>NW_019154147.1:4696452-5186976 GCF_002288905.1 Enhydra lutris kenyoni
TCCTTTCTCCGAAGAGGACTTCGGCTGATTCCCCATTTGCTTAAATTGGCGTGTGCACCTGTGTGCTACTTTCTTCTGCACTTCCCATAATTGGTCCCACAGTTGAGCACATGGCCACGTTTTTGTGGATAAAGGCTTTCAACCCTTTTGTTGGAGTCTCTAGGGCTACCTTTGGTAATTAAATTGTTCAGTCGTTTTGTTCTTACTCAAATTGCTTTCGTTAGTTCCTTCTAGATTCTTAGAAGACTCTGGAGATTCAGAATGGGGATGTATTTGGAAGATATTTGAAATGGTAGACACACAATAGGGCGCATGTATGATACTCTTTTAAAAAAAGAAAAGTGACTATATCTGGGAAGAAAAGCCCTGTAATTGGATAGTTCTGAGGACCCGACACATTCCTTGGAATGCAAAGGACCTGCTTATTGATTCTGTAGTTCTTTAAGGGGGGACGCTTTCAAAATTTGATTTGAGGACTTGAAATTGAAATGAAAGTAAAGCTTTGCCTGAGGGGTGGGATTTCCTGAACAAAGGGCTTCCCCAGAGCCCAGTCTTGAATGCTCCCCACTGCTCCTAACCTAAAGGCAAACTCCTCTGTAAGGGATGCTTTTCATTACTTCAGTAATAAAATAATCCATCGTGAGTTCTTGGGATCAATCTGGAATCTTGCTATAAAATTGTTGAGTATATTTATATGGTAAGAGGAGCGACAGATGATTATTTGCTCCTGCAGACTTTACTGAAGCTGGGTCTTTCCCCCTGCGCCTGCTGTACATAGGTGGTCTCTTCTCAGAAGACTTCCTCTGTTATCTCAGGTTCCTGTTCTTTCCACGTATCCCTGGCTTTGATTTTGGGGTTTAGGCCTGAATGCAGAATCTCTTATCAGAGCATTCACTTTCTAGAGTGGCAGATAGTTTCCTCAGTCAGCAGTTCTAGCAACAACTGTCCCTGACAATGTCATGACAACTGATGGGATCCTGGGGAGTTGGGTTGAGGGTGGAGGCCAGGACTTGTGACTTTAATTCCTGGGACCTCAGGTGTCACCAGAGGGTCATCTCAATTTCTAACAGGCCCTGGGCACATGTTGCATTGGAATCCTGTGTTTATTTTGGTAAAATTTACATTTACCTACTCTCAAAGAAAAGGAATGTGGAGGGAAAGGGACTCTTACTCTGAGGAAAGGTGGATACGCTACATTTTGAACTGTGAACAAAGCATTTTTTTTTTAAAGAAAGATTTTATTTTTTTTATTTTTAAAGATTTTATTGATTTATTTGAGAGAAAACACAAGAGGGGGGAGGGTCAGTGGGAGAAGCAGGCTCCCCACTGAGCAGGGACTCCAGGATCATGACCTGAGCTGAAGGCAGACACTTAACAAACTGAGCCACCCAGGTGCCCCGAACAAAGCATTTCTTTGATGAACACTCTTCCTCCTTTACCTTCCTCATGGACTTGATTTAATGCCTTTGCTTAGTGGAGACCTGGGACTTTTTCCGTGGTTCAGAGATCTACCCGAGCAGGTGGGATGCAGGACTGACTAGCATCACCTGGTAAGTTGCAAAGCAGTTTATCAGGAACTGTGCAAAAGAAGGTAGATTCAAAATGGATAGTGTGAATTTCATTTCCCTTAGTCTTAGAAGGAACTTCAGATCTTATTTTTAAACTGAGGACCTTGTAAATTTTACCACAGTGTGCAAAATTTGAAAACTTAATGCAGCTAAAGTGAAACTTAAATTGCACTTCTCTGGCTTGCACTCCAGCTTTTATTCATGAATAGCTGGAGTGCTCTTTGGCAGGTTGGTTCTGTTAAGGACATATTTGGGCACCTCTCAACCCCCCTTGGAAGGTAGTTAATCAGAGATAAGGTGAGGTCTCCCCCTCAATCTCCTCACTCCAGTTAAAACTCCAGAGAGTGGAGGCAATAAATAAGCCATTAAAAACAATTGCAGCAAATACAATGATTGTTTTTAGACACGTGGGATTTAAATCTTTAGTAAATTACTGTGCTTTAAAAATTGCAGAAACAAGGGGCGCTTGGGTGACTCAGTGGGTTAAAGCCTCTGCCTTCAGCCCAGGTCATGATCTCAGGGTCCCGGGATCCAGTCCCACATCCGGCTCCCTGCTCAGCCGGGAGCCTGCCTCCCCCCTCTCTCTCTGCCTGCCTCTCTGCCTGCTTGTGATCTCTGTATGTCAAATAAATAAATAAAGTCTTTAAAAAAATTGCAGTAACAAGAAAGCAATTAAAAGATCATATCCGGGGTGCCTGGGTGGCTCAATGGGTTAAGCCTCTGACTTTGGCTCAGGTCGTGATCTCAGATCGAGTCCCACATTGGGCTCCCTGCTGAGCAGGGAGCCTGCCTCCCCCTTCTCTCTCTGCCTGCCTCTGCCTACTTGTGATCGCTCTCTCTCTCTCTCTCTCTGTCAAATAAATAAATAAAATATAAAACAAACAAACAAACATGGGGCACCTGGGTGGCTCAGTCGGTTAAGTGTTTCCCTTGGCTCAGGTCATGTTCTCGGGGTCCTGGGATAGAGTCCTGTAGGCTCCCTGCTTGGCGGGGAGTCTGCTGCTCCCTCTGCCCACACCCCGCTCGTGCACATGCTATCTCTCTCTCACTCAAGTAAAATCTTTTAATTAAAAAAATAAAAGATCATATTTGATCAGAAAGTGAAATTGTTTTTTCCCAAAGTCCCTCTCAATTTTTAGGGGAAACTTGGCTAAGACAGCTGCTCATCCACAGTCCAGCCAAGGTGTGGTCTTGTTTCCACAGCAGCCTGTGAACTCTCTTAGGGTCTGAGGAAGTGACAGTACAGGTGGTTACTGGAGAAACGAAAAATCAACGGTCAGCAGGTGATGGTTCCCTGATGGGTACGAAAGCAGTGAAACCACTGGTGTGCAACTATTAATCATGAGTGTCAGCTTTTTTTTCTTCCTTAAAGTAATTTAAAAATTATTAGTGAATTCATCCTCTCTTTGTTTCTTGGGAGTAAATAGAGATAGGTAATTGTCCTTCTGATAGTGACACTGTGGCTCTGAAGTGCTAGGACTTTTCTGCAGCCATAATATGAGTTAGACCTGAGTAAGGTTTAGGAGAAGGTCAAGTTCATGGATATGTAAATCCATTTCCTTGTAATTCTGCTTTGTCCAAAAAGAGTTGGCTTGGCCACAGCCCTGACTATGCCTAATCTCTTGGGTTTCCCTCTGGCTCTGGAAATACAGAGATACAGAAGAGTTGAAATAGATTAAATACAGAACAGTAAAAAACGATGTGACCAAAGTCACACCATAGGCACAGTGTTTGTTTAAATATATATGGCACAGGTGGGCGTGAGTGAGTGGGGAGGGGCAGAGGGAGAAGGAGAGAGAGTCTTAAGCTGCCTCTGCATGGAGCCAGACACAGGGCTTGATCTCATGACTCTGAGATAACAGCCTAAGCTGAAACAAGGGGTTGGATGCTCAACCGACTGTACTACCCAAGCTCCCTGAAAGCATATTTTTATATTGGATGTTTTGTAAACATGTTTCAGTGATTCAGGGTATTAACGGAATCTTGATTCTCTACTTCTATCAGAAATCTCTCCCATTTTCGTATCAGAACAGACATAGGGTAGTCTGATGGGGAAAAAGGAAGTGGAACCCAAATTCTAGAGTTCCGGATAAGGGATGTAGTTCTCAGTTTAAAAGACCATCTTTGTCAGTCCCCAGCTGACTGCGTGTCTCTCTGTTTACCCTCTGCTTCAGTCTGTCCCCTAACCCCATAGCTCCTGTTGGTGACACAATTTCACTTCATAACACATCAATCTTTCCTGCTCATTTTTCTCACTTTCTTTGCCTCCTTTATTCATCCTTACTTTTTTATTTTTTTAACCTTTTCTTTCTTCCTCTTCTGTGAAAGCTTTCAGGATGTCTTGTAATGGTGGCTTTCCCTGGTTCTGCTGTGACACTCAAGACAAATGGGCTTTTCACTCCTGGCCTAAATCGTGCAGGATGCAGTTGACTTTTTCCTCTTAAGGACCTTCGGGGGAGACTCTGGCTCAGTTTCTCAGGGCATAGGGTAGAGGACCACAGATAACCAACCTGGATCATTCTCAAAGCATTAAAAAAGAGAAGTTCACAAGAATGTTTTCCCCTTCTTACAGGAGCATTAGTAAATTAGAACACATTAGTAAGCTTACTGAATATATATGTTAAGGAAATATTCGTATATGGGATTTTTCTTTAGTGACCTGCCACTGTGATGTGAAAGAATTTCATAGAGAAAGATCTGGTCTTCACATATAAATAAAAGCCACCTTCAAAAACTTTCATGTCTTTGAAAATATATGTTCGGTTTATATTTAATTCTTCTTACTAAGTAGTAGATCAAATGGGCAATGAATCTTTATGATTTTTGCATATTCTCTTATTAATGACATTATTCATATATTTAATTCTCACTAGGATGGAATTTCTCCCTGAGCTCCTGGGTCTTTTTTTTTTTTTTAAGATTTTATTTATTTATTTGACAGAGATCACAAGTAGGCAGAGAGGCAGGCAGAGAGAGAGAGTGGGGGAAGCAGGCTCCCTGCTGAGCAAAGAGCCTGATGCAGGGCTCGATCCCAGGACTCTGGGATCATGACCCAAGCCAAGGCAGAGGCTTCAACCCACTGAGCCACCCAGGAGCCCCAGGGTCTTTTTTTTTTTTTTTTTTTTTAATTAAATAGACTCTATACCCAATGTGGGACTTGAACTCATGACCCTGAGATCAAGAGTGGCATATCCACAGAGCCAGCCAAGCACCTCTGAGCTTCTGAGTCTTGAATGTATAAGTAGTTCCATTGATCAGAAATGTAAAAGGTTCACAGATAATGTTGCAAAGAGAAACGAACCAGAGGCCTCTTCCTAAAAGCATAAGTAAATAGAAGCTTAAGCCTTGGATGACCCCACAGAATACTAATAGCAAAGAAATTCTAGCTTTCTGTTAAGGCCATGGGAGCTTCTCACGGCAGCCACGTTCCACAAAAGGCCCTCTCATCACCTAGGCGTGGGCTGGGGTAAAAAAAGAAAGAAGAGTGGGTGCACATGTATACACAGACTGATAGGTAAGGCCTCATGGGCCAGGGAGCATGTATGGGGTCACATAGCTGGTACGTGGCAGACTGGGACTTGAACCCCAGTTTGTTACTGTCCCAGTACTATTTAAACCATTCCACTTGCCATCACTTTGCCACTGTGTTTTCCTAATTTTTCATTAAACCTCTGTTTCATTTTCCCATTTTGGACCCGCTCAAAGGTGTCAGCTCTTGGCAAACATTCCTTAATTAGAATAGTTCTCAGTTGTATAATATTTCAGAATTTATGAAGTGTGTGTCCTGTGATGTCTCCTTCTCTCCTGAGAGACCACATGAGCTTAAGAAGGTAAGGCTAATCCTGTTAGAACTGTGTCAGGCCTTAAGTTCCCATTTTCCTGATCTCTGGTTCCTTCTTTGCTGTGAACATTCCCAACCCACAGACCAGCCAGGTGTGGCCCCCAGGCAGCCACATACTCAAGGCACTGATGCGTCTTTCCCTTCCTTGTGTATTTATAAGGCCTATTGGTTTTTGACAGCGATCTGCCAGTTATTGATGAAGTAATTAGCTTGCAGGTCCGGTTCCATGGCCCCTGCCCATAATGCTCTTCCTTGGATGGTTGAGTCTCCCTGGGATTTCCAGCAGTCTGTTTACAAAGCCAGGGTATTTGGAAAATTGGGGAGCTCACAAGTACAGTGCAAGATAGGTAAGGTATGTTCAGTGTCCCTCACTGCAGTAGATAAACTACCTAGGCAGAAAGCTCATACTCTTGATACTCAAGTGCTGATCTGGGCCAGTGTCAGATAGGAAGTTTCTTTTTAAAGCTTCAGTTAATTTAGCTTCCAGTTCTGCTTAGTCACTTTCATGCAGTTATCCCAACCAACAAACATCTATTGAATATTTATTACAGTAAGCACTGAGGCCTCAGTTTTTACATCTGGAAAGGATACGGGTTAGTGCCTTGAGGATTAGAGGTGACCCACTGTGCTGTGCAGGTGGTTAGTGAGTGAGAACTGCTGGGTGGTAAGAGGTTGGAGCTGGCTGGTTTGAGCCAGTTCATGGTGGCCAAGGCTAAAACCTCTCACAAATTCCCTCACCCCCAGGCAGCGAGATTAGGGGAAAAACCTGCAGTTGCGGCACTAATGGCCTCAGCAACCTTCATTCCCACTTCAGACCTGTCGGTGACCTCTTGTTACTGTTCTCCCCAGGCGCCGGATCCTTTTCTGACCTGAGCTGCAGGAAGACAGGCACCCCAGAACCCACAACTTTAAATACCCGTTCAGCCTTTTTCCCTTTACCTCTTTGTGAATGGGCCCTTGTTAGCTTGGTCTGCTAGCTTGGGAACTCGGGGCTTCTTTCTCCCTTGTCATATGTGTCCAGGGGATCACTAAATACGATTGAGTCAGTTTGAACTTCTCACAGATCTGTTCCTTCTGACCATTTCCACTGTCTGTGCCTTAGTTCTTTCATTTCTCATTTGTGTTCTAGAATAACCTAACTGCTGTGAGGAGAGGAAAAACCTTTCCCTCTATTCTCTTAAGTTCTGCAACTTAACTGCAAATTAAAGAGCCTGCAAATTAAACTGACAAAAGGTGGATTAACAAGAGAAAACCACATTTAATTATGTACTAATGCATGAGAGTTCACCGAAAGTACAATTTAGGTGTTTAGAGGGGTGTCTGGCTGGCTCAGTTGGAAGAGCATGTGACTCTTGATCTCCTGCTGGGAGTAGAACTTACTCAAATAAATAAACTTAAAAAAAAAAAAAGAGGTGCTTAGATTTCTGGCTTTATTACTATCTTAATAGAGGATAAGGAGGGGATGGGGGTCAGTTCTGGGAGAATGAGTGACTTCTTGGAAGGGAGTTGGGGAAAGGGCATTTATGGAAAAACAAATGACTTTTTGGAAAGATAAATGAGCCCACAGGAGAACAGCTGGGAGGTAGGAGAGTTTGGGAACCACATCTGTTTGGGTGTGGTGCCAACTTTTCTTCTGTCTCTTCACCCAAGAGAAGATGAGAGTTGCTTTTAAGAAGGAGATTTATGGCAATTGAGTTCTTTTGGGAGGCTCTGCTTTAGGGAAATAAGGGACTTCAGTATCTTTGGCTCAGTATACTTTTTATGGCACAGTGACTTATTCTAGACCCCTTCACTATCTCCCCACTGACCCCCCTCTAGGGGGTCTATTTCTGGAGTAAACCTCTTGAAGTGTAAATCTGATCATGTTAGTCTCCCCTTAAAATCCTTAGTGATTCCCTCATGGCTTTCAAAGCAAAATCCAGACTTCCCAGCATCTCATTCATGAAGTAGCAGAGTCTAGTAGTGGTTGACAAAATATTTTTGACCATGGTCCACAATAAAAAATGTGTTTATATTGTGAACCAGCGCCACATATGTGTAAGTAAACTTGGAAGAGTTTCGCTAGCAGTATATACTCCTAATATACATGATGTACTCTGGTATTTCCCAGTCAATTCTGTTTTCTTTGTTGCAGTTTTTGTTTGCTGGGAGCTAATAGACTTCTCTATCAACAAAGCTATTCAAAGATATTTATTGGACTCATGCCACATGCTTTATAATTTGCCTGGGTTTATGTGGTACGGACAGTAAACAGACAAGAAGACAAATGTATAAAGTAAAAAGATAGTTTTGTATAGTGATAAGTATTTTTTCTTTAAGATTTATTTATATGAGGGGTGCCTGGGTGGCTCAGTGGGTTAAGCCTCTGCCTTCGGCTCAGGTCATGATCTCAGGGTCCTGGGATCGAGCCCCACATCTGGATCTCTGCTCATCGGGGAGCCTTCTTCCCCCTTTCCCTCTGCCTGCCTCTCTACCTACTTGTGATCTCTCTCTCTGTGTCAAATAAATAAATAAAATCTTTAAAAAACAAAAAAAGATTTATTTACATGAGGGAGAGAGGGAGAGTGGGCAGAAGGAGGGGCAGAGGGAGAGAATCTTAAGCACATTGCCCAGTCACCCAGGAGCCCAAATGTTGTGCTCAATCTCATGACCCTGAGACCATGACCTGAGCCAAAATCAAGAGTTGGTGGCTTAACCAACTGAGCCATCCAGGTGCTCCCAGTGATAAGTACTATTGAGACACAGGGTTGGGGCACCTGGGTGGCTCAGTCTTTAAGCACCTGCCTTTGGCTCAGGTCATGATCCCAGGGTCCTGGGATCCCTCATCGGGCTCCCTGCTGGGCGGGAAGCCTGCTTCTCCTTCTCCCATTACCCCTGCTTGTGTTCCCTGTCTGTCAAATAAATAAATCCTAAAAAAAAAAAAAAAAAAAAAAAAAAAAAAAAAGACACAGGGTTGTCAGGAAGTGATGGGGTCTGATTCAGCTGAGAGGAGGTAAAATTGCTGCTGGGATGAGTGGGAAGAAAGCTAAGGGAGGCCTTTCAGGTGGAGGGAGTTGGATGTCCAGGGTGAGGAACCGGAAGGCCAGTGTGGTTACAGGATAGGGAACTAGTAGGGAGGATGAACAGGGCACAGGATGAGAGGGTGGCCCATGTAGGGACTTTGCAGAAAGAAGGTGTTTGGATTTTATTCTAAATGCTGTGGGAAGGAAGTCACTAGACAGTATGCAGCCTTTTCTTGTCTTTAAACTACATTCCTTAAACTCCCGGAAAGCCAGAATCTCTTCCTGGCACAACCTTTCCTTCATTCATCTCTTTCCACCTCCTTTTCTATAAGAACTCAGCTTTTTCTCCAGGGAGTCCTCTCTCTGAGCCCGTGAACACCTCTGTAACAGTACACTGTAATTGTCAGGGGTTTTTTGTCTGTTTTCTCCTCTAATCACTAAGGAATGAATCTTTCTTTGTGTCTGCAGCCTGTGTCTCAGCCCCCTGTAACACTTGGCAGAGGATCAGGGCACCTTTATGAAACTGAACAAATGGCCCTCTGGTAAATTTCACCTCTCCCAGCAACTTCCTCCACTCCCGCTGACACTTTTAAAGGGCCTTCCCTGGGATTCCATCTCCAGGCCCAAGTCCTGTGGTTCCTTTGTGATCTAAAAGCGTTAGCCCTTAGCTTGTAGCACTCATCCTTTATTCTCTTCTTTTCATCTTTCTCAGGATATTCTTTTTTTTTTTTTTAAAGATTTTATTTACTTATTTGACAGAGAGATCACAAGTAGGCAAAGAGACAGGCAGAGAGAAAGGAGGAAGCAGGCTCCCCGCTGAGCAGAGAGCCCGACTCGGAACTCGATCCCAGGACCCTGGGATCATGTGGAACTCGATCCCAGGACCCTGGGATCAAGGCAGAGGCTTAACCCACTGAGCCACCCAGGCGCCCTCTCAGGATATTCTTGAGCGAGCGGTGATGCATGGGGAAAGTTTAGTGGGGAGAGCCAGGTGGCCAGGAGGCTAGCTGGGTGCTGCATTTCCTGATGTGTGTTCCCTGCTATCACTCCCAGAGGGTGAGAGCCTCTGGGAAACCCCACAGGGTTTCAGAAGCAGAGATACTTAAGGGGAGGTGGGAGATGATAAGAGGAGAGATTTTTTTATTTTTTTTTAAGATTTTTTATTTATTTATTTGACAGACGGAGATCACAAGTAGGCAGAGAGGCAGGCAGCAGCAGAGAGCCTGATGTGGGGCTCGATCCCAGGACCCTGGGATCATGACCCAAGCTGAAGGCAGAGGCTATAACCCACTGAGCCACATAGGCACCCCGAGATTTTTTTTTAATATACATGATCTATATCAGACCCTAAAGCCCTATCATGCTTGAAAGCAATGGCAAATCAATTTTTCCTTTATTTTATTTATTTTCTAAAGTAATCTCTACACCCACCATGGGGCTCGAACTCATGACCCCAAGATCAAGACTCACATGCTCTACTGACTGAGCTAGCCAGGGGCCCCAAAGGAGGGATTTTTTTTTTTTTTTTCCAAAGGAGGGATTTTTTGTGAGCAGTCCTCTGTGATATAAGAAACTGGTCCATAGCAGTGGTCAACAAAGTTTTTTTGACTGTGGATCACATACCAAATACACTTAAGTTGTGAACCAGGATCACATAGGCCTAAGTAAATCTAAAAGAGTTTCGCTAGCAGTATGTACTCTTACTACGCATGGTGTTCTCTGGTATTTCCTAGTCTCTTACGTTTTCTGTGTTGCAGTTTTGTTGAATGTCATCTAATTGTTGGCTAAGGCTCTATGTGAGGACTCCACCATGTATTAGCCCTGTGACCTTGGGCATGTTCCTTCCCCCAGATTGCTCAGGTGCAAAACAGACTTGTACCTCCTCATTGCCGGGAGGATGGGGGGTGTGCGGGGAGGAGGAGGGGGTCCAAGTTTGCAGAAATGTCTAGCAAGGTACCTGGCATGTGTCCATACCAGCTAAATGTAAAATGCATCTTCCTGGGTCTGAGGGGACTCCGCGGAGTTGATGGTACCCTCGCCGATCTGGCCTCCCATTGCCCATCACTTTACTGTTGGTGGCCAATGCTTGAACTTGGCAGGGAGAAGGTAAACACTTCGAACTGTGTGTATACATTGTAGCGGCATGTGCTTCTCACTTCCCAGCTAGTCTGTGTATGTAAACTAGCACATACACTACCTCCTCTCTACCCGGTGACCTTCCATCACCTCCCACTCTCCCAGGAGGAGGAGGGGGTCCACCCTCTGAGGCACGAGCATGCATGGCCAGACCACGCCGACACTTTTGCAGACCCTGATGAAGGGAAGTTAAAATCTACACTGATCTCCAGTAGTAAGAAGTAAAAACATGTATAAACACTTAAATATTTTTGTGCTTATATATCATTTAAAGTAGACTTTTGCTTCCTTTGATTGGATGGAGTGTTGCACAGCAGAAACAGAAGGCATAGACTCTGGGATGGGCCAGCCCTCACCTTTGAATGTTGACCTTCCTGAGCTTGTAATTTCTTTACCTGTGAAATGGAGATAATACTGTGTATTCCTGAAAGAGTTGAATGGGGTGAAGTGTGGTGAGTGCCTAGTACAGGACTTGGCATATGGAAGGTACCTTTGTATGTGGTTGTTGAGTTTGAGTGCATGTTTTCCTGTTCTACGAAAGGCATGGTGCCTTTGCCTAAGCTTTGAGCTCTGCTCTTCTCAGAGAGCCTCCTTCCACCACCCCCATCAACCCCATCCAAATCCTGCACTGCTTTGTCTGTGCTCATAACCCTTATAATGCACTGAGTTCCTTCCCACTCCCCATAGGCATTTCTCCTACACTTGGCATTGATCTAACACTAGTTGTTTGTGAGGCAGTAATAGAACAGCTATAGCTTTTGATATTTCCATTTTTGTCCTTGAGAACACATTTACAAATCTTTTTTGTCAGGTGCTCTTTTTAATTTTTATTTTTATTTACTTTAAATTTTTTGTTTAAAGATTTTATTTATTTATTTGACAGAGAGAAAGAGGGAGAGAGCACAAGCAGGGGGGTGGCAGGCAGAGGGAGAGAGAGAAGCAGACTCCCTGTTGAGCAGGGAGCCCAATGCGGGGCTCGATCCCAGAACCCTGGGATTATGACCTGAACAGAAGGCAGATGCTTAACCGACTGAGCCACCAGGAGCCCTGAGAATACATTTATTTTTTATTTTTTATTTTTATTTTTATTTTTACTTTATTTATTTTTTAAAAGATTTTATTTATTTATTTGACAGACAGATCACAGGTAGGCAGAGAGGCAGGCAGAGAGAGAGGGGAAGCAGGCTCCCTGCTGAGCAGAGAGCCCTATTCGGGGCTCAATCCCAGGACCCGAGCTGAAGGCAGAGGCCCTAACCCACGGAGCCACCCAGGTGCCCCGTGAATACATTTTTTTTTTAAAGTGCTGTATTGAGGGGGCTCCTGGATGGCTCAGTCAGTTAAACCACCAACTCTTGGTTTTGGTTCAGGGTCCTGGGATAGAGCCCTGTGTCAGGCTCCATACTTGGTGAGGTCTGCTTGAGAATTTCTATCCCTTTCCCTCTGCCCCTCTCCCCTCTTGCATGCTCTCTGTCTACCTAACTAAATAAATCTTTTTTTTAGAAGCTGTACTGAGGTATAGTTAACGTAAAATTAAGTACACTTATTTGATAAGTTTTGACATATGCATTCACCTGTGAAACCATCACCGTAGCCAAGAACATACACATTACCCCTAAAAGTTTTCTTATACACCATCAAGGTCCGCCTTCTCACTACCTCTTGCCATTTCCCAGGCAACCACAGATCTGCTACTTGTCACTATAGATGAGTCTACAGTTTTTAGAACTTTATGTAAATTGAATCACAGAGTATATGTCTTTTTCAGCTGGCATCTTTCACTCAGCATAATCATTTTGATATGCACCCATGTTATATGTGTCAACAGTTTATTTTTATTGCTGAGATGCACTGTAATTTATTTATCCATTCACCTGCTGATGGACATTTGGGTTTCTTTCTTTCTTTCTTTTTTAAGATTTTATTTATTTATTTGACAGAGAGACAGCAAGAGAGGGAATACAAGCAGGGGAACTTGGGGAGGAAGAAGCAGGCCTCCTGGGGAGCAAAGAGCCCAATGCAGGGCTCGATCCCAGGACCCTGAGATCATGACCTGAGCCAAAGGCAGAGGCTTAACCACTGAGCCACCCAGGCGCCCTGGACATTTGGGTTGTTAACAGTCTTCGACTATTACAAATAAAATTGCTATGAGCCTTTGTATGGACATATACTTTCATTTCTTTTAGGTAAATATATGGCTGCAGAATGGTTGGGATAATATAATACATGTTTAATTTTTCTTTTTTTTAAGATTGTATTTATTTATTTGTCAGAGAGAGAGAGAGAGCGAGCACAGGCAGAGTGGCAGGCAGAGGCAGAGGGAGAAGCAGGCTCCCCGCCAAGCAAGGAGCCCGATCTTGGACTTGATCGTAGGACGCTGGGATCATGACCTGAGCTGAAGGCAGCTGCTTAACCGACTGAGCCACCCAGGCATCCCTACATGTTTAACTTCTTAAGAAACCGTGAAACTGTTTTCTAAAATGGCTATACCGTTCTACTTTTCCACAAGCAATATGAGAGTTCTAGTAACTCCACATCCTCATCAACACTTGTTACTGTGTTCTTAATTTTAGCCATCTTAACTGTGTACGCAATAATACCTCATTGTGGTTTTGATTTACATTTCCTTGATGACTGGTGATGGGCTGAGCATCTTTTCATGTATGGATTTACCTTCCATAAGTCTTCTTGGTGAATTGTCTGTTCAAATCTTTTCTCTCCCACCTTTCCAGAAATTGAATTTTGTTTTCTAATTAATGGGTTTTTAGAGTTCCTTACATATTCCACAAATCCTTTATCAGATCTATGATTTGCAAATATTTTCTTTTGACCTATGGCTTGCCCTTTTTATTATTTTAATGGTGTCATTTGAAGAGCAGAAGTTTTTATTTTAATAAAGTCCAATTTGTCAAATTGGGGGGAGGGTGTTATAGTTAAGAGATCTTTGCCTAACCCAAGGTCATAAATATTTTCTCCTAGAAATTGCATAGTTTTAGGCCTTAAATTAGGTCTATGATCTATTTTTTAGTTAATTTTTGTATTTGGTATGAGATGTGGTTTGAATTTTTTTTTTTTTTTTTGCACATGGATATCCACTTGTTTTAGCACCATTTGAGAAAAATGACTATCCTTTCTCCATGGAGTTGGCTTTTCATCTTCATCTTTGTCAAATCTCAGTTGTCCTTGTATATATGACTCCTTATTCTATTCGCATGATCTGTTTGTCTATCTTTGTGCCCATACCACATTATCTAGACTGGATTTTAAGTTTCTCCATGATGGGAACCATGTTTTGCGTATCTTCTTGTCCAACCAACCTTACCAATTGGCTACTTTGAGTATAGTAATCAATATAATTATTGTATTGAAAAAACAGAAACCTTGCAACAACCACTTAACAAGCAAATGTGGAGTTGAAATCACAATTTAAAGAGTATCTAATGTTTTGAAATATTTCTGTGTTTGCTTTGACTCCCTATACATTAAACATTTTTCAAAACTAATTTTAAATGTGTGTGTGTATGTGTGTGTGTGTGTGTGTGTATAATCACACACATAAATATATGTTTTCTTTTTAAAATTAAAGCCACGGGGGTCCCTGGCTGGCTCAGTCAAAGCAGCATATGTCTCTTGATCTGGGAGTTATGAGTTTGAGCCCCACGTTGGGTATAAAAATTACTAAAAAAAAAAACTTAAAAAAAAAATTAAAGCCAAAATCCCTTTGGTGATTCCCCCAAATCTTTCACCCATGCATTCTTTGTTTGCTGTGCACCCTTCTGGACCCCTTTCTAATGTACTTTTACAAGTATTTATATTTTCTACTGGTTTGAGATAGTTATTCCTGATGTCACTTTAACCTTTTTCTCATAATTTCCAGCAGTGTATCCCTTTGGATTACATTCTGAGAGGATTTGATGTTCGGGTTCACTATTGCCTTCTTTATCTGTCTTTATTCTGTTTTTAAATCCATGTATCTAACCCACACACACACACAATTATATTTTTATTTCTAAGATCTCTAAGGCCATTTTTTCATGGTTGCTCTTATTCTGAAACTGTCTGTTCTTGTTTTATGGTTATCACATTTTCTCTGAATATTTTATGTTATTTTATTTTATTTTAAAGATTTTATTTATTTGTTTGATAGAGCAAAACAGTGAGAGAGGGAACACAAGCAGAGGGAGTGGGAGAGGGAGAAGCAGGCTCCTTGCAGAGCGGGGAGCCTGATGCGGGGATGCAATCCCAGGACCCTGGGATTGTGACCTGAGCCAAAGGCAGATGCTTAATGACTGAGCCACCCAAGTGCCCCCCTGTGAATATTTTAATTATACTTAACTTGAAAATTTACTCTGACTCCTTATGAACTCTGCTTCTTCAGATATATGTTTGGGTACATGGATATTAGACTTTTGAGGAAGTGTCTGGAGGGAAGATAGTACTGCTTCCCCCTGTTGAACTCCACGAACTGTAGGGAGAGTTAGGAAGGGCAGCACACTTGGAGCATTGTTGTGTGGGTGCCCCCTGTTCCTGCTGGGCATTCTGAGCCCCTGGAGCACTGCCTTCCCCCTCATACCCAAACTCCTCTAGTCACTGCTCTTACCTGAAATATGTACTGGGTGGGTGGGTGGCAGTGGTGCACAGAGTTTATCTGTTGGCTTTTCTCATTATGATTCTCCGAGTAACAGCCCTGTTTGTTGTCTTCATGTCCCTCCCTGTTTGGGCTTCTACCAGTTCTACCTTCTGTAGCAGAACCCTACCATTCCTAGTCACGGGCTGCAGGTTCCCTCTTTAATCTGACCTTTGTGTCTCTTAGGGTTTTCTCTGTGATCTGGCAACTTTGAGAGGTGGTGGTGGTTGTTTTGTTTTAAGCTCAGATATTCATGTTTATTTGTTCGTCTATTTATTTACAGTTTATACCTTTTCTGTTAACTTTTAGGGATTCGCTATGGGAGGGAAGGTTGTGACATGTTACCAGTCTGAAAATTATAAAACTGGAAGCCCTGTTTTCTTTTTTAATTTATGTTCTGCTTTTGCTAAGATTGACTTGTAATGACAGTGCTGTGAGTGAGTAGCATATAATGACTGATGAAGAAGAAGCTGCTGGTGACTTGTTTGGGTGCGTTTTTTCTAAAGAAGCATTATTGCTTCTATAGTATATCATCAGCAGATTGTTGAACTGGGTTAAGTTGAACTGGAAAAGAGTGTGTGGGTAGGGCGGGAGTAAAATGTTGCTTATAGTAGAATAGCAACAGTGCACATCTGAACCTGCTTACTTTTTTTTTTTTTAATTTTATTTATGTATTTATTTGACAGGGATCACAAGTAGGCAGAGAGGCAGGCAGAGAGCGAGGAGGAAGCAGGCTCCCTACTGAGCAGAGAGCCCGATGGAGGGCTCGATCCCAGGACCCTGGGATCATGACCTGAGCTGAAGGTAGAGGCTTTAACCCACTGAGCCACCCAGGCGCCTCGAACCTGCTTACTTTTTCTTTATTCAGTTATTGTTTTACCTGAAATTTGTGTGTTTACCAAAACCTACTGTAATTTTCAAACATCAAAATATTATATATAGGAATGAAATTCACTAAGATATCATCAGGTATTAATATGTGTTTAAGACAGTTGTAGAGACTTGGAAAAATTTATTAGTTGCAATAAGGGAAAAAAGAATTACTTTCCAGGGGCGCCTGGGTGGCTCAGTGGGTTGGGCCGCTGCCTTCGGCTCAGGTCATGATCTCAGGGTCCTGGGATCGAGCCCCGCATCGGGCTCTCTGCTCAGCAAGGAGCCTGCTTCCTCCTTTCTCTCTGCCTGCCTCTCTGCCTGCTTGTGATCTCTGTCTGTCAAATAAATAAATAAAATCTTTAAAAAAAAAAAAAAAGAATTACTTTCCAGTCACAATTGAATTAGATTGGAACCAGGGCCTGAGAAGAATGTAAGAGGGTTTGTCAGAAGGAAACTAAAAAGAAATTCATGTGCATTGGATGTGTATTTTCATTTCTTTGAATATATTCCCAGCAGTGGAATTGCTGGGCCGTATGGTGACTCAGTGTTTAACCTTCTGAGAAACTGCCACACTGTTGAAAGCACATCATTTTATGTTCTCACCAGTAGTGGATACAGGTTCTAATTACTCCATAGCCTCACCAACACTTGTTATTGTTTGTCTTTTTTATTATAACCATCCCAGTGTGTGTGAAGTGGCATCCTGTTGTGGTTTTTGACTAGTATTTTTTGGATGGCTAATAATGCAGAGCATTGTTTCATGTGCTTATTGGCCATTTTTGTATCTTTGGAGAAATGTCTCTTTAGATCTTTTGCCCGTTTTTTTTGTTGTTGTTGTTGTTAGGTTGTTTTTATTATTGAATTGTAAGAGTTCTTTATATATTCTGGATATTAGTCCCTTTCCATATATGTGATTTGCATAAGTTTTCTCCCATTCTGTGGCTTGTCATCACTTTCTTTATAATGTCCTTTGAAGCACCAATGTTTTAAATTTTGATGAAGTCCAAAATTGTTCGTTTGAGGCATAACTCAAATGAAGAAGCATCTCTTTAGGGTATAGAGAATCTGATGATCGAGACAAAGAAGACATTGCTTTGGAATGCTAAGACTGGATTTCTTCCTCTCACACTCTGCTCTAGGAAAGCTCTACTTGTCACACGCCAGATGTGCTTCTTGTGATACGGAGTTGGACAGGTTTTTCTGCCCTCTGGAATGGTGTGACAGGTAGCGAGACAGCATTTTTCAGTGTTCTGCACTTCCCAAAAGGCCCCTGAGTGAGTGGCGTGAGGTCGTCAGCAGTCTCTGTATCTGGAAGAGTGGCAGTGCCTGTGAATCATAAATCACATCTGAGGTGGAAGTGAAACTCCTCTGATTAACCACTGTGAAAGCAACTCACCCTCATTCTCGTTTTGTGGTTTCTCTAGTTCTGGACTTCAGCGATCCCTTCAGCACTGAGGTGAAGCCCAGAATCCTGCTCATGGGCCTGAGGAGAAGTGGCAAGTCATCTATTCAGAAAGTTGTTTTTCACAAAATGTCTCCCAACGAAACGCTGTTCTTGGAGAGCACAAACAAGATCTGCCGGGAAGACGTTTCCAATAGCTCCTTTGTTAATTTTCAGATTTGGGACTTCCCAGGACAGATTGACTTTTTTGACCCTACCTTTGACTATGAGATGATCTTCCGGGGAACAGGAGCGCTGATATTTGTCATCGACTCCCAGGTAAAGTTCAGTCTCGGGGTACATGGGACGGCAGGCCCCCCCCCCCCCCCCCCCCCCCCCCCCGCCCCGACACAGTCCCTCCCATGTTCATACCAGTTCCTTTGTAATGTTTTTTGTTTGTTTGTTTGTTTTCAAGAATCAGGAATAGTCCTTTATACCCAACAAGGTCTCTCAGTGGGGGCTCTCAGGGTTGCAAAGGGGAAAAGTCTCCCTCTGTGGAACCCTAATCAGTGAGCAGTGAGCACTGTCAGGGCATTGTGTATGTCTCAGCAAATCACAGAAACCTTAGAGATGGAAGGGGCCGCCATACAGGCCAAGGACAGCAACTACATGTCCCCTGCCTGCCCCCCTACTCTGGACAGACATCTGTAAAACAGCACAGGTTTTCTGCAACAAAAATATGCATATAAATCTGCATTTTAAAATGGTTACTCTTTCCTAGGAAGATAAAGTTCTAACTGTGAAGGTTTTCTTTTGAATTAAATTATTGTAATTATTAATAGTACACGATTGACAGCATAACTGTTATGTGTTTTAGAGGTAACTATTAAAAATAAAAAGTAAAAATTTGATTGTAAGTATACGTCTTAAGACAATGGATGTTTTCCCACTTAATTCACCTATGCATGCTTGAATAAGACAGAATTTGGCATAAGTTCTATTTTTGATTGTGTCAGTGTGAGCGCTGAGAAACCTTGTTCGCATAAATAAGTAGATGGATATGGGGTGAGTTTTGTTATAGCATTCGCTCAATTATTTAAACGTTTTCCAAGTTACATCCTGTAAATTGCCCAGTTTTCTATCACCAAGGCTTGTTTTTAGTAGTTTATCAGTAGACATCCTGATTGGGCTTTCCTTTAACTTTGCTGAAAGCAAAGACGTGGGGACCCCCTGACTGGTGAAGGGCCTTTGTACCCAGAAATCAGTTATTCAATTTATTAGGATACCGACTAGTCTTGTGAATTGTCTCTTTGGTCCTCTGGGCCTTTCACCTGTGAAGTGGGAGCCAGCAGTTGAAGGGGAGGAGTGGGGACGGAAGCAGCAGACTACAGGTGCATCTCAGGAACGCCCGTCTTAGGAAAGAGTACAGGGAACAGAACTGGGACAGTGACACTCTTCAAACTCTCTGTGTCCAGGCCCTCTTAGAAAGTGTCCTGGAAGCACAGCTGAGCCCGAAGGCTCTCCCAAGGGCTCTCTTTTACAGCTGTGGGGGATAAATGGCAGTGAGTCCTTCCAGGAATGCACTAAGCAGCTCTAAGTTCAGGACATGCTGTTTTCCTGAAACTGGGCCTGCAGTCAGACAGATGGGCGGAGCACACCTGCCTCTTCCAGGAGTGCCGATGGAGTTAAGGAGGCAGGGATACGTAAGCTGTTAGTAATAATGGTTCTGAGCCCGTACTTGGAAACCCCTTCTCTGAGAAGACTGCTCCTGCCTGAGCTCATCTTAAACTCATTCGGGGAACCAGGTGCCTGTTTAATACAGTAATGAAGCCTTTTCGTTCCAAGTGATTGCACTGCATAAATACTTCCAGTGTTGCTGTGGGAGTGTGGCCGTCCGGAGGAGGGGCTCGCTCTTTCTTTCCAGGTGGTGGTGTGCAGGGAAGGGACTTATTCCAGCACCGGATCTGTGAACAGCAGTGCCTCCCCTCCCCTGGGCCCATCTGGAAAAGCACGCTTGTAGACAGACACCTGCATCAGGTCCAGGTCCTGCCGCCAGTCTCTGCTTTCCTGGCTGTCCCGCTTGTACTGACCTGTTTTCTGGCCCATCTGTGGCCTTGGCAGCAGGCCCTGTCTTCCTGCCTAGGTCTGCCAGCACAGAGATGAGGGAGCTCGGGCGGACAGGAGGAGCCGAGCAGCTGGGTGCGGGCTGGGGCAGGGGAGGGAGGGTGGGGTGGCTGGCGAGCCCTTGGCAACGTCCCACTCACCTGTCTCTTCTAAGCTCCAGTGTTTTCCCTAAGTCACCGGGCTGCTGCTTCTGTAGTTGTTGAACGAGGTAGCAGCACCAGTAGCCTGACCCTCCGGTAAGGAGGTTGCAGTCAGATGACTCATCTTCCAAGACAGTGGCTTGATAAGTACTCACTTCAGTACCGTGTTGTGCTTCTATAGCAATTGGCATTTCTAGAATTCAAATGTCTAACGCAACTCTATCCTAGGTGTTTGTACTGTGGCTATACGGTGGCTAAAAAAGCTTTGCTTGCTTATTTTTAAGTTGCCACTGTAATTTGGTTTTAATTTTACCTGAACATGAAAAGCGGCCCTTCAGTTTGAGCTGGTAAATGTGTGTTTTCTTTTATTTTGTTTCTTGTGTTTGTTTTTTTATCTCCTAGCTTAAGGTCAGAGAAAGACGAACGTTTGAGAAATTTGTCTTTTTAAGTCCCACTTTTAAAAAGGGTGGAGAAACATTGTTGAGAGCTATCATTTACTGAAAAGGAGGAATAATGAAATAAGCTATTTCAGAGTCTGTGTGATACATACTTTGGCTTTGGAAGCAGACTGTAAAAAACATGTTTTCAGGGATTTTTATATGATGTAATTACAAGCACTGAAAAGAAACGTAAACTTTAGGCAGTCTTGGCAGGCACTCGAACGTCATTGCCTTTATTTCTAAACAAGGCTCTGTTGGTCTGACGCCTCATATTTTTATTTTTTCCTTGTGAATTCCTCACAAGCACAGGATTGTCAGATAAATACATCACCAAGGAGAAAATGTGTCCTCACAGAATGTTGTAAAATGAAGGAGCATGAAAGCATCCAGAGTGATTTCCTGTGAGCTACCCCCAGGCAGAGCCTACAACATGTCCCACACCCCCCAGGGCCACCCTTGGCCCCCTGAAGCCATGTCACATGGGCCTTGGGATCCACAGTGGAGGGTCGGCTTCCTCTACATTGGTGATTGTGACCTGCCTGTAATTCCTAGATCTAATTTTGGAATAGGAATGAAGGTGGTATGTTTCTCCTGTATTTTTATTTGTTGTAGAAGATAGTAACAAACACAGTGAGAAAAATCAGCCACGCCCCCTCTGTTCTAATGAAGCAAGTATTTTCTTCTTTCAGATGTTATTTTTAGTCCTGGTAGGTATGTGCCACTTCATCACTTGGTTGGTAGTCAGATAATTTTATACGCCTGGCAGGGAAGTTACAGTAATAGCTTCTAATCTTTTGAGATGGTGATACTCTCTTGACATTGGCTAGTTTTGCTCATAGACGTGTCCCCTTAACTCCCCTCTTCAGTTAAAGACATCAGCAAGGGGCGTCTGGGTGGCTCAGTGGGTTAAAGCCTCTGCCTTCGGCTCAGGTCATGATCCCAAGGTCCTGGGATAGAGTCCCGCATCGGGCTCTCTGCTCAGCAGGGAGCCTGCTTCCCCCTCTCTCTGCCTGCCTCTCTGCCTACCTGTGATCTGTCTGTCAAATAAATAAAATAAAAAATCTTAAAAAAAAAGACATAATAACAATTATATACGATAAAATGCATTTATTTTGAATGTACAGTTTAGTGAGTTTGACAAATGCATATAACTCGTAACCACTTCACAGTTAAGATGTAGAATATTTCTGCCACCCGAAAAGCTTTCTTTGTTGTCCTTTCTTAGATGGCCTCCCCCTGAATTTCAAGACATTGTAAATGAATTCTGTATGTTGTTTAGGGATACATATGTATGTAGTACTGGAGAAGGAGATGATTGAGAATAAACACTAAACTCAGGATAGTGGATACCTCTGGAGGGTTGGGGGTAGAGTGATGGGGTGGGCTGGGAGAATGGGGAGAGACACTCAGGGATTCAGTGTCTACTGTTTTTTCTTTGTTTTTTTTTTTTAAAGTTTATGTATTTAATTAATCTCTACGCCCAATGTGGTGCTTAAACTTAAGACCTCGAAATCAAGAGTCACATGCGCAGGGAGCCTGGCTGGCTCACTTGATAGAGCATGCAACTCTTGATCTCACTGTTGTGAGTTTGAGCCCCACGCTGGGTGCACAGATTACTTAAAAAAAAAAAAAAAAAAAAAAAAAGGACTTGCGAGGTCCTCCAACTGAGACAGCCATCCCTACTGTTTGATTTCTTAAACAGGAAGATGCAAAAGCAGATGTTCATCATATTATTATAAAAGTGTCATTTGTAAGGAGGAGCGAAAAATAGTATTGCATTATTTGGGTCAGTTACTCATGATCAGAGGTCAGCAAACTGTTTCTGTAGAGGGCTAGATGGTAAGTGTTTTAGGCTTTGCAGGCTGTCTGTACTATCTCCAAGGGGTCTCCTCAGAGGAACACCCCTCAACTCTGCCACTGTACCACAGAAGCAGCCATAGACGGTATGTAAATAGATGCGCGTTCCAATAAAACTTTACTTATAAACAACACACAGTGGGTCCATTTTGGCCCTTGGGCCAGGTTTGCTGACCTCTGCTCTAGACCGTGCTCTTATCTTTCCTTCTGGCTCCTTCCCCATCCTCCCAGTGACCCATATCACGTTTCCATCTCTAACTGTTCATCACAGTTCACCCAGGGACTCAAAAATCTGGGAAGAATAGTATCCCAGGGAAGGTTCTAGGTGGTAGGGGGCCATTTTGAATTCAGAAAACTGTAACGCTGGTCTTAATGACTGTCATCAGGCTACTACGTAACTGCCTACAGCTGTGTTTTTCCAGCCCTTTTCATCTCTTTGTTCATGAAACTTCAGTTTCCAAACTTGAATTCCATGAAACCAGCTCTTATTTGGGCTTTTGCAAACTATTTTGGAGGATTGTACCCACATGGTTTCCAGATTAGGAGTGAGTATGAAAGGGAAAAAAAGGTAACTGTGAAGTAAAGTGATGGATAGATTAATTAACTTGGTTGGGGGGATCATTTCGTGATGTATATGTATATCAAAACATCATATTGTACACCTCAAATATACACAGTGCTTGTCAATCATACCTCAGTAAAACAGGAAAAACGAGTGTCTGCGGACGGTAGCGTAGAAGGCTTTGGCCTCCCCTGACAGGAGTGTGCCTTTGTTCCCAGGACGATTACATGGAGGCTTTGGCCAGGCTCCACCTCACCGTGACCAGGGCCTACAAAGTGAACACTGACATCAACTTCGAGGTGTTTATTCATAAAGTCGATGGTCTGTCAGATGACCACAAGATTGAGACCCAAAGAGATATTCATCAGAGGGCAAACGATGACCTTGCCGATGCTGGATTAGAAAAAATTCACCTCAGGTGAGAACAGAAACCCTTCTGGGATCACAGTTCATCAACGGAAAGAAGCAGGTGTGGAGTCCAAAGTCAGCACAAGCGGTGTGGTATTCACCTGTTTACCCTATTTGTGCTGTACACATTGGGACAGTATTTGGGAAAAGCAAGCTTTGCATGTACTAATTCTAATTTTCATTTTTGTTTTTTAAAAAAAATGGCTAAAGCTAATTTTTCCCACCTATGAAAACCGTAAAACTCAAGAACATAATCCAGGAAGTTAATCAAGGCTGAAGTTTACAATTCTTAATAAATATGATAGTATTTATAGCCACAAGTAAAAGATAACTCTGAAGATAATTCAAATAGAAATACAGAGGAAAACCACTTGTCTATTAAGGTTTTTTTTGAGATTTTATTTTTTAGTAACCTCTACACCCAACGTGAGGCTCGAACTTAACCCCAAGATCAAGTCGCATGGTCTACCGACTAAGCCAGCCAGGCACCCACCCCTCTGTCAGTTTTTTATGGGGAAGTGTATGCATCATTCAGTTTGCAAATTGGAAAGTGAAAATATTAGATGCCTCAATACCAGTAACATAGGCATTACTAACCTAACAGGAATGTGTAGAGATGACCTGGTGTGGATTCGTTTGCAGAATGTAAGAAAGCTTGTATGGGCACATACCATTGCATTTTTAGGCTTTCCAGTCCAGCCAGTCGGCATATGAGAATGGGCACAATTCTTGCTTTTTGGGAGCTGGGGAGGAATGGCTTGTTTTTCGCCAGGGTCATTTTGAATTCTGAAGGGGGCTAGAATGCGTGTGTAGGGACAGTAGGTATAGACCTCTGGCACTGGTGTTGTGACAGCCTAGGCAGTCTGTCCCCCAGTCAGAAGGAAAGTGTGATGAGATACTGTTCTCTCTTTCAGCTTCTATTTGACGAGCATATATGATCATTCAATATTTGAAGCTTTTAGCAAAGTGGTTCAGAAACTGATTCCACAACTCCCCACCCTGGAGAATTTGCTAAACATCTTTATCTCGGTAAGTAAATAACATCCTCCTGGTAGAATCATTTGCAGAATTTTAGAATAACATTGAGAGCGTGAAAAGAGTCTTATTTCTACTTGCTCTTACGGCATTGCAGGGTCACTGAAGGATTACTCTGGAAGATTGCTCCAACACAAAACATGCTGTTTTATGTTCTTTAAACTTTCACTCCCCGAACCATTTCTGTTCTATAAATAGAGTGTTTGTTAAAGTCATAGGCAGTCTTCAATGTGGATAGAGCCCTGTGAGATCTAGGAAGCTTTGAGAGTGGTTGTGGCGATGAGTTAGAGCCTGTTGAATATTTTTTATATGTTAAACCCTGTGGTTGATGCGCTGGCTGAATGAGTCCTATAGACCATCAGCTCTGGGCCAGCTCTGCTGTTGACTTGAGTCAGACTTGTTGGTTGCACTCATATTTACTCTGTCACTCCACGGTTTGGGGTTTATTTAGATTTTTAAAATATATTTCATTTTAAAATTTATAGTCAGTAAAATTAGTGTTTTTCCTTGCTTTTTCCTAACTGCAGGCACATCTCTAAGAGCCAGGAAACACAGCCCAATTTGTTTACCTACAATAATTTATAAAATTTATGAAAAATAAGAATTTTCCATTTCTTATGCATATCCATTATAAAAATTTACATGAGATTGAAATTGTCATAGAATAGAACAAAATCTTTAGTAAATTAATTTTTGCTCCTTCATATTTTACACTGAAGATGGCATGTAATTTTTTTTAATCTTTTTTTTTTAATTAATTAATTTATTTATTTGACAGATAGAGATCACAAGTAGGCAGAGAGGCAGGCAGAGAGAGAGAGGAGGAGGCAGGTTCCCCGCTGAGCAGAGAGCCCGATGTGGGGCTCGATCCCAGGACACTGGGACCATGACCTCAGCTGAAGACAGAGGCTTTAACCCACTGAGCCACCCAGGCGCCCCAGCATGTAATTTCTTTATATAGTGATGACATGTTCTAAAATCATCTGTCCCTTTAAGATAGCATCATCTTTTTGTTTCAGAATTCTGGAATTGAAAAGGCATTTCTCTTTGACGTGGTCAGTAAAATTTACATTGCAACTGATAGTACCCCAGTGGATATGCAAACCTATGAGCTCTGCTGTGATATGATCGATGTTGTTATCGACATCTCTTGTATTTATGGGTAAGTAAAATACTCCTACAGGGTACAAACAGCCATACTTCCGATTAGGAAATGAAACTGTGCATAATCTTTGTAACATTTGCATTTACTTACTTGATTTTAATACTTTTGGTTTTTTTAAAGTATATTGAAGATAAGAAATGCTACTTTTTTAAAAAGATTTTATTTATTTGATAGAGTGAGAACACAAGGAGGGGGAGCGGGAGAGGGAGAAGCAGACTCCCCGCTGAGCACAGAGCCCTCAGTGGGACTCAATCCCAGGACCCTGGGATCATGACCTGAGCTGAAAGCAGATGCTTAACCATCTGAGCCACCCAGATATCCCAATATTTTTGTTTTAAATGACTGAGATCTGTAAATAAACAGCATGCCATAACAACAAAAATTATTGAGTAAATGCCTGACATTCTGCTAATAAGCATATTGCATACATTATATCATTTAATTCCTCAATATTCCATGAGATGGGAATTACTATCCCCATGTCACAGATGGGGAAACTGAGGTTCAGAGTGGTTGTTTCTAATCCCTGCTCACACTGTCAATAAAGGACAGAACTGGAACTTGAACCAAAAGTCTGACTGTTTCTGCATTCTTCTGAAAAATCTGTCATCATATCATAATGTCATACACACTTGGGAAAGACTAATAGGATCCTCAGACTTTAAATACATATCTCATATTAACAACAGTTGTTACGTTCTTCACTGTAAGAAATAACAGCTGGATTTTCTTTAACATACTTTGTCTTCCTTTATGAGCGACAGAGAATTACAAAACCAAGCAAACAACATTACCTGCTTATTATCATGGTCTTAGAGTCTTAGAAAACAGAACTTCCTGTACAGTTACAATATTATAAACAAGGAGTGGAGAAAATTGGTTCTGGTACCAGACATAGAAACATTTCCACATAATTTTTAATTTCCTGAATGGGATTGTATAGAGTGAACTAGTTTGAAGTTTGAACTCGTTTGTCGTATTAAGATCACGCTGTTGCTGTTGATTTATATGGGCTCTTACACGCTTATCTAGTCATTGATGGGTAAGGCTCTTGTTCATCTTCCTCTCTACGCACCAGCTGTGACGTGCCTCACACAGCCTCCTCTGTCAGCTTCGGGAAGGGTCCCGGTCTCCCCATTTCTCTCTCCTTCTGTCTGAAGAGCCTTTGACCCCTCAGCTCAGATTCTTCTGCTGTACACACGTGCACGCCGGGTCCTTTCTATTATGAGACAGGGAGAGTGGTACTGTGAGCCTGTAGTGAGGGTGACATGTCATTGGGCTTCACCTGGCCGGCCCTGGATAAATGTAGATGCCACTATTATTATTTTGTTGTCATTATTAAACATTACCATCTGACTTTAGGAGCAGACCTCATTCCCAAGATTACTGCCTTCTTAGTATTATTATTAAACACTGCCATCTGGCTTCCGAAATAGACCTTATTTTCTAAGACGACGGCTCTATAGCATTCTGTTGTTTTAAAACTCAAGTGGATTGACCTTGAAATAGTCAGGGAAACTGAACGTATCCTGATTACAGTGTAGATTGCTGTGGTAATCAAATACAATAAACACAATTAATCTGGCACCTCTTTAATGATATGCGTAATCCTTATTGTGCCATATGGTAATTAGATGTAAGTGGTAAGCTGTTCATGTAATGATGCTAATCAGAGTTCCTCTAACCCAGCTAAAACAAACAGGAGGAGGGCGGCAGGCAGTGGGAGGAGTCAGATTGTTTTTCCTGAGAACCCATCAGGTGCCATAAGAACCAGTCTGGGTCACCAACTGGGCGTGGGCCCTGGAGTTTCCCCACCCTTCTTGGGAGCCACGAGGAGCCAGCCCGGCTAACTGGCAGCCACTGAGGAAACAGGCTCGCTGCCAGTTCCCAGCTGCTCCGTGGAGACCAGCAGGGCCCGAGGCAGGTGTGCCTTGGTCAGTCTGCTCAGTAATCTGGGGAGTTTCTGGCTCTCCAGGCGCGCACACATAGGCTTTAAAATACATTGCGGCTGCCTGGGTTTTCACGGCTTTGTGAACACAGACCTGAGTAGTAGTAGCACAGAGTAGCAGCTGTAATCCATCACCGGTGTTTACTTGTAGTTTTTGGGTCTTTCTGGTTTCTCCAATTTGTTTAATGTTTCATTTTTTCTGAGTATGAATGCAGTCCGTGCTCATTGCAGAAAATATGTAAAAGCATAAAGAATAAAATTAAGGTAACCCGTAATCTCATCACCTAGAGACAGTCAGTAAATATATTTTATTGTGTTTTGTACTTTTTTTTTTTTTTTTGGAGATTTCATGTATTTATTTGAGGGAGAGTGTGAGTGGAGGAGAGGTGCGGAGGGAGAAGCAGGAAGCCTGACCTGGGGCTCGATCCCAGGACCGTGCAATCATGACCTGAGCTGAAGGCAGATGCTTCACTCATTGAGCCACCCGGGTGCCCCTAATGTGTTTTATTCTTAATTTCTCTGTGTAATTTTTTTTTTAAGATTTTATTTATTTATTTGACAAACAGAGATTACAAGTAGGCAGAGAGGCAGTCAGAGGAGGAAGCAGGCTCCCTGCTGAGCAGAGAGCCCAATGTGGGGCTCGATCCCAGGACCCCGGGATCATGACCTGAGCCGAAGGCAGAGGCTTTAACCCACTGAGCCACCCAGGCGCCCCTCTGTGTAAGTTTTAGGATAATGTGATCTTTGTATATATAAATTTTATATGTATCCTGCTTTATGCATTTAACATTATCACCTAAGACTTTTCTTGTTATTAAGTGCCATTAGTAGATTTTCTTCATAGGTAAAAAAATTCAAAAGTTTCAGTTTATTGTTCTCACAGCATCACTTATTAGCAAGAGAAATTCAGCCTAGAAAAACAGCAGCTAAAAATAGTACAAAGGACATTAAGAATTCTGATAAAGCGTCTTTAACATCTGAGATCCAATCTCTTACAGGTTTTTCTTGAACGTTTTGGTAGGTCACAGTGAGTTGAATCCTTTTTCAAAAAACCTTCTTCCCCAGTTTACTTGTAAGTAGCCATGTATGTGCTGGTTTAAAATATTCTCAAAACGAATAACTTATATTTCCTTTGAAATACTCTACAATTCAGGCTTTTCATTTAATCTGGTTTGTCACGTTACCTCTTTACGATATTTATGAGACTAAAAGCATTAACTCGGAATTAGATTAGTTTGAGATCCCTGCTCTCCCCCCATTATCAATTTTGACCAAAGTAGTTCCCCTAGCCTCGGTTCCTCGATACCCAGCTTAGAGGATTCTATGGCCCGACGATAGAGAAGTCATGATAAAAGCTAAGAATGGTGCCTTTCCCATTGTAAATGTTGGCTCTTATTCTGCAAATGGATCAGGTTTAGCACCAGCCGTGTTACCATGTTGTATTAGTTCCAATTAAGTCAAATTTCTGGTCAATTATTCATTAATTTGGGAAGTAAAAATAAATACACACACACACACACACACACACACAGTTTCAGATAAGGGGAACAGGTGCAGGGAAGTGCTCCTTTGCCTACAAGAAGAGGACTCATACGTCTGATTACATCAATGTCTTCGGAGGGTCCAGTTTTGATCATTAAAAGGCATCATCATCGTCATCGTCGTCTTCATCGTGGTTAACATTCATTGTGCACTTTATAGGGTCTCAGCACTGTGCTCAATGCTATATATCTATTATTTAATTGTACTGAGAGACTTTGAGGTAATTGCTCTTAGTATACAGGTAAGGGAATTGAGGCTCCAACATGTTACCTTGCTCCAGTTCACATAATAAATGAGCTGGGGTTCAAACCCAAGTCATCTGTGTCTGCAGGCCACACCTTTTCTTAAAGAGACCAGTATATTTATTTACTGTTTCATTTTGAAAAAATTTCAAACCTGCAGAAAATGTGCAGGGATAGTCCACTGAGCTCCTATATGATACCCTTCACTGGCATCCACCCATTTTTACCAATTTGCCATATTTACTGTCTCTTTTTCTGATACATTTTGCGGTTTGTTTTTGTGGAACCATTTGAGAGTGAATCGCAGACATCATGATTCTTCGATCCTAGCTACTTGGGTGTCCGTCTCTTTAAAAAAAAAAAAGTCCTCTTACAGGACCACTGTTTACCAAATTAAGCATATTTAGCACAACTACAATATTGCACTAATATATTGTCTGTATCCAAATCTCTCTCTTTTTTTTTAAAGATTTTATTTATTTGACAGAGATCATAAGTAGGCAGAGAGGCAGGCAGAGAGAGAGAGAGAGGAAGGGAAGCAGGCTCCCTGCTGAGCAGAGAGCCCGATGCGGGGCTCAATCCCAGGACTCTGAGACCATGACCTGAGCTGAAGGGAGAGGCTTAACCCACTGAGCCACCCAGGCGCCCCCTGTATCCAAATCTTACCAGTGGTCCCAATTCTGTCTTTGATCCCTGATCCAGGATTTAGGCCAGTGTTTTGCTCTCATGTCTCCTTAGGCTTCTGTAGTTGGGAAGCGTCATTCATCTCTCCTCAGTCTTCATCAGACCATGCTTTTGACAGCCTGGTTATTCTGTCAGGAAAAATCAAGAAGCCCTTACGGGCTATGGAGGGGAGAAGATCTAACCTCCACCCCTCACCCGTGTTGCGCAGGTCCCTGGGGAGATGCCTCCCTGCCCAGCAGCCACTCTGTGTGTCCCTAGGAAGGGACTGTCCTACACCATGCACGTTCTTGTGATTGTGTGTTTCGAAGACTTCTGCCAAAAGGCCCTGTAATTATAAACGACTTCTCATTATGATTATCACTCTGTGTAGTGAAGCTGGTCTCCGTCGCCGGGTTTCATTTTGTAGTTTCTTCCCAGTGGTCACATATGTTCTGGTTTCTGTCCCCATTCAGTCTCAAAGAAGATGGAGCAGGAACCCCCTATGACAAAGAGTCAACGGCCATCATAAAGCTGAACAATACAACAGTTCTTTATTTAAAAGAGGTGACAAAGTTCCTGGCTCTTGTTTGCTTTGTCAGAGAGGAAAGCTTTGAAAGAAAAGGTAATTGTGTGTGTGTGTGTGTGTGAGAGAGAGAGAGAGAGAGAGAGAGAGCTTTAAATGAAACCATTTCACTTCAGACTGATAACTGCTTCTACTGCTTGTGGATGGTGGGTGGTCGGCCACATGCTTCCTGAAGCTTCCAGACTTGTGTCACAAGTCCCCTTGGTGTCCTGTCGTGTCGTCGTCCCCCCCCCCCCCCCCTGGGCTGTCAGACTTTTGGGATCCAGGAACCAGCCTGCCCTCTAGTGCTGTAGCTGCCATGAGGTAGAAGGGGCCCCAGAGGGACTCTGGCTATCCCTGGAGTGAAGCTGGTTGAAGCCTTGTTGACAGGCTGTAATGTCTTGCCACAAGGGCCCAGCAGCCTGTGGTGAGGGCCGCGGCCTCCCTCCTGGTCCATTCCTCTAGAAGGTCCTAGGGACGGTGGGACCGCTTGAGATCCCTGTGGAAAGGAGGGGGGACTTGTACAACATTAAAGCGAGACATATTCCACTTCTGTTCAACCTTTATACATTCTTTAGTCCTCAAAACACAGGGCTGGCATCATGATTCTGAAAAGAGAAGATGTGAATATACTTAGAAAGTCACCAATCAGTGAAACAAAAACAAAAGATATATAAATAAATGATAAATGTGACATAATACCATATAAATGTGTAATATATAAATATATATTATATATAGATATAAAACAGATAAGTAAATAAATATAGAGAAAATAAAACTAAAGCAACTAACCTCATAGAGATACTCATTTTCCCCCTACTGTTTAAACTGGGAATTTAAACTACTACTTAATTTTTTTTTTTTTTTAAGATTTTATTTACTTATTTGGCAGACAGAGCTCACAAGTAGGCAGTGAAGCAGACAGAGAGAGAGAGGGGGGAAGCAGGCTCCCCGGCGAGCAGAGAACCTGATGTGGGGCTTGATCCCTGGACCCCAAGATCATGACCTGAGCCTAAGGCAGAGGCTTAACCCACTGAGCCACCCAGGCACCCTACTTTTTTTTTTTTAAGTACTATTTAAATTTAAATTACTATTTAAAACAGCTTACTGACATGCTAGGGATTTTTGCTAGCAACTAGGGCATGATTTACCAGTTTGGGGGGTAGAAAAATTCCCAAAAGAATGCCATCAGTAACATTTACTAAAATAGCTTTTCTCCCCTTTATAAGCATGCATGTTCTTTATAGAAAGACTTTGAAAATTTGGGGAAGTACAAAGAACAAAATAAAACCACTCAATTTTGCCATCTAGAGCTAAATTCTGTTACATTTTTGAGATTTTCTTTCTCCTCCTTTCCTCCCTCCCATCTTGCCTTCTTCTCTCATCCCTCCTTTCCTGCCAACAAAAGGGGGCCAATATTGTCTATTTTGTTTTTGTCAGACGTTTTACATCTGTTGTTTTCACTCATTTATATCAAGGAAATTTTTCCAAGTCATTGAGCATGAAAACATAATTTAGATTTTTATTGTTTCTTTCTTATTACAAAAACAGTAGATTCACTTAAAAATTTAGAAGTAACAGATAAGCAAAAAAGAAATACCTAAGTTCTCACTCGGAAATCACTCTCAACATTTTCTTTACAACTTTTTGGACTTTTTCATCTGTGGCTATGTCTCTATCCATATGTGATGATGTGATAAATACTAATTTGTAACCATTACTGAATTACAGTGAGGTAATTACAGACCTCTTTCTAATTCACTAAGCCTTTTTTAACCGTATCATTTTAGTTTCTTTTATTGTTAAGAATTTATATTGTTTCTAGATTTTAATGTTGTAAATAATCTGTGATGACCTCCTTTGCACTGAATATTTGTGTACATTTTGGTTATTTCCTCAGGAAAAAACTTCAGCAAGTGGAATTACTCAGATCCAAGGGCAGGGTAGGCATGTTTTGGTGGCTTCTAATACATATTATCCAAATGTCCTTCCAAAAGATGTTACAGGTTTCTGCTACTAAGAGAATATAAGTGTGTCCGTTTTGCTGTATTCCTATCAATATTAGGTATTAGCACTAAAGAATTAATTATTAAAAACTAGTATCATTTGAATTTTTATTTCCTTGCTTCTTGGTGAAGTTGTATATTTTTCCTATATTTACTGACTGTTATCAACCAGTTTGCCTTTTGTGTTCTTGGCCTTCAACATTTTTAATTAAGTGGTGCTAATCTTTTATTCCTTAGTTTCATCTTGCTGGAAGTAAGAACAGGTTAAATAGTAAGCTTGTGGAATTTTGACAGGACAATACCTGGTTTTTACCCAGACCCAGGAGCTGTAAGTGAGTTTTTCTTCAAGTTTCTACTACCAGTGTGTGGCAGTCAGAGCTAAGATTCCTGGGCTTGTCCTTACATAGACTCAGTTGTGTGTATTGTGTTTTAACCCATTATGCATACATTTCCATGGTTAAAGATCTTTCCAGAATTTATATTTGGTGATTAATATTTCACATTGATTTTGGAAGCTAAGTAAAATACAATGCAAATAGTACAACTAGAGCCCCAAAACCATCTAGGTTAGTGGCAGGTCCTAAAATTTAGGGTATATGAGCGTCAACCTGGAGAGCTTGTTTATTTTCAACTGATTTTAGACTGAATAGAAACGTTGCAAAAATACTACATCGCTTACAGAGATTCCTCAATCCACTTTCCCCATTTTACATACTAATGAAAAATAGGGACTCTCCATTAGTATAATACTAATTAATAGTATTAATGAATTAATTAGTATTCATTAAGAAACTACAGACCTTATTCAGATTTCACCATTTTTCCAAAAATACCCTTTTTCTGTCCCAGAATCACAAATTGATTTAGTCACGATTCCTCCTAGTCTTCTCTCATCACTGATAGTTCTTTATCTTCCATGATCTTGACACTTTGGAAGAGTACTAATCAATCGTTTTGTACAATGTCCCTCAGAAAGGGTTTGTCTGCTGTTTCCACACAGTTGGAACAAGATTATGCACTTTGACCAGAATGTGTCCTTCTCAGTGCATCATATCAAGTGGTTCATGATGTTGATAAGTCTTATTACTACTGGTGGTGTTGACCTTGATTTAGTCAAGGTCATGTCTGTCAGGTTTTCCCTCTGGAAAGCTCCTGTCTTTCCCACTGTAGTTAATACATATTTTCAGGTTATGTAAATCCTCTTCCTCCTCAAACTTTTGCCCACTAATTTTAACATCCATCTATGGTTGTGGAAATAAATTAAGCAGGAGTTTATTATGTGGATCTTTGCAAGTTAGGTGGGATCATCTCTAAGGACAGACAGATTTGGTAGAATTTATTAAACTAGCTAGAAACCTAGGTATTTTAATATTACAACTAGGAAATGGCAGATGGATTTAACCCTATCATGTTAAACTCATGTGCTTTTTAAAATGATTATCTCCATTTGCCTAGGACACATTCTGGTCAAAGTGCATAATCTTGTTCCAACTGTGTGGAAACAGCAGACAAACCCTTTCTGAGGGACATTGTACAAAACGATTGATTAGTACTCTTCCAAAGTGTCAAGATCATGGAAGATAAAGAACTATCAGTGATGAGAGAAGACTAGGAGGAATCGTGACTAAATCAATTTGTGATTCTGGGACAGAAAAAGGGTATTTTTGGAAAAATGGTGAAATCCCCTTATCAGGGGAAGGTCCCTGGCAAAAGGAATGACTTGGTAACCCTGGGGATCAGGGAGTTGTCTTTAAAAAGAACTTAATGCTTACAAATGTGTAGAGTAGTTTGGTTTTGTTGCTTTACTTTTTCTTCTTTAAAGATTTTTATTTTTAAATAATCTCTATAGCCAAACTGTGGCTCAAACTTCCAACCCCAAGATAAGGGTTGCGTGGTCTACCAATTGAGCCAGCCAGGTGGCCCTGGTTATGTGGTTTTAATCTCCAGTGTTGTAGAGTCCTCTTGGCGCCAATAACCGACACTGGTTGATTAGCTTTGCCTCATGCTGGATCTCCGTCTGAGTTTTCATTAATGATCTCTGTGACTACTTTTGCAGAAAGGAGAGGATCGAAAGCAGATGTGGCGTTTTCAGCCTTGGCTCCACACACACTCCACAGTCCTTGCTCCATAGGCACCTTAGGAAGGGAGGCAGTTAAAAAATACCGACCTCTGGGTCCTCCTCCAAACAATTAGAATAGAATTCCTGGGAGAGGGACCTAGGGCTTGTTAAATTTTTTAAAGTTCTCTGGATTTTTTTTTTTAATATATATATTTTAAGATCTTATTTAATATTGGACAGAGAGAGACATAGTGAGAGAGGGAACACAAATGGGGAGAAGGAGAGGGAGAAGCAGGCTTCCCACAGAGCAGGGAGCCCGATGCGGGGTTCAATCCCAGGACCCTGGGATCATGACCTGGGCCGAAGGCAGATGCTTAACGGACTGAGTCACCCAGGGGCCCTAATACTGTTACATTTTAAAGATTTTTATTTATTTATTTGATAGAGATCACAAGTAGGCAGAGAGGCAGGCAGAGAGAGAGATAGGAAGCAGGTCCCCCGGCGAGCAGAGAGCCCGATCTGGGGCTCCATCCCAGGACCCTGAGACCATGACCTGAGCCGAAGGCAGAGGCTTTAACCCACCGAGCCACCCAGGCGCCCCAACATTTTAAATTGCGAAGATGAGTAAGTTAATATTTGTCAGGAACTGTCAACAGAATACTTCTGCAAGTTGAATTTTCACTGAGCCAGTTTTTCTAACTAAGCTTTCTTCCTAAGGCAGTTGGTTGCATGTAAAGGCAAAGAATTGGAGGTGTTTCTCACATCTCCTATCCCAGTTTCCACTAAGTAAAATCATCTCTTTGCTTCTTGTTTATTTTTTTTTTAATTACATACTTTATTTGGAAGATGGCCCCAAGAAGCAAAAATGAGGAAGTAGGAAAATGAGACAAGGTAGAAAAGCCACCCACCGTGGCGTCAATGAGCAGTTTTATGTTCACTCCCAGTAGGAGAGAGTCTCTGAGAAGCTGTGTGGAACAAACTCAGTCACCCCAGTTGAGTATGGGAGACTGCAGCACTTACCACCTTCCTCCGTGTCCCCGTTTGAGGTGCCTTCAGAACGTTCATTCCCATATCCCTCGTACCTGTCCATGTGCAGTAGAGGAAGTTCTGTGAAAGCCTCAGGCAGAAAAGAGATGCTTCTCTTTCTTTAAGATTTTATCTTTAAGTAATCTCTACATCCAGCGTGGGCCTTGAACTCACAACACTGAGATCAAGAGTCACGTGCTCTACCGACTAAGCCGGCCGGCCGCCCCTGGGCTTACTTATTTCTTACTACTTCCCCCCTGATTCCAGTAGTGTTGTCTGAGGAGATGACTTGGAGGTTTTATTGCACTGTGGTCAGTGTCGCTTCAGAAGCAGCAGAGGGCGCCACTGAGAAGGTTTCCTGCTTCTGGAAGCTGAGCTAGTGTTCCCTCCAGTGCACTTGCCGTTGTTTGGCTGCTTTGAAGAATTTCAGTCCTTGGCTGGAATCCCAGTTCTTTTTTATTTTGGTTGGGGCTTTGGAAACATTACTTCCGTGGATGGAAGCAGTTGTTGGGCTAGTTATTTTAATAAATGTAAAAATAGTACATCGAACCAACTGCCTTATCCTAATTGGTATAAACATAATGTTGTTCTCAACACTTTTACAAATTAGTGTGCTGAAAAATGCACTCAAGACTTGGGATTAATCTTTTATTCCATTCTTGTACCAATGATTTCAGAAAGCACAAAATGATTCTCCCCTACTACGTCTGCATTTGAAATTTACTTAGAGTTGAGAAACTGAGAGCGTTGTTGGTTGAACTTCCGAGCTTGCTGTTGACCTGAGGTGACTGCCACAACTCTAAAATCAGGGACGGGGATCTTGCTTTTCCCCAGGGCTTCTGACAGTGGCTTAAATGTAATAGGTATTCAATAAATATGGATCGATAGAATGATGGGTACTGAAGCTTTGAGATCTTGGCCACACTTCGAGTCAGGGTCTGCCTCTAGTCAGAGTCAATTGAATAATCCCTTTTGGGGAAACATAATATTTCATGGAGGATATATCTTAATTGTAAGAAATCTTGAATTCTGATAGGTCAAAAAATTCACTTCAGTTCTTCAGTGTTGTAGGTCATAGACACCTTTGAAAATGTGGTCTGTACTCTGGAACCTTCCCTTAGGAAAACATGTACATTCACAGAATCTCACCTGCGATTCCTCAGGCAGCTGCAACTTCTAGGGAAATCTGTGGATGTTCTGTTAAGGCCCCTCTTCTGCTTCCCCTTAGTTGCTTGTCCCTGCCATGGCATTACGACAAGAGGAGATTCTTTCTTTGTTTCTTTCCTTTTTTTTTTTTTTTTTAAAGATTTTATTTATTTATTTGTCAGAGAAAAAGAGAGAGTGAGCGAGCATACACACAGGGGGAGTAGCAGGCAGAGGGAGAAGCAGGCTTCCTGTTGAGCAGGGAGCCCAATGCAGGACTCGATCCCAGGACCCCGAGATCAAGGCAGATGGTTAACCGACTGAGCCACCCAGGCGCCCCAGGAGGGGGTTATTTCTGTGCGACATGTCTAAAATATTTTGTTTTTTCCCCCAGGGCTTATTGACTATAATTTTCATTGCTTCCGGAAAGCCATCCATGAGGTTTTCGAGGTGAGGATGAAAATGGTGAAATCACGAAAGGTTCAGAATCGGCTGCAGAAGAAAAAAGGAGCCACCCCCAATGGGACCCCTAACGTGCTGCTGTAGTGAGGCTTCGGGAGTATCTGCGAGTCAGACCTTGCAGTGAGGCTCCTGTGCTGTGTTGCACTAAAGGAAGAGGAAAAAGGAGATTGGGACACATGACGTATTTGTTGTTAAAAAAAAAAAAAAAAAATCCCCTCAACCCTCTTGATCTTCTCTTTTTTAAATAAAGTGAGCACTTTGAAGCCGAAACTTGTATTTTAACAATGAAGTAAAATCTACTGTAATTTCGTTGCACAAATGTAAACTTTTATGGTCTGTAGTCAGAAACTCCTATGTGAGGACTGCCAGGAACTGTATATATTTTGCTCTTTTTCATGTTTTTTTCTTTGAACTTTGATAAAACGACTTTTCTAAGCTTTTTTCTGTACTTGGTGTCAAGGACATGCATACTGTAGTGTTGTTCAGATCTCTATGGCTTTCAGAAATCAAAAAGCAATGAACTGGCAATTTTTTTTTTTTTTTTTTATAAATTTGGGAATCTTTGCTACTAATTGTTGAGAAAAACCATTTTTCAGTGGAGCTGGAACAGATTGGGGCAGCAAGCTCCAGGAGCAATAAGAACTGTCTCCTGTTTATAACTATTGTAAACGGGAGTTTTGTAGAATAATCTTAGCACCAAATTTACCTAAAAATGTCACTAGCTGTGCCCAGACTTCCCTACTTAACAGTTTTTACAAAGCTCTTTACCTCAACACACATCTCTATAATCATTTTATACAGAGAGGTTGTTCCTTCTTGCTGCATTACTGTTCTTTAGAACCTTCGGGACCAGATTTCCAAAATGGTGCCAATCACTGGAGAGAAAGAGGAATGTTGCTGAATTTCAGGGTTTCTGGAGGCTTTTCTGTACCTGCCCCTGGGGCTGAAGTTACATCAGAGGTCACATGGTTTCCCAAATGTAGGTGATGGGTATTCAGAGATTTAAAAATGGATCTACAGTTTGTATGTTTGGCCCCTGTGAAGTGGGCCTCTTGTGCAACATTTAAAATGTTTATTGAGGATCATGACCACAGGGAATGTCTCAGATCTCTACACAGAGCATAGCCCTGGTGAGCACGTTTGTCACCTATTAGTCTCCTGCTCAACCATGACAGTGTGCCTTGTGGACTCTGCCCATTCCCACCTTAGGGTTGAACTAGAACTCAGCCAGCCAGCAGCACACTCTGCACAGCTGAAAAGATATCCTGCAAACCTCTAACAATCAGTGGGACGAGGATGGCCGGAGGAGACATCACAGTTAGCTGTGTGTTCGTTTCTGTGAAATTCTCCCACTTACGTTTACTTTACACTTTCAGGATGTTAAGGGACTCCTAAATCTCCCCTCACCCCAAACCATTCCTAGTAGATAATTCTCTGTCCGTTAGGTAATTCTATATCTGTCCCAAGGGTCAATGCCCTAAACCCTGCTTGTGAGTATTGGAAAATAATATTATATACTTATTTATTTTTAAGCAAAGACTCATAAGGAAGTCAAAGCTGGTCCTAGCAAAATGTACCAAGTTCCTAAAGCAACTTGCCCTTGAAACTATCCCATCTCTATCTGCGGCCTCCTTCCATCCTCCTTCTTTCCCTCCCCAAGTCCTATTCCTTTGAGGCTGCTAACTGCAATGCAAGATGGTAGCTGATTGAAGTGTAAGGTTTGAGTCCTCCCAAGGGTCTGTGCATTTTGGAAGGAAATTTCTAAAAATCATTAAGGCGCCCAACTCCTTCGTGATTCCTGCTCAGAAACCTGGGTGGGTAGGAACCCAGGGTTCCAAAGGAGACTTTTCCTTAATTTCTAGACCTATATCCTGTTGGATCTTTGGGTCTTTGACAACAGGCTTGTTACATATGGGTTCTTCTTATAAACTTAATGTTCTAATATTTTTTACACAATGTTTCTTTTTGATTAAGCAAATAAGGAATCACTTTTCTAATGTGACTTTATCCTCAAGGTAGAGACACTTGCCTACCTGGTAAATGACACATTACTTAGGTATATATTACTGTAACCAGGAGGAGCTTCCATTTTTAAGCTGGATATATGATGAGTTTTTGTTAAAATGTGCCTTAAAAGTCTATAACTTCAGGAGCAAATGATTCTTTGGGGGAAAAGCAAAAACAGTCATATGGCATAGGACCTAAGTTCATGGTAGTAAGTGCACTCTTTGGTTGATCACACACTAATACATAGATTCCTGCCTCAAACCTGTAAGAATGGCAATGACCTCTTAGTTAAAGACAGATGTAGGAGTTATGTCTAAGTGTTCAGCTTTTTAAGTCTGTGCTATTGGAATTACAAAATCTATTCCTTCCGCATTTTATTTTTGATATGGAACATAGCTTACTGCGATGTGTATGGCCATGTTTAGGTCTCAGATCTAATGCTATAGATACAAAGTCCAAACACATGGCTACAGTGACTTCTCTGGAGCATGTTTGCTCATTTTCAAAGGTTGAGAACTTGACCTACAGGTTTCTAGGGCAATCAGAACTTCTATGTGGAGGTGAGACTGTGAATTACCCTCTTGGGTTATTTTTAGTGATATAAATGAGTGTGTGTGACCAGGGTAGAGTGTTTTTGAAGGAGTATAAATTAAAAAAAAACTGGTTGGCATTCACGGACAGTGTTATTTTGTGAGCATAATATATTTTGGGCCCTCAAATATAAAATGACTAGAAACAGCAATATTGTTACTATACGGGTTATATGCTAACTCTGTTTGAGACATACTCCAGAAAAATGGCTGAACTGTCTTGATTATTAAAGTATGGTATGCATTTAACTTCTATAGACTGTTCGTAATTTTTAATCAAGCATAGTATTATGTTTTACTTTAAGCAGGACATCATTCATAATTATTGCTAAAATATTGCTTTCAAGAATGTTAACTGCCAATTTAAAAGCATGTGTCACGCTCATGATTTGGTAAGGCTCTCGTTTTATTTCAGACATACTCATAACTAAGCATTCTGGGAGCAGAATATTTTCTTTGGTAAAGTGGCCCGTCCTGTTTCTGAGATTGTTACCTGTATATGAATATCATTGCTTCACTGGCCCTGTTGGGTCTCTTTAGTAAAATGTTTGTCCTGATAGACCAGCTTTCATCTTGTGGAAATGAAGATAAATCACTCTATTTGCACTTTTATATTTATTTTATTTTTAAATCCTCCCTTTTATATCTCCATATTTTTCATGGGAACATGGCTGTTTGGAATATAGAACTGTTGTTTTTTTTTTTTTTCAGTAAACTTCGGACACTAATTCTTGCTGCTCTTGTCCTAATCCCTAACCGTCTGGAAATTCTTTTCCAAACAGGCCACCTTATCGATTCGGACTTGCTTCATAGGGTTCCACTCTTACTGACTTCTACGGATCCCTAAGAGTTCCCAGAGAAGACCAGCTTTAGATATTATATCTTATATACAAAACTCTGTGTCTGATTGGAAAACCTGATCTAAAATAATATTTCTCTACGATTTTTAATCAGTAGTGATGTTGAGTTTAGGAGGAAAAAAATGTCTTTGACAGAATTACTTCCTGGTAATATACAATGATTGAATGAACATAATATTTCAGGTTCTCAAATGCTTTTACAGAAGTTATCTTCATAACCCCGAGAGGTGGGTACTATCATCATTCCTATTTTAGAGATCAGGCAACTGAGTGTAGAGAGTTGAAATAACGTGGTCAGGATCACATAACTACTAAGACACAAGGCTGGGAGTCTGGTTGGAGAGTTCACCCTCTCAATACTGTTTTGAGCAACTGTACCACATGTCCCTTTACATGCCCTGCCTTCACAAATATGAAGATGGGAACTTGAAGTTTAGGATTTACTGCCGCATGGGGTTATGAAGGCTAAAATGCTGGGAAATTTAAAAAGAAATACCTTTTCTCACAGGAGAATGAGTAAAAGCAGCCTTCTAGAGGTACTTCACTCAAGATTAAGTGGCCTTCTTCGCAGTCCAACACGGAAAATAATATTAAGAGAGTATTTAAATATCAGAAGAGAATTCAAATACCTTTTCCAAACATTTGGTTTTCTGAGAAGCAAAAGTATATCAAATTCTGAGAAAATCAAGAGAGAATAATAAGCCTTTGATCTTAGCTGTATTCAACCTTTTACTTCAATATGTGTAACCATATGTATAGAAAACAAAATTACAGAAAACAAAAAATTGGATTAAAATTCAAAAAGATACATTTCAATCCCAACATTTTCTTGAGCTGCAGACCTACCTTTAAAATTGCCAGTAGCATATTTTTGCTGGAATCTTCCATAAGAGGACCCTCCAATCTAATATGCCCTAAATTAAACTCACTTCCTTCTTGCTAAATCTTCTCCTCCTTTTATGGTGGTGTGACTATGCTCCCTGCAGTCCCTGCCAGAAACGTGGGCCTCCTTGACTCTCCCTTCCTGCTCATTCCATCCAATCAACCACCCAGTTCCTTCAGCTCAGTCTTAGAAACATCTATTCAATCTATTCTCTCCATCTCTTTTGCCACTATCCTGGTTTAGGGCACCATCTCCTCTTGTCTGGATCTTAATAGCCTCTCAACTAACATCTCTCCACCTCATCCATCCATCCTTTCATTCCATTCTCCACACAAGACCCAGAGTGACCTTCCTAAACCCCCACCATTCTGACCACATCAGTCTCTTGCTTAACATGGGTCATAGCTCTCCATTACAGATATCAGTCAAACTCCACAAGAACGTTTGCAAGAACCTGCCTCTCCAGTTCTTACCTCCCTCCCCAGCCATGGCTCATCCTCCCCCAACAGAGGTGAACCAGCATGACTGTATGGTGTGTGGTAAATCAGAGGAACCATGATTCTTGATTCCTTTCTTTTTGGTCATTTTCTGAGGGAAATGATCATTTTTTTTCTTCATCAGTGACTGATAGGACACCTATTATGTGTGAGATATTGTGCTTAATAAAAAGGCAGATTTTAGAGATGCAAGGATTTTAGTAATGAAAATAAAGCACTTTATAGAAGTGTAGGAGTTAACCCTTCATGGAATCCATTATAAATTCTTTGTTGTTGTGAGCTGCAATAAATACAATCCACACTGCAAACTATCACATACTTACACCTATAAATAATACCTTTTTTTAAAAAAAAGATTTTATTTACTTATTTGACAGAGAAATCACAAGTAGGCAGAGTGGCAGGCAAGGTTGGTGGGGGGAGCAGGCTGCTGAGCAGAGAGCCCAATGCGGGGCTCGATCCCAGGACCCTGAGATAATGACCTTAGCCGAAGGCAGAGGTTTAACCCATTGAGCTACCCAGAGCCCCTAAATATTACTTTTTAAAGAGTTTATTTTTAAAATTTTTAAAATTATTTTAAAAGATTTTATTTTTAAGTAACCTCTGCATCCAGCGTGGGGTGTGAACTCATAACCCTAAGATCAAGAGTCACACGCTCCACCAACTGAGCCAGAGCCAGGCACCCCTTATAAATATTACTTTTATTTTTTATTTTTATTTTTATTTCTTTTACGTGAGCTCTGTGCCCAATGTGGGGCTTGAACTCATGACCCTGAGACCAAGAGTCACATGTGCCACTGACTGGCCCAGCCCGGTGCCCCACAAATATTACTTAAAAACAAAACAAAACAAAACTCAAAGTAGTATCCTTCCTACATACAATGTGTTCTAGTATTTTTTTTTTCTTTATTTCTTTTTAAAAAAAGATTTCATAATCCACTAGTGGGTCATGACCTGTAATTTATGAGGCATTGCTGGAGTGAATGAATCCATTGGCCAGATCAGAGATATCTGAAGATTTTCTTTTTAGCCTAAAATATTTTCCTTCCCTCTCTGTTAATTTTATTTATTTGTTTATAAATCACCATTAGTTTTTCTTTTTCTTTTTTAAAAATTTTTTTAAAAAAGATTTTATTTATTTGAGAGAGAGAGAGAGAGAGAGACAGAGAGCATGAGAGGGGAGAAGGTCAGAGGGAGAAGCAGACTCCCCGGGGAGCTGGGAGCCAGATGTGGGACTTGATCCCGGGACTCTGGGATCATGACGTGAGCCAAAGGCAGTTGCTTAACCAACTGAGCCACCCAGGCGCCCCTAGCTTCTCTTTTTTAAAAGATTTATTTATTTTAGAGAGAGAGAACGTGTGCGCACATGTATGGGGGGGAAGGGACAGAGGAAGAGGGAGTAGAGAACCTCAGGCAGACTCCCCCTGAGCACAGAGAGTCCTATGTGGGGCTCAACCTCCTGACCCTGAGATCATGATCTGAGCCAAAATCAAGAGTCAGACCCCTAACCAACTGAGTCACCCAGGCACCCCTCCCTGTATGTTCATTAAAAAAAAAAGAGAGAGATTTATTTATTTATTTAAGAGAGAGATTGTGAGAGAGAGAGAGAGAGAAAGTATGGGGAGGGGCAGTGGGAGAGAATCTCAAGCAGACTCCCCATTGAGTGCAAAGCCTGATTGATGTGGGGCTACCTGAGTTCATGACCTGAGCCAAAATCACACACAGGTGGCACAACTCACTGAGCCACCCAGGTACCTCTCCCTCTGTTAATTGTACAGTCTTAACAAACATAGGGAACATTCTGAGAAGGTTCTTGAATTTCTCTTTTACTTGATCAGGGCTTTCTGCTGTGTTCCTCATAGCACTTCTAATTTCCATTGCCATTCCTTGGAGGTATTTGTCGGTGGGTTGTGGGGGATCCATCCTGGCAGGATCTTCTTTTACTATAGACTCTATCCTCAACTATAATAAATAATTAACTTTATTTTTTCAAAGATTTTATTTATTTATTTAGTGAGAGGGCATGCACATATGTGGGGTGGGTAGGGGCAGAGTGGGAAGGAGAGAGGGCATCTCAAGCAGACTTTGTGCTGAGCACAGAGCCCCACATGGGGCTCAATCTCACAACCTCGCAGTCATGACCTGTGCCAAAATCAGGAGGCCGACACTTAACTGACTGAGCCACTCAGGCGCCCCAGTAATTAACTTCACTGGAAGTCTAGGGACTCATAAATTTATATCTAACTTTTATGGATCCTTTGTTCATTCACACAACATTAGTCTTAACCAGTATCAAGAATCCACAAGTTTTGACTTTTTGTGTTGTTTTGACACTCCCAAGAAGCAAGTGGACAAGGCCCTTCCCCACGAAAGGGAGTTGATTAAGCCACTACACTTAGTGTGTGTGGAGGAGAGCATTAACCAGCTGCCTGAGATCTTGACCACCGTGCTTCCTCAATCTGTACTAAAAAGCTTCTGGGGCAAGGAGGATCTTTCTGGTCTCCCAAAACTGCGTAAAAAAACTAAGGCCTGGGGTGCCTGGGTGGCTCAGTCATTTAAGCGTCTGCCTTTGGCTCAGGTCATGATCTCAGGGTCCTGGGATCGAGCCCCATGTCAGGCTCCCTGAGCAGCAGGGAATCTGCTTCTCCTTCTCCCTCTGCTCTTCCCTCCTGGTCCTGCTCTCTTTCTCTCTCAAATAAATAAATAAAATCTTAAAAAACAATAACAACAACAAAAAACAACCAAGACCCTCCCACTGAATGCCCAACTACAGTAGAGCAACTAAGACCTATTTCTTCCAATTTTTTCCATGCTAATGCAGGCCACTCCAAGATGGGCCATTCTGGTGTGATGACTGAGCTGAAGGCAATGTAGACCCTGTGGGCTCAAGAGAAACTTCTGCCCCTCCCTTAACCACACAGGAGAATCCAAATTGGGGGTATGTCCCAGAATAAGTATTATTAGCAGAGATAAATTTTATCTGAGTGACCTATCTGTATGGTAGGGCAAACATCTAATTACCAAATATGTGCTTTATTTCTTATCGCCCTGGGCAGCACATTCCTTTCCTCTGAAGTCCCAGATCCCTACCCCCTCTCCTTAGTTCAGGGTCACATATAGACCTCATTTTGCCTGTCTTTGGAATTTCCATGTCTGTATGGATTCCCTGTACGTATGCTATTAAATTTGATTTTCTCCTGTTTATCTGTCTCCTGTCAATTTGATTCGTAGTCCAGCTAGAAGGACCTTGGGCTGGAGTGCCCTGCCTTCATCAACAGTCACTAAGCAGGAACAAACTCCAGCCTCCTCCCAGACCTCTGCAAGCGACCTTGGTCATCCCGCTTTCACCTCCCTTCCATGGGAAGCAGGCAATAACGGGGCTGACTGGGAGGGACCAGTCCTGTTTATCTTTCCATCTCAGTGGGCAAGGAAAGAACTCAGGTTAGTGAGGTGTGAGAGAAATCAACACCACATGCATGTCCTGCCATTTCATTTAATGCTAAAGGCCAGTGCTTTCCAAAGTTATCTGATCTTAAGAATCATCTAGGGTGTTTAAAAATGTAAATTTCCATCTCTACCCCAGTCTTGAATCAGAATCTTTGAGGAGAGGTCTGAGAATTTGTATTTTAGGTAAATATCCTAGGCAAGTCTTATAAATTGGGAGACATTGTTTGGCCTTACAGCCGTTAATAGGGATGGGGAAGGGACATGATGGAAGACTGGGGTTAGAATTACATAGGGGAGCTTTCTTCACTCTTCCACTCCTCCATAAACACACACATACATGCACATGCCCACACACGCACACACATATATGCTTCAAGTGTTAATGTCTTTTTCCAACTGGATTACATAGCTTTTAATATTGACATTATTTAATCTGCAATTCAAATGTAAACTTTTATAGACATAAGTTAAATAATGAAAAAGTCTATTTAAACCACTTGTTACTTTAGATATTTAAATATTTGTTCATGTTAAAATCACAAATTATGAAGAACATCATTAATTTTAAAAAATTATTTTTTTCCCCTTTAAGACATTTTATTTAATTCTTTACAACCATCTTCTACATCAGGGTCTTCATCATCATGGGAACATTTTGGCTCATCTGACAGTTCCCTCTTAGGCATTTTAAGAAAGAACATGTTTTAAATTGAAGAGGCTGTTGCCAGTGGAAATTTTATTGAGTCTCAGGAAACTAGTTGTTAAACATTAGGGCAGGTTTTTGTTTTTCCCCTCTGTATTCACTCAACAAATACGTACTTCTTCCCTTTTCAGTGACTTAAAAAGCCTACTAATAAGGATCTGCCATGCTTGTCCTCCAAGGTCATACCCTCAGGAATGTCTTTGATCTTTCCCCCTAATTTTTTAGGTGGTCCTTATTAGAAAACTGTTGTTGCTCGAGGCCCTTTCAAGACATACTGTCTTCCTGAATAATTTTGTCCTTCTTGAACAAAGTAAAGACAAAAAAACACTCTCTTTTCTGAAAAACGGTATTTGGGAAAAATTTTGTTTTCTATTCTGGCATATATGGTATATATTTCCATTTAAGAACATCTGCACCTAAACCCAACTTCATATTTTATTTATTTATTTTTATTTTATTTTATTTTTTTCAATGTTCCAAGATTGTTTATACACCACACCCAGTGCTCCATGCAATACATGCCCTCCTTAATACCCACCACCAGACTCACTCAACCCCCTAGCCCTCCCTTCCAAAACCCTCATTTTGTTTTTCAGAGTCCACAGTCTCTCATGGTTCATCTTCCCCTCCGATTTCCCCCAATTCACTTTTCCTTTCCTTCTCCCCATGTCCTTCATGTTATTCCTTATGCTCCACAAGTAAGTGAAACCATATGATAATTGACTTTCTCTGCTCAATTTATTTCACTCAGCATAATCTCCTCCAGTCCCATCCATATTTATACAAAAGTTGGGTATTCATCCTTTCTGATGACTGCATAATATTCCATTGTATTTATTGACCACATCTTCTTAATCCATTCGTCTGCTGAAGGGCATCTCGGCTCTTTCCACAGTTTGGCAATTGTGGATGTTGCTGCTATGAACATTGGGGTACAGATGGCCCTTCTTTACACTACATCTGTATCTTTGGGATAAGTAGTAGTGCAATTGCAGCTAAACCCAACTTCAGCTTGCAAGGAAGTCACACTGGACCAGCTTCTTCTCACAAGATGCTAGAAGGCAGAAAGAATACAGCATACCTGTATCTTTTGGTTATTTTGTGCTAAAGGCATAAACTACAGGGAAGTCCCGGACTGCTTTTTAGAAGCTGATGACTTGGTTCTCATTCAAAGTTTGTAAACTGGATTTTAATGGAAAGCAGCCTAGGGTTTTTTGTTTTTTTTTTTAAGATTTTTATTTATTTATCTGACAGACAGAGATCACAAGTAGGCAGAGAAGCAGGCAGAGAGAGGGGGGGAGGCAGGCTCCCTGCTGAGCAGAGAGCCTGATGCGGGGCTCGATCCCAGGACCCTGGGATCATGACCTGAGCCGAAGGCAGAGGCTTTAACGCAGAGCCACCCAGGCGCCCTAGGGTTGTTTGTTCTGAAGACATTAATAGTATTACTGAAATGCCTTGCGGCTGTGAGATTTTCTAAGAAGGTCTATTTGTGTGTGTACTGAGCATTGTCTGTAGACTAAGGAAGGTTTCATGTCTTTATGAACTATGATTTTTTTTTTATAATTGTGGATGCTATAATGATGAAGAAAATACAAATGTCTTTAGAAGTATTGAACTCAAAGTAACTTTTTGCCATTTTGCATTTCCCCAATGAATAGAAACTGAAACTGCTCTCAAGAAGGTAGACCAGGGTTCTAGGCTTTTCGGGCTAGTTTGTAAATGATCAAGTATCTTACACCAGCAAGTGGCTAAAAAGACTCAGAGAATGACAGATTGGCATTGCAGGATAGGGGGCCACAAGAAGATAGGCATAGAGGGTGCCTGGGTGGCTCAGTCAGTTGAGTGTCTGCCTTCGGCTCAGGTCATGATCCCAGAGCCCCAGGATCCAGCCCTGGGATCGAGCTCCACGTTGGGTCTCTGCTCAATGGGGAGTCTGCTTCTCTCTCTCAGTCTCCCTCTCTGTCCCCCCCACCCCAAAATAAATAAATAAAATCTTAAAAGAAAAAAGAAGAAGGGCGTAGACAGAGAGGCAGAGGGACAGTGCCCGGAAGAGCAATTAGGAAAGGACCCAGGCGGAGGAAGGAAGGAAGGGAGAAGACATAGCTGTTGGCACATCGAGAGGTTATCTGTTCTTTCAACCATGAACAACTAATTTTATCTTATTGTCAGGTGTTTCCTTAGAGCTAAGATTAGAAAATGAAATATCTCTTGTCAAATTCATCAGTCCATCAGAACTAAGGAGTAAGGAATATGAGTACTACAATTTTTCTTTTTTTTCTAAATTTTTAAAGCACCTTTATTATGAGGGGCACCTGGCTGGCTTGGTCAGAAGAGCATGTGACTCTTGATCTTAGGGTCATGAGTTCAAGCCCCATGTTGGGTAGAGATTAGCTAAATAATTTTAAAAAATGGCACTTTATTATGAAAAACAAGAACAAAAATTAATGCAATCCATGCAAATAAAGCAAAACACAATACTAACCAGGTTTCTTTTTCATTTCTTTTTTTTAAAAGATTTTATTTATTTATATTAGAGACAGCACATGAGCCGAGGGAGGGGCTGAGGGCAAGGGAGAGAAAATATCAAGTGGACTCCTCCCTGAGTGCGGAGGCCCAGGTGGGGCTTCATCCCACCACCCTGAAATCATGACCTGAGGCGAAACCAAGAGTCTCAGACATTTAACCAACCAAGCCACCTGGGTGCCCCTCTTTTTCCTCATTTCTAATATTGAGAGTTGTAATTTTGGGGGAGGTGTCAGGTAATTCAAAACTATGACAACAAATTGGATCACTGAAAGAAGATGTAATTTTTAAGAAAGCCACAGTAAAAATGATTGCAAACAACTGTTTACTACTGTATATAGAAAATGCTTCTTTGCTTGATAATGGGGAAAACCTTTTAAAATGAGGTACTTCTGCCAGTGGAGTACAAGTCCTCTGGTGGAAGGACCTATTAAACTATTTTTGTTAAGTGCTCCACTGGGTTTCAAATATACCCACGTGAGATCTGTCCGTAATACTTTCTTCCAGAATATAGTATTAGAAGAGTGTTAGAATAGAATGAGCAGCTAAGGTATGTCTTGAACAAATCAGAAACTGAGAAGGATAAAATGAAGGGGTCATTTTGTTCCTGGATGTCTCAACCTGCCACCTGATGGTAGGTAGATGCTGGTCCTTCAGTGCAATAAGGCTGAGCACACAGAAAACACATGGCTTGCTGTCTGACATTTTTGTTCAGGCAAGCAGAGCTTAAATAATGGCCAGCATCTCCTTACGTGAATATCAGCTACATCCCCATGGGATAATTAGTCCCATTTTTCTTGTTAACTTCTAAAGGGGAAATCCTGGGGGGGTGAAACAATAGGAAAACTGCGGCAGGTGTTTTTTTTTGTTTGTTTTTGTTTTTTAAGATTTTATTTTATTTGAGGGAGAGTACAAGCTAGGGGAAAGGGCAGAGGAAGAGGGAGAAACAGACTTCCTGATGAGCAGGGAGCCCCACACAGGGCTTGATCCCAGGACCCTGGGATCATGATCCGAGCCAAAGGCAGACAGATGCTTAACTGACTGAGCCACCCTAGGCACCCCAGGTGGGTTGTTTTAATTTTTTTTAATTTTTAAAGATTTCATTTTTTTTTTTTTTGAGAGAGAGTACACATGCACATCCACCCACACAAGCAGGGAGGAGGGGCAGAGGGAGAGGCAGAGTCCCCACCAAGCAGGGAGACCCAGGAGGGACTGGATCCCAGGACCCCCAGATCATGACCTGAGCTGAAGGCAGACACCCAATTAACTGAGCCACCCAGGTGCCCCAGTGGGTATTTTTTTCAATGGAAAAAGAAAGTGTCTATTATAAAATATTCGAAGTAATTAATAAAATGCTTAAAATAAGGTCCATATATGGTTTTCTGAGGTTGTTTTTCATTTTTAACTATACTCTAGGAAAGAATTAGTGTAAAATTAGTCAATTTGTCCTATCAATGTAAGTGATAATAGCACTGCTACTTGCAAAACAAGTAATTCAGGGGCGCCTGGGTGGCTCAGTGGATTAAAGCCTCTGCCTTCTGCTCAGGTTGTGATCCCAGGGTCCTCGGATCGAGCCCCACGTCGGGCTCTCTGCTCAGTGGCGAGCCTGCTTCCCCCCTCTCACTCTGCTTGCCTCTCTGCCTACTTGTGATCTCTCTCTCTGTCAAATAAATAAATAAAATCTTTAAAAAAACAAACAAGTAATCCAGTTAGCTGATGGTAGATATTTTTAGTATAAAAAGACATACACAATGGAAGTTCAACTCCTGTTAAACTACCTACACTTTATAAATAAAGGCCATTTCTGGGCAGTAGGATTATGGAAGATTTTTATTTTGTTCATATTCCAAATACCGAACAATAATCATGTATTACTTTTATGATCAAGAAGAGAAATCATTTTAAAAAATAAGAAAAGTCTGGGGCACCTGAATGGCTCAATCAGTTAAGCATCCGACTCTTGATTTAGGCTCAGGTCATGATCTCAGAGTCCTGAGATCAGGCTTTTGATGGGCATGGAACACACATGCACGTGCCCACACATGCACACACACACATATATGCTTCAAGTGTTAGTGTCACACTTGTGTGTGTTCTCCCTCTCTCAAATAAAAAAAAAATATATATATATATAAGAAAAGTTTTAAGTGCTGAAGAATAAATATCTTAAAGTGTGTTGTCCAAGAATAACACTGAGGTTCTAAGAAGCCTATCCATTTTCAAATGGTGGGGAAAGGCCTTGCATGACACAAAATAGACTGATAGTTTTTTAGTGTAGCAAAAGCAATCCAGGTTCCAGAGTCAAAATACCTGGAGTTGAATCAGGTTCTTCCACTTTCTAGAAAAGCAGCCTTGGATAAGACAATGAAACTTTAAGATTTCAAAGTATTCAAATCAAATCAAGAAATAAAAAAAAATCTAGAAAAACTTGTTTTTAATCAATATGATAAAACAATAATATATCAAAAGTATAAGAACTTATAATGGGGGGCGCCTGGGTGGCTCAGTGGGTTGAGGCCTCTGCCTTCGGCTCAGGTTGTGATCCTGGGGCCCTGGGATTGAGCCCCGCATCGGGCTCTCTGTTCGGTGGGGAGCCTGCTTCCTCCTCTCTCTCTCTGCCTGCCTCTCTGCCTACTTGTAATCTCTGTCAAATAAAATAAAATCTTTAAAATAAATAAATAAATAAATAAAAATTTAAAAAAAAGAACTTATAGTGGAAGAAACTGAGAATTAAAGTAAATTGCTTTGGAGTGCCTGTTGGAGCATAAGCCTCATGATCTCAGGGTCATGAGTTAGAGCCCCACATTAGATATAGAGATTGAAACAAAATTTTTAAAAGATTTTATTAGAGAGAGAGACACACAGAGAGAGTGAGTGAGCAGGGGAGGTGGAGAGGGAGAGGGAGAGAATCCTAAGCTCACTCTGGGCTGAGTGCAGAGCTGGGCTCAATCTCATGACCCTCAGATCATGACCTGATCTGAGATCAGGAGTCAGACACTTAACCAACTGAGCCACCCAGGCAAACCGCCCCCACCAATAAATCTTAAAAAAAAAAAAAAAAAAAAAAAAAAAAAATTAAGTAAATTGCTCATTTCTCTGAGACCTCAACTGTCCTCACTAGAAAGATGAATCTAAACAACCTGTGCTGTTGTCAGTATTATTGTGAAGAATAAATGAGTTGATGTATGTCAAGTGCCCAACACTGGGTCCCCTACACAGCAGATGCTCAAAAAGTACAGTCTTGGCCTTGCTCCCTGAATGCAAATGAAGATGGGTGGGGAAACTGCACTTCAAAGGGCCTCTGTTCTATCTAAGGAAAAGAGGAACTATATAGGTCAATGATTATGGGTTTGTTTGTCTGTTTTTAAGTAGGCATGGAGGCCAACTGGGGCTTGAATTCACAACCCCGATCCTGAGATCAAGACCTGATTTGAGATCAAGAGTTAGATGCTTAACTAAGTCACCCAGGTACCTGATTGTGGTTCTAAATAAATTCTCTTAACTATAAATGTCTCTGCTGAGAGAAATCTTTTAATTGACTTGCTAGAGGTCTTTGCTCTTGCAACAAGTTTGATAAACTTTAACATGTACCCATTAACTAAATTCTCAGAATAAATTTTGTTTTTAACCAAGGAAGGAGAGATTATAATTACTCTGGAGCCCATCTTGTGGGGAAAAGAGCCCTCCCTGTTGAGGAGCAAGAATTCTTTGTCCCTTCTCCGGGAGCAAGAACTGTCCCCTTAAGGGTCCTTCTGGCTGGACTAAGAATCAAATTGACATGAGATAGATAAATAGTATAAATTTAATAGTGTAGGTATAGGGAATCCATACAGACATGGAAACTCCAAAGACAGGCAAAATGAGATCTATACGTCATCCCGAACTAAGAAGGGGTTAGGGACCTGGAACTTCACTGGAAAGGAAAACACTTCATGGACAGGAGAACAGATGTTTGGTAATTAGATGTCTGCCCTGCAATACAGGTGGGTCACTCAGATAAGATTTATCTCTGCTAATAATCCTTTTTCTGGAAAGACTCTCAATTTAGATTCTTGTATGTGGTTGAAGAAGGGACAAAAGTTTCTTTTGCACTCTCAGGATCTCAAGTGCCTTCAGCTCAGAATAATCCATATGCCAAGTGGCACATTGGGCGTGGGGGTGGGGTGCTGTCCTGAAACCCTTCAATGCCAAGGAAAAGACGAGGTGGTGGTGTCTTCTAAAAAGGAAGAAAAGAAAAACGTCACAGTCTCCATGCAGAGGAAGAAAAGGAGAGGAGAGCCCCAGAGGACTACAGTATCCAGTGTTTGACTGACTTGGAGGCTGAGTAACCAAGCGGTTCCTAGGCTTCCAGAACTGTTTCCTTAGCTCTCAGATGGGAACGATGGTACCTATTTCAGAAGCCTCTTTACTGTAAGGTCTATTGCACCAGCCACAGGCTTTTGCAGAACTGTCAAGTGTTAAACAATTTGAATATTTAACACAAAGAATGAATAAATGAATGAAGCAGCACATTGGCTTTGTTTGCGTATCTCAGCCACTCGGATTATCCGTTTGCTTCTCAGAAAACATCATGGAATGGCTTGAAAGATAGCCTCCAATTTTATGTTAGATATCCTCCATTTCTTCCCTTCCATCTCAATTTCATTCTTGACAAAAGCTTGCTGGTACAATTCTTTATATGATGAAATATAACTGGCCCAACTAGATTAACCCTGCTTCATCTCACCTAGAATTCCTTCCTTCCCTTTTCATCCTCCCCATCTCCCTCTTTTCCTCAGTTCTCACCCCTCTCTTAAGCCTTCAAGAACCCATAGGCTTCTTCCTCCGAATCCCATTTTTTCTATAACGAAGCATGTACTGCGTCCTTTAAGGTTGTTTGCTTTCCCCCAAATTCAACGTATTTCCCTCAGTTTTATTTGACTAGTTATAATTCTTTTTTTCAACTCCCACAATGCTTAAAAGTGTCTTGCACCCAATCACATTACTAAAAAAGTTATAAAAATCCTACTTAATTTCCTTATCACTGGATTGCTCTTCTTTACCCCTATCAGCTCCTGGCTCCCAAACAAAGCGGCCCACGACCCCGCGGAGCAGCACGGAGCAGGCAGGCCCCAGGCCCCTCTGGACTCACAGCCCGGGGGTCCCGGAGCCCGCCGGCAGCGGGTAGGGCCGGGCCGCTTCCGGCCGCGCAGTTCCTCGCTTATACCCGCGAGCTCCGGAGAACCCCGGAGGGGCCCGGCGAAAGGTCGGCCTCCGCAGGCCCAAGCCGAGAGGAAGACCGCGACGCCGCCCGCGTTTGCAGACCCCGGAGCGACCTGAGCGGGCCTAGCGGCGATCGCGCAGTGACCGGCGCCAGGGCCGACCGACTGCCACGAAGCGACCGCCACGTCAGGGCAACTTCACAAAACCCGGGCGAGGGCGGGTGACGCACACCCGGCGACCGCGGCGGGGTTGGGCCCGTGGCCAGACGAGGAGGCTGACCTCCAGGCCCGGCGCCCGGTTCAGCTACGCCCCCGCCGGCGCCGGGACCCGCCGGGCCCTCAGGGAGGCGGGGGGAGCCGCGGAGGAGGCGGTGCCATCGCGAAGCCCGCGCCCCGCCCGCACGCTCACACCCCCACACACCTCCCGCCTGCAGTCGGGGCCGGGGCTGGGCGGCGTCTGCGGAGGCTCAGTCGGCCTGGCCCAATCGGCCCGAGCCGCGCTGACACCCGGGCAGCAGCGGCGCGGAAAGGTAGAGGCGGCGGGCCGGGAGGCCATAGCCGGGACAGCGAATCGCCATGGAGACCCGCTACAACCTCAAGAGTCCAGGTGAGCGGGGCCAGAGGCGGCGGGCGGCGGCGCCGGGTGGGCCGGGGAGGGCGGACTGACCCTGGGCTCCCGGGCCCGGCGCTGCGGTTTCCTCGCGTCCGCCGCCACTCGCGGCTCCGCTTCGGGGTTTCGCGTTCTACGCGAGACCGCCGCCTGCCGGGATGGTGCAGGCCGCAGGGCGGCCGGGCGGGCACCCGCCGCCAGTCGTGGGTACCCGCCAGTTCCCCGCAGCACCCGGACTTTCCCTTTCCTCATGTTGGGCGCGTAGTGCTGGGTCCTGAACTCATCCCTGAGAACAGGTGTAAAGGTGATGTCGGTGGGTAATAGTTAACAGTCTCTTGCGGTACCTAAGCCCAGACCGTCGTTATCCCTTCGTCGCTGCCACCGGACTTTTATTAGCTGTTTGACTCACTTGCATGTGAGGATTTGGTTGTTTAAATATCCCATTTGCAACATTTGGGGCGAATGGAACTACAGACCTAGTGGAAAGATTCTGTACTAAACCAACGAACCAAAGAGCTAAGAAAACTAGTTAGATGGGCCGTGTACTTTAGAGGAAACCATGATTTTTGCCGTGACGGCTGACATGGTATATGTCTATGTTCAGTCATAGAGACTTCCTGTATTTCGTGCCCCTGCTTCATTCACAGAATAGCCCGAACAGTCCTAGCTTCAAGTTCTTTTCTGGTGCTGTATAAAGATGCAAGAAAAGTCAGCAGCTCTCCCATATTAAGGCAGGCTGGAAATGAATCACTAGGGTCCGTAAGTGGTATTTATTCTATTCTATCTGTACCTTGATAAATTTGTCAGGAGGGAGAAACTCCACAGTTCAGCTCTAAATGATAATCCTAGAATATTCGTGATGGTTTGACCAAATATTGCTGCTGCTTATTTTTTCCTTCCAAGAAAGCATCCTTTCAGTAGGAATCAGCAAGATTAGCATCCTTATGAAAAGAGCTGACATTGTGAATTTTTTATTAAGAAAATACTTAATATGTAGAAACTCCAGAAAAGTCTGAGGATATTGATTGAACAGAGCATTGTGAGCTTGAGTGCGGTCGGGCTGAGATGTGTTCTTAGGTGAAGAACACATCTTAGATGAAGAATTGTGTAGAATGGGTCATAACATTTGCGGGGGTCCATAGACTCCTTTTAAAAATCTGGTGAAGGCTGTGGGCTTTCCAAGAAATTCATTTATACAATTCAATTTCAGTGGGTTAAGGACCCCCCCTCCAACCCACACCCCTCCCATCTCTTCTGAACACCTGGGGAAGAAAGGAATTTAAAAGAGAAAGGGAAAGAAAACCTTAGTTTTAAGGTTAGATGGTAGAATGCTTAAACTGTTTAGATTGTCATAGATTTAAATAAAACTACGTGGCTAAAAATGTATGGTGACTCCTTGGTCACATGGTACCGAGTTCCGTAGGACAGCTGAGGACCTTAGTGGAATATCCCGAGAATAATGGAAATATAAGTAATAGTGCAGTTTAGAATGGCGACTTGGTGGGTCCCAAGACAACATTGTTGTTAGAGCACATTGCTCAGGTTTGATAGGTTCTCATACCTGAGGTTATGAAAAGCTTTCAAAATTCTCCAGAATTTTGTACACTTCCAAAGTATATGATCTGTCAGCTGGCTGAGCTTTGGTTGACATGCCTCTGTATTATAAATTGCTTCCTCTTTTTGGTATCATTTCCTCAAAGGTGGTATTGCTGTTCTACACTAAATTATTTTTTAAGATCTTTTGTTGTTGTTACTGTGTGGATCACTTGGAGTTCATGGTGAAGGTGAATTAGATGATATATGGCACTTACTAGAAATGCTAGGAGGCATGGTGAAGCTTCCTTCCTTTGTTTTATTCTCAGTCCTGTGATATTTTTAGAGTAATGCCTATGTGAAAAAAAGTGTTTAAAAGCACTGCACAATGGAAGGTACAGAACCTTTTCTCTGTAATGTGCAGTTGTCTTAGAGGTATGGATCGTACAATTAAGAGAATACACATAACTGGTTCAGGGCCAGTGCTCTAGCATGTGGATAGTAATTTGTTCACTTTGTAATTAGGAAAACTTATTTCTTTGTAATTTTTCTGGAATGGACTTGTGGTTATGGGCAGAGCTCTGTATGGAGCCACCTCCTAAGCCTCTGACTTAGCCTGTCAATAGTTGCTATGCATCAAGCTCCCCGATCCCTTTTTGGGTCTGCTCTGGCCAAGGTAGTAGGGTCTCTTAGTACAAAGTAGGGAGATCTAGGTATAAAGAACGTTCTGTGGGAGCTTTCTTCACACAGGCCTGTGGGTGTGTTTAGCAGGTGATTGGTGCATATGAGATTGGTGCAAAGGCATCCACTATCTCCACCAGAAACTTGGGCATGACCTATCCATGCCCTTAATGTGAATTACTGGTGATTTAACATCTTCACCCAGATTTTGCACAGACTGAAAAAAACCACTATGAGGTAATAAAAAACCCAAACTCATCAATTTACTCCCGTACCCCAAACTTGCACCTCATCCCTTATTCCAGGGATTGACAGCAACTAGGCACTTGTGGTAACCATCTTTGCTCTCTTGGTCTGTGTCTTTACTCCACCCCCTTGCCTGGAACAAACACACACATGTGCGCACACATGCACACACACAGGCACCAGTCCATGCAGACAAGTATTTATTTATTCGGCCACTGTTGTCTCCAGATCCAGTAAAATAAAATAAAATAAAACAAAACTGATTTGATCACTCCTCAAATTGAAAGATTTTCAGTAGCTTTCTAATAGCTGTAGGTAAAGTTCAGAGTAAAGTGTTTAGCTTGGCCTACAGGGCTGCTCATGATTGGATCTTTGTTTGCCTTTCTCACCAACCTAGTTTTCCACAACTGTGCTCCTTTGCTCCCCCACCCCCATCTCCTTTGCATTTTTTTTTTTTAAAGATTTGTTTATTTATTTGACAGACAGAAATCACAAGTAGGCAGAGAGGCAGGCAGAGAGAGAGGAGGAAGCAGGCTCCCCGCCTAACAGAGAGCCCGATGTGGGGCTCGATCCCAGGACCCTGGGATCATGACCTGAGCCGAAGGCAGAGGCTTTAACCCACTGAGCCACCCAGGCGCCCCATCTCCTTTGTATTTTTGCCATGTATCCATCTTGCCACAAGTGATTGTCCATATGGAGCCACTCTTCTCACCTGTATGCCTTGATCCCTGTTGGAACCTCTGCTTGCAAAGGCTTCCCTTTAATCTATTGGAAATTCCCATTCTTCATGTTTCTTTAAGGTTCAGCCTTATTCAGCTACCCTGGGCAGACTATTAGGTAGACTATAAGGTAGTCCCTGAATTTTTACACACTTAATGTTTTTTTTTTTTTTTAAGATTTTATTCATTCACTTGACAGACAGCGATCACAAGTAGGCAGAGAGGCAGGCAGAGAGAGAGAGGGAGAAGCAGGCTCCCTGTTGAGCAGAGAAGCCCGATGTGGGGCTCCATCCCAGGACCCTGGGATCATGACCTGAGCCAAAGGCAAAGGCTTTAACCCACTGAGCCACCCCGGCGCCCCCTTAGTCAGTGTTTGTATTGGAATTGTTTTCATGTCTTTCTCACTATGAGTTTTTTGAAGGCAAGAAGCAGGTCTTGGTTATTCTTCTGTCTCCATCACTGAGACATTCTTTAGATGTTTGTTGAATGGGTACCTTTGTAGGGTCTTTCTGGGCAGAAACACTAGTCCTTAAACATTTACTTAAGTGCTTTCACTGTGGGAGCAGGAAGAGGCACTTGGGGAGCAGACACTGCGTTCATATCCTCAGTATACCTGCCTCCTGCATTTTATGTATGCTTTGGAGGTTGATTATATTAAGATACTTGTTTTCCAAGAGAAAGTAGACACATGAGAGACAGTGACCTGTAAAAGATCTCTTTAGCTAGAGCTTTGTCTCCAAAGCCCAACATAAGCCTAGTGAGGTAGAGCCTGGGCATGGGAAGATTGCTAATGCCTGGGCCCATTAGAGCCTAGAGCCTGGATCTAGAGAGATCATATGGCCTCCATAAGAAAGAGGAAGAGCAGGCATGCAGGTGCTCCCCACTTCTTTCCCTGCCCTGGCACATCTTATCTCACCATGGTAGAAGAATTCCTTGAATAACCGAGCAAAGCGATAAGAGAGGAGCTGATCAGAAAAAGCTTCCTGACAATGTGATAGCTAGGGATGGAGAGTATCAGGAGTGGCAGACTATGCACTAGCCCCAGTTGCCAGGCAGTATTTTGAAACTTGGCTATTCCATGGAATTAATATTTCTGCTTGGGAACCAGAGAGCCATGCCATATGTTTACGGCCTGGTTTTTGAACCAAAGAAGAACCTTATATCCCAATCTATTTCTGACCTTAATAACCTGTGACGGGGGGGAGGGGAGGGGAGGAAGGAAAGGAGAATTATATGAAGAAATTATTGACTCCCATTTGAAAGGTACAAACATTGAAGAAGAATAAAATTAAGTGATTTATTTAAGGATTTAGAGCTACAAAATGTCAGAGCCAGAAGTTTAATGCAGCCTAATCAGAGTCCATATTCTTTTGCACTAAGGCGTTTATAATATATGTAATTTCAGAAAAAAAAGATCATGAGAACACTAGACTAATATTACCTCTGTTTAGCTACATGGCTTTAGCTCTCACATGGTATGTTCCTTTAAATACATTCTTTTTTCCCCCCCTTAAATACATTCTTAAGTCAATTCTGACCCTTTCTTACATCTCTCGTAATATCTAGGTACTGTTGGGTGTTTATTTTCTTCTCTCCTATTGAACTGAGCTGAGTGGGAAAGAGGCAGAGAAAATGTGGTAAGGGGATGGAATGACATAAAATCTGTTCTTCAGCTTAATTATTCAGCCAGCTGATGAGGAATAAAAGGAAAAAAAATCTCTATGGCATCTTTGATTGCTGACAGCAGCCAAATTACCTTCATAACAGCTTCCATGATTTTATTTATATCTAATAATACTGATTTGAAAGAATGATATTTTTGTGTGGCTTTACATCGGGGTTTTTCCATCTTTGTTCTAAGGGAGCTGTTCTGGTTGAAGAAGCCAGCATGGAAGGACCTTCAAGCTGTTTATTTCCTTCAACCTAGTCTATCGTAGGGTCCCATGGAACATATAGAGGTTCTCATTAAACTTTTTTTCGAACGAAGGATTTTATCTTATTGTCAAATAAGTTTGAAAACCATTGCCTTTAATCAGATGTTTGGAAAGAGATTTTTGGAGGGATAATAGGAAAATTCAGGTAAGCTAATATTTGAGTGCTAAGCCCCGAGGAGCCTGCAGTGAGTAAATTGTTTAGCAGGAAAGACTGGTGTTAAGTAATTACAAGTGAGAAGAACTTTAGGGGACTCAATCTAGTTTCTAGGGTAGTGGCTTCCAAACCCGACTGACCATTAGAATAACTTGGAGAGTATTTCTGGTCTCCACTCCCCTCCAGGATGCCTTAGAAATTTTTATCTGTCCAGGTGGGAATCTCTAGTCATTCCTCAGCATGCACAAGGGAAGGTGTCAGGGAGACCTTCCTGAGGAAGTTCCTTAAAGCCCATCTAAGTGAGACAGGGATTGGGACTGGGAACAGCATTGCAAGCTGAGGAGCATGACAATTGCTTGATAAGAAACATTTAGGTAGGGGTGCCTGGGTGGCTCAGTTAGTTAAGTATCTGCCTTCGGCTCAGGTCATGATCCTGGATTCCTGGGATTGAGCCCTGCATTGGGCTCCCTGCTTGGTGCAAGTCTGCTTCTCCTCCTCCCTCTGGCCCTCCCCCCTGCTCATGTTCTCGTGCTCTCTCTCTCAGATGAATAAATAAATTAAAAAGAAACATATGGGTACATATTGAGACATCCCCCCTATCATGTTCTAGATACAAGGCTTTTGTTCATTTCTTTGATTTCCCCCACCACCTGTCCCACGACTACAAGCTCCTTGGTAACCAAAACTATATTTTATTTTGGTCGTAGTGTAACATCTAGTATATACTCAATAAATAAGTAAATATTTGATGTTCAAATACTTTGATCAAGTGAAAAAAGTCTGTGCTTATATGGACCTAGTTCAGTGCAGGAGATGGAAAAGAATTAGTAATTATGGAATAGGATAGTGACTTAACTTTTCCCCCACTTAGGAACTCTTGATTAATATGAAATTTTGGGAGCGCCTGGGTGGTTTAGTTGGTTAAGCAACTGCCTTCAGCTCGGGTCATGATCCTGTGGTCCTGGGATCGAGTCCTACGTCGGGCTCCCGCTACTCTGTGGGGACCCTGCTTTTCCTTTGCCCTCTGCCTGCCACTCCCCCTGCTTGTGCTCTCTCTCTCTATCAAAGAAATAAAATCTTTCAAAAAAAATATGAAATTTTATGCAGAAGTCCTGATACATACTGAACTGTTTGGTTGTATGTGTGTGGTAGGTGTTCTCAGTTAACCTCTTTCCCCATAACATTCCAATGTGTACTTCCATATATTTTACTTTTATTGTTTCCTCTGCCTTTTCATACCCATGCATAATTCCTACTGTCTTTCTTTCAGATCTGTATGTGACCCCTTTTCTCTTTTGTCTGCTCTCAGGTTAGGTGCCTACCTGGTACATACTTTTCTTAAAGCACATATTGAACTACATCAGTTGGTTTTTAAGCAGAGTTTTGGGGAGCTTGGGCTACCCTGTTTTTCCCTGGCTTTGCTCTCCTACACCAGTATCCTGACTTTTTTTTAGCACCTAAAACTTGAGGTGAGAGGGGCTGGGATCAAAGGATTGACCTTTGATAGCCGGGAAGGAAAGAGTGTACAGATACAGATGGGATTGTAGGTTGTGATGGGCTGCCAACAGTCATTTATTGTGGAAGTAAAAGGCTGTGCCATTAACTCCAAGAGGTGGAAGAGGAATAAGATGAGTAAACAGGTGTGAAATAGTCTTGGGGTGCTAGTTGGAGTGGGCTGGTGGGCTTACCAGAGAAATTCAAGACATTAGGTAGCATGTGTCCCACTGGAGGTTGTTGATAATAACTCTATAATGGCATCAATGTGCCTGCCTCTGTGACTTCTGCTCCCCACCCCTCCTTTCAGTAACGCTCAGCTGTTTGGGTATAGATACCAAATAAGAACATCATTGGGTTGGGTCAGCTAGAATTGCATTTTATTAGGGGATTATGAAAAAACTCCTAAGAGCCATATGTGTGGATGAAGAGGGAAGTGACTATAGATGTAAGTGGACATAGAAAATTATGGGGTCTGTGGATTGGCAGTTTTAATTAAGCTGAAGAGTCATTTCAAAAAGGAATTCAAGGGGCACCTGGTTGGGTCAGTCAGTAAAGCTTGAGACTCTTGATCTCAGGGTTGTGAGCTCAAGCCCCACACTGGGCATGGGACCTACCAAAAAAAAAAAAAAAATCAGTTAGAACTAGGGAGATTCAGTGACCTCTGGGGACACCCATTTATATTAATGCACGAAAGTGGGTGGAAATTCCCAAGAGGTAGAAGATGTGGTGGTGGGGGCGGTGTCTACTGTTCATGAGCATGAATTCCAGAAGGCACATTTTTGTTAATATAGGCATTTTAACAAAATAAGACTTGGATTACCTGTATTAGAATCCCAGCTGTCATTTACTAGTTGTGTGACCTTGAACAAGTTACATAATCTCTCCATGTTTTCAGTTTCTTTGTCTGGAAGATGGGAATAAAAATGGTACCTATCTCATAGCATTGTTTTGAAGATTATATGAGTTAATGTTTGAGTGCTAGCATATATGAAGCATATGTAAGTATTTATTAAATAAAAATAATACTGCCCTAAATATTTAATTTAATATATAATTCTTCTAATGCCTAGCTACCATGTCCTTCCCTTTTCTAATTAATACTGTTATCTCATAATTAAACTTTTACCATACTCAGTTGAGCTAGTCCTCTACACATTTTTTTTACTGAAATAGGAACTTTTTCATTAGGTTTGTTAATCTGTGCTAATCTCTTGGAAAAGTATATTTTAAATGTCTCTATCTTGTGAATTTATTTTAGCTGTTAAGCGTTTAATGAAAGAAGCGGCAGAATTGAAAGATCCAACAGATCATTACCATGCACAGCCATTAGAGGTTAGTTTCCATCTTTTACATATGGATTTTAATACTTTAATATTTTAAATGAATTCCTTAAGATTTTTTTTTCATTGCTTTGAGTCATTACAGATGTGTTTGGTGTGGTTTATTGGTATGTTTTACTCCCTGCATTTTCTTAGTATTTATTTCATTAGCCATTCAGAATCCGACATAGTAGGAGCAAATTTCTAGTCTCTATAAAATGATCTCAGATGCTAAATTGGTTTTAGGTTTTGAGTGTGGGGGAGGGAGAGGGTAATGAAAAGAAACCCAAACTCTTTATGGTTTGGAAGACCCCTTTATGGTTTGAAGGGACCCTTGCAGCTAGTCTGGGCTTCTTGCACAAACATCTCTATCTCCTTTCAGTCTTCTCATTTGTAGAAGGAGGGTATTTAAATGTGCTCAGTCTGGCTTCCATGATAATAGTGAAAATAAAATATAATAAAATATGTGCAAATATTTTACACACTGTAAACTATAAAGTACTCAGGGACCCTAAGATGATGATAGCATATTTATTAACATTACTATTTATAGGGGCGCCTGGGTGGCTCAGTGGGTTAAGCCGCTGCCTTCGGCTCAGGTCATGATCTCAGGGTCCTGGGATCGAGTCCCGCTTCGGGCTCTCTGCTCAGCGGGGAGCTTGCTTCCCTCTCTCTCTCTGCCTGCTTCTCTGTCTACTTGTGATCTCTGTCTGTCAAATAAATAAATAAAATCTTAAAAAAAACAAAACAAAACAAAACATTACTATTTATAAATAAATATGCTCTTAAGCATCTATGAGGGATAATTTTTTAAAGTTTGTTAAAATAATCCACATTTATAGCAATTATTTGATTATTAAAGGATTCATTTAGTTTAATTAAATCTGTAATCTAATTTATGAATATATAACATTGCTCAGCTGTTTTTAAATGCATTTGTTTAAAAAATATTAAAAAAAGATTTAGCTCTCGTGGGACATGAATGCTAGATTAAATAGCTTTGATTTATAACTTTTATACTTGAGATGTTTTGTGCATTAGAAACTGTTCTAATAATAATGTGAAACATTTAATTTTTCTCACCCAGGAATGTTTCTGGTACTCACTAATAAAGATGATTAAATGTTTTAATGTTAATGATTCCTGCTGGTTATTGTTTTTATTCAGGATAACCTTTTTGAATGGCACTTCACAGTTAGAGGACCCCCAGATTCTGATTTTGATGGAGGAGTTTATCATGGACGAATAGTACTGCCCCCAGAATATCCCATGAAACCACCAAGCATTATTCTTTTAACGGTAAGAATTCTTGGCTTTTTGGAATGCTTGTGATTTACCTCTTCATGGTGACAGCAAAGCATGGTTAGCAGACTTATTTTCATTAAGAAGTAAAGCAGAACATTGTTATAATTTTGTCTTTGGGGACCAGAACTTGATAGTACAGTTCTTTTCCCCCAAAAAATAATTCTGAGGAATTATTGATGCTAATGAATGTACAGTTATCATAGTGTGGTTGATAGGATTCAATGAATTAGGGGATACAAAGTGCTAGGCAGTGTCTGGCACTTGGTAAGTACTCAGGAAAGGGTAGTTAATGTTATTATATGTCTTTTTTTTTTTTTTTAAAGATTTTATTTATTTATTTGACAGAGAGAGAGAGAGAGAGAGATCACAAGTAGGCAGAGAGGCAGGCAGAGAGAGAGAGGGAGAAGCAGGCTCCCCGCTGAGCAGAAAGCCCGATGTGGGGCTCCATCCCAGGACCCTGGGATCATGACCTGAGCTGAAGGCAGAGGCTTTAACCCACTGAGCCACCCAGGTGCCCCTGTTATTATATGTCTTAATCACATCATCACCTTCAACTTCTCATCTTTCTTATACTCTTTTCTTCAGTTTTCTCATTTTTACGTACAGCTCTGAAAATAAGAACTGTCACAAGGTCCTCAATAAATGTTAGTTTATTATTACCATTTATATCTTAGAATTTCTGTCTTCACATATTTCAGCTCCTTGTGAAGGAAAACTGTTGGTCCAATTTTCTCTAATTTTTCCTGGAGTGTTGTTCATTCGGAGTAAATTCCTCTCTTATTAAGCTCTCCTTCCCTCCTTTCCTTTAATTTGCAGGTAGGTCTAATTATCCTCTAACCATGAAAAAAGCAAAACAAAACAAAACACAAAAGTCTTTCTGTATCTCTCCTACCTCTTTAAGCTGTTTTGTATTCCTGTTTTATGAAATTGCATCATCCTCATGAAAATCACTGCTGTCTCAGAGCCGCCTGCACCACTGTCTAGTTAGGTGACACCAGGTCCTTAGGTTTTCCTAGCCTCTGCCTGTCTTCTCTTTTAGACCCCTCACAGAGCCTAGCTCAGTACTATACTCAGAGGAGGACATCAGGACATCATGATACATCAATTACTTAGATTTCAGAAAGGTGCTACAACTTCTAAAAACAGCTTTTATTGTTTTACAAGTATTTGTAGAGTGTCTATAAGAGGACAAAAATCTGTACCCCATTGAAGATTATATTCTTTTCAAGTTTTCTTTTAAAATTATTTATTTATAATATAAATATATTTGTGCTTACAAAGTATAAAACATTAAATACATACATAGTTTTTAAAATGTCTTGTTTATTCCAAAGGCTAATGGACGATTTGAAGTAGGCAAGAAAATCTGTTTGAGCATCTCAGGACATCATCCTGAAACTTGGCAGCCTTCATGGAGTAGTAAGTATTAATTTAAAGTGAATATAAATCTACAACTCTAATCAATTCATAAGTATAAAGTATAACACCCTTTTGAGACTGAAAGCTGTTTTGGATAATTTGCTGTTACTGAATAAAGAATAAAAATTCTTTCCTTGTCTTATTTTTGCCATCATTTTAATACAACCACCCTAACCTGTACCTCTTCAGTGAAAGCCTGTGTGTCTTTTTTCTCTTTCCAGAGTAAGCCCAGTTCCTTTTACAAAACAACTTAGATTGATGTTTACTTTTTATTCCAGTAAGAACAGCATTACTAGCCATCATTGGGTTTATGCCAACAAAAGGAGAGGGAGCCATAGGTTCTCTAGATTATACACCAGAGGAAAGAAGAGCACTTGCCAAAAAGTAAGTTTTGCATTTCATTCTTTGTTAAGATTTAAATATTATTCTGGGTAATGGCTGATAGGGGATACGCTCAGTTTCTTACTTTGTGAGTTACCTTGGTTTCAGGGTCTAGTCTAGTTTTGCTGTTTTAGGATTTCATTTGTAGCAGTTTACTACTCAGGGGTGACCAGAGTCTAAAGAATTGATTTCATGCTGTCTAGTTTTAGAAAGTAGTTGGTAATATCAGCCTGCAGTGGGAGATACCTTTTCCTAGAAAACAGTTCTGATCATTTGTCTCTACTTGGGCAGAATTACAGATGGGAAGAAAAACAAACAAACAAAAAAACCAACGTAGTTGTTTATATGTAGCTTTCCATAAGATTAAAAACTTCTTGAAGGTAGGGAGGGAGTCCACTTTTATCTTGGCATCTACAGTATTAGGCTCAAAGCAAATGCTCAATAAATAATCCTGAATAAAGTAAAGGAGATTTTCTTTATTAAATTATGGCTTCCTAGTGGTCTTTCCTTCTCATTTTTTTCAGATGCGTTCTATCTGTATAACCCAGATTAGTCATCAGATTCAGAGTAGCCTCTCCTTTGAGTAGTGCAAAAACTAATTCTTTCTTTCTTTTTTTTTTAGATTTTAATTATTTATTTGACAGAGAGAGAGAGATCACAAGTAGGCAGAGAGGCAGGCAGAGAGAGAGAGGAGGAAGCAGGATCTCCGCTGAGCAGAGAGCCCGATGTAGGGCTTGATCCCAGGACCCTGGGATCATGACCTGAGCCGAAGACAGAGGCTTTAACCCACTGAGCCACCCAGGCGCCCCCAAACTAATTCTTTCTGTCTCTCTCTTTTTTTTTTTAAAGAACAACTTCTAACCCAGTTTATTTTTTAATCAGTGTGCATAGTGAAGAGACCTTATAAGAAATCCTACCAAGGTACTTTCTAATCCTAGAATACTAGACCCAACCCTCAACAAATGTTAAAGATTCCAAAATTGCAGTGAGGTGAGGAGGAAGAGTATTTAAAGTCACTTACTTCTGTAATTCTTGATCTTGATCATTTTCCTGCTTTGGACTCTGCTGTCTACCACTTCTCAGACGTATTATGTTAATTAAATTGTAGTATATCTTACCCTTCCACTGCCCAGAATATGTCCTATGTAGATATTTGTTAAATCAACCAGATTTTAGTGTCTGAAAGGTTTGATAGACTCTTGGATTTTATCAACAGCTTTTCTTTTTAAACCTTATTTCTAGTTTCTGGGGATATACCTTACAGCAGCTGTTATTCACAAATTATATGTACTTGAATATATAGCATTTGTTTCTATTTGATTTTCTTGGTTGGCTTTCTGTCTTGATACTTTTATTCAGTTCATTTCATGTATAAGGAAAAAAAGAACTTTTGTTTTTTTGTTCTAGACTTCCCAGTGTATATACTCTAGGTTCTTAATCTATGATAGAGGCTTTTTAAAAACATGGTTTTGCATTAGTCCATGGTAGCATATTGTCCTTGTGGATAAACTAATATATTAAAAATTAACCTTCCCCTTTAAGTTTCATCTGGCTTCTCAGTTAAGAGTGGACACACTTTAATGCAAATAATTTGGATACAGCTGACTCTTAAAAGCATATGGACAGCTGTGCTGCTTCTGATGAAACACAGATATTCAGCAACAAGTACTAAGTTAACAATACTTTTACATATATTTTGTTCACATGAAGTTGTTTAATAAATTTAAACATGCTGTTAAAGACCAAAGGCTTCTACTATGTTGAAATGGGAATCCAATTAAGCGGTTTTATAAAAAGTTCAGCAATGTAACCATATATACTTCTGTATATTATACATATTTACTTCCAGTCATATAAATCCTTAGCACTCTTATGGACTTTAGGGCACTTTTGGCTATCTCTGAAATACAAAGGGGAAAATGAAAACATAGAAAAACAAATTAATCTTGGGAAGTAGTCTAATTAACAGATTTATCTTGAGTCTACTTAATATAATGAGTGATACATTTCAGAGTCTTTGGATTTTATACGAGTTGTCTGTCTTTCAAGTTATACTGCTATTTTTTTATTTTTGTGTTTTTCCAAGTTTTTGTTTAAATTCCAGCTACTTAACATACAGTGCAATATTAGTTTCAGGTGTAGAATTTAGTGATTTATCACTTGTGTCCAACACCCAGGGCTCATCACAAGTGCCCTCCTTGATCCCCATCACCTGTTTAACTGCACCCCTGACCTTCCACCGGCTCTCCCTCCACCACACACACCTTGCCTCCCCTCTGGTAACCCTCAGTTTGTTCTCCATAGTTAAGAGTGTGTTTTGTGGTTCGCTTCTCTCTCTTCCCCCATCCCCACTTGTTTGTTTTGTTTCTTACATTCTACATATGGGTAGAATCATATGGTATTTGTCTTTCTCTGACCTATTTCACTTAGCATAAGTTATACTGCTATTTAGTTGAATAGGGTTTGTGAATTTTTTCCCTAGAAATATCTGTAAATTCTATTTTTGGTGGCTTCTTTACTGTTTTATGTATGTTTCAGCTAAAATATAATTCAAATTTTATAATGGACTTTTTTCCACAGGCTTAACATAGTTTTGTTATGTGTGATCGTGAGGACAGTGTAGTTAGACATCGTATATATTTTGTTGTATAGCTCTAAAGCTTAGTTTACTTTAGATAGTATGTTGGAAAAAAAGTGGAAGCTAAGCCCTGGATTTTATTTTTTTAACTTTAGATTTTTAAAAATTGAGATATTACTGACATGAGTTTTTGTTGTTTGATTTTGTTTTTTTTTTGAAAGTTTTATTTATTTAAGTAATCTCCACACCCACCATGAGGCTTGAACTCATGACCCTGAAATCAAGAGTTGCATGCTTTTCTGACTGAGCCAGCCAGGCGCCCCAACATGAGTTTTTAAAATTTTTTTTTTTAACACCAACCTAACTTGTGTATTTGTCTCAGAACTGTAATAGTGCCATAACTATAGATGTATGTATGTAGATGAATATGATATGGAATTATTCAGCGTTCTTTTATTTTAAATTGAATTATTCACTATTTGAGTATCTTGAATTGACATTCAGGTATTTGATTTATACCCATCAAAAAAATTATTTCCTACCAGATCACAAGATTTCTGTTGTGAGGGATGTGGCTGTGCCATGAAGGATGTCCTGTTGCCTTTAAAATCTGGAAGTGATTCAAGCCAAGCTGACCAAGAAGCCAAGGAATTAGCTAGACAAATCAGTTTTAAGGTACTCTAAATTTGTGAATAAATTCTAACTATGTGACCCTTTTATTTACTGCCAAATTCTGGATAGAAAGTAAAGCAATATAGTTCTGTTGCAATAATGTTTTACAAATAAGTTTTTCTTATTCCAAAACTAATAATATACATTCACAAAGGAGTCCAGCACAGTGGTTAAGGGCTTGGACTCTGGTCCACAGTGCTGGGGTTTGGATCCTAGATTTGCTCTTTATTGGTATTGGATATCAGACATGTTACTTGGCCACTCTGTACCTTTTTCTTATCTGTAAATAATGATACTACTTATCTTGTAGGATTTTTATAGGATTAAGGGATATAATACTCACTTAATATAGTACTCACATAAGTGTATTGTATTTAGTACTGGCCCTGATACTTAATAAATTTTAACTATTATTTAGAAGATAGAGTAATTTAGAAGAAAATAACAATTATATATAATCCCATCCCCAAGAAATAACTGCTGTGAATATTTTGGTATATCTCCCTTATGTCCTTTTTTTCTACATATGTTTTACTCAAACATAGAATTGCTTCTGGATTTTAATTAGCCCTATTAAAAAATGTCAACCTGCATCAGGTAGCATGCTGCTTCCTCCCTATTCACCTATCTTACATCCCGTCTGTCCTTTCATATCCGGTTCTTGAAAGAAATTTTTCCTTCTGTTGTTCATTGTGTTGGCTAGAAGAGGAGGTGCTTAATAAGTGTTGGTTATTTTCTTCCTTCTGAGGATTCCTTCTGTACTTAAATTGCTTTTCTGAAAATCGTAGAGCCAGATATATTTTGTACATCAGAATTTCGGATTTTAGAAAATACCAAACGTACATCATATTTTAGTACCTGCAGTGGGATCTGGGGCAGTACCCCATAATCAAATCTATTAACATTCCCTCAGCAAACCTGGGAATGTCTACAGTAATGTGGGATAAAAATAACTTCACATGTCACACTTCACCTGGAGGTTACAAACAACTTAATTTGGAATTGTGGATTATGAACCAGGGGTGTTAGTTTTGTCTTTCACCAAGTAACAGCTCCTTTGAGAACAGGTTTTGTCTGTGCTTCTTCCTGAAATACCTAGCTCAGTCTCAGACACAGGAGTGCTTGAGGTTTAACTAATTGATAGTTGATATTAAATTAGCAATTAAAATAAGTCCAACAGAGGATTAGTAGGTGTGGCTTATTCTGTATGTTTCCTGTTCTAACACTGCTCTTGGGTGTACCTTTTTTATAGGCAGAAGTCAATTCATCTGGAAAGACTATTGCTGACCCGGACTTAAACCACTCTTTTTCACTAAATGATTTACAGGATGATATACCTACAACATTCCAGGGTGCTACGGCCAGTACCTCGGTATGGCTCTTCTCTTTTACATATACCTATGTCTGTATCATTATCATTATTTGCAATAGGAGGAGACTTCTAGATGAAATACCTGAATATTTTGATTCTCCTGACCACCTCTCCCTCTAATGAGTCAGATTATCTTAAGCAAATTATTCATACTTTTGGGGTCTTTTTTCTTATTAAATGAGGTTGGGCTAAATAATTTTTAGGTCCTGTCATCTCTCTGGAATTCTGTGATTTCTCTGAAAAGTTAGTCACAGTATAGCACTACACTTTGAATAAAACAAAATATACATACATTAGCCACTTTTTTTTTTTTAAGATTTTATTTATTCATTTGACAGACAGAGATCACAAGTAGGCAGAGAAGCAGGCAGAGAGAGAGGAGGAAGCAGGCTCCCCGCCGAGCAGAGAGCCCGGTGCGGGGCTTGATCCCAGGATCCCTGGGATCATGACCCGAAGTGAAGGCAGAGGCTTTAACCCACTGAGCCACCCAGGCACCCCATTAGCCACTTTCTAAATAGGCACTGTTTCTTTAGCAGGTTTGTTAAGCTGCATTAACTCTCAGTTTATAAAGGACTAGAGCCAAAGATTTGCCTCAGACCTGCTCTGCCCAGTACTGTAGCTACTAGCCACATGTAGCTATTTAAATTTATATTTAAATTATTCAGAATTAATTTAAAATTCAGTTCCTCAGTCACAGTGACACATTTCAAGTAATCAGTAGCCACCTGTGGCTGGCTGCCATATTGGACAGCATAGGTATCAGACATTATCATCTCAGAAAGTTCTGTTGGACAGTGCTGCCTTGCACGTAGTTAAGTGCCCAATAAATAATTGTTGAATGAAAGGTTAAATGAATACTATGTGTCTTGTTAGTTCTGCCCTGACCTATTATCCAGATATTGGTGGGTATAGGTCATCAGAGATTGATTAAGAAAATTTGACTGGATAGTTGCTAAATAAGTAGGATTATGGGGGAAAAATATTGATTTTCTTTACATATATTAAAAGAAATACTTTTTTGGTAACATTGTTTGGTTGAGTAGCTACATCTTTTTTTCCCCTCTACAGTTTTAGAGAGTATTTTAAAGGGTCAGGAAAATTGAAATAGAAGCTGGCAAATACAGATTTGCCTTTTCCTCAGGAATAAGTTAGTATAATGTGGGACTGAATGGTCCTGAGTGGCTGTTCTCTCCTTTTCAGAGAGTGAGATGGGCAGAGAGAAGTAGGTTGGAGAGAGAAGGGGAGAGGTGCACGGGAGGAAGTACTTGGAGGACTGGAGATGAGGGGGTATGAGGAAAAAGCGGATGCTGAGAGTTAAATCATTTTTACATGATCCCCATGTAATTATTAATTGCAGAGGGATATTATAAATTAATTTTGAAGTATTAAAAAATTGAGATTACTTTTAGTTTAGTTTTTTTTTTTTTTTAAGATTGTATTTATTTATTTGACAGAGAGAGAGATCACAAGTAGGCAGAGAGGCAGGCGGGGGTGGGGGAGCAGGCTCCCCGCTGAGCAGAGAGCCCGATGCGGGGCTCCATCCCAGGACCCTGAGATCATGACCTGAGCCGAAGGCAGAGGCTTAACCCACTGAGCCCCCCAGGCGCTCCTACTTTTAGTTTTTAGTTAAAAATGGAACCATCTCATTTCAGAGAGGGAAGGGTGGCTATCTTTTCTCATCTAAAAGGACAGTGTCCTGGTATTTATGGTGTGTTTAAATCTGTCTTCAGTCTCTTATATCTGTGTCAAGTTATATTGTATTTCGTATACTGCAGTTATACTTATTCTACTTGTAATTTATTTTATTATTAATTATTTATTGTCTGTCTTCCCAGAATGTTAGTTTCTTGAGGCTCAGAGCTCTCTTTTTACTGCACTGTATCCCAGTGCCTGGCCTTGTGCCTTGTGTATAATTGGTGGGTCAATACGTATTTGTTGATTGAATAAATGAATCTTAGGATTGGCACTTTTAAAAAAATACTAGAAATACAGGCAAAAAAATTAAGAAGTTTAAGTAAATTACATTGCACAACCAATATTATTACAGTGATATTTTCTTTTTTTTTTTTAAAGATTTTATTTATTTATTTGACAGAAATCACAAGTAGGCAGAGAGGCAGGCAGAGAGAGAGGAGGAAGCAGGCTCCCTGCTGAGCAGAAAGCCCGATGTGGGGCTTGAACCCAGGACCTGGGATCATGACCTGAGCCGAAGGCAGCGGCTTAACCCACTGAGCCACCCAGGCGCCCCTACAGTGATATTTTCCATTTTGATTTGGTTTGATTTGATTTTTGTTTTAGTGTTTATTATTGCAGTATAGTTGATGTACAGTGTTACACTAGTTTCAGGTGTGCATTTTGATATTAAAGTACATAAAACTTAGAATTCTTTTTCATAGATACAGGTTACTGATACCAGTTCTGGTTAAAACACTGAGAAGTAATCAATTGCTATAGTTGCACGTTAAGCTTTTAGTTACATTCACATACAGATTATCTCAGAGTATAATTATATAATTTGATCACCATGGACGTAATTGAAACTTGGTTTTGGCTAGGGGTGGCTGCTTTACATGCAAGTGTAATATAAATTCACTAAAATGTTATACATCAAATCCCAGATAAGCTATGTTTTTTTAGCCTTGAGGGGGTGAGAGATTGCCCAAAGTCTAAATACAGCAGATAATATCAGGCCATCTGTTGCTTCTTGATGCAGATTTTTTTAGCTGTGTAGAAATGAGGAAATTACTGATGGTAGTTTTATGTTATTCCAGTCTGTCAGATTTTTTTCCCTCTTCCTAGGTATTGAAGTTCTGAATAAGCCATTCCATTTTGTATTAAAAAGCAAACACAAAACTCCTCCACAGATGCTGGTTATTCTAGATCATTATAGAAAAATTTATGTATTACAAGGGAATTATTTGTGATTGATGGTTTTTTAAATTAATTCAGTTAAATACACGTCATATACTTCTACCTTCCCCCAAATGGTCGCTTCATCTTAACTAAGGAAACAGAAACTGGTATGACTTAAGTCTTTATTCAGTGACAGGTATATTTGGACAAGTTTAGGTTAACAGCAAACATTTAGAAGTTCTACCACCAATTGTACACAGCGTTTTGAAAATGCTAAAGCCAATTTCATGTGAACTGCCAAAATTTTGTCCAATTAGTCCTTAAAGTCCAAGCAATCTAGCTTCCTCTGGGTCTGTAACCTTCAGGTGCTATCATTTTCCCTTGATGGGATTGGTTTTTTGGGGGATTGTTTTAAATGGGAAAAATTTTAGAATTTTATGGTGTCTCAGCGCTAGTCAGTAATAGTAATATAGCCAGAAGGATCCTGAAATATGGGAATCTAATTAAAGCAGTATGTCTATAAAATATTTCCATTAAGTGCATGTACTAAAATATCATCTAAAGTCAATGTTTTAATAAATTGTTCTAAATTTTTTTTTGAAAGATTTCATTTATTTTAGAGAGAGGGAGTGGGTATGCATGAGGGGAAGGGTGGGGGAGGGATAGAGAGAGGGAAAGGCAAAGAATCTGAAGCAGACTCCTCCCCAAGGTCAGAGCCCCTTGGGTGGGTGGATCTCAGGCCCTGAGATTATGACCTAAACTGCAACCAAGAGTCAGCCCCTCAACTGCCTGAGCCACCCAGGTGCCCCTAAAATGTATTAATCATACCAACAGGGGTCTGCAGAACTCTCCTAAGTAATGACTTTTTAAAAATCTTAATCTGTGGGGTGCCTGGGTGGCACAGTGGGTTAAGCAGTGGACTCCGGGTTTCTGCTCAGGTCCTGACCTCAGGGTCGTAAGAATGGGCCCCCAGAGCTCAGCCAGAGTCTGCTTGGGATTCTCTCCCTCTGCCCCTCCACCCTGCATCTGCATGCACTCTCTCTCTCAAATAAATAAATAAATCTTAAAAAGACAATAACAACCAGGGTCACCTGGGTGGCTCAGTTGGTTGAGCGACTGCCTTCAGCTCAGGTCATGATCCCGGAGTCCCCAGGATCGAGTCCCACATCAGGCTCCCAGCTCCATGGGGAGTCTGCTTCTCCCTCTGACCTTCTCCCTCTCATGCTCTCTCTCACTCTCTCAAATAAATAAATACAATCTTTAAAAAAAAAAATAATAAAACCTAAATGTAGTGTCTCCAAAGGGGCATATTAACAGTAACAGTATTAATAATAACTAGCATTTAATCAACAGTTGCGTGCCCTAAGCACTTTATATCGTTACTCCTTTTAATCCTTACACTACAGAATTGAGTATTATCCTTACCATATGATGAAGGAGCTGACTCTCAGGCTGAATAATTTGCTTAAGGTCCTGCATCTCCAAAGTGATAGAGCCAGCCGAATAATGCTAAGGCTCCCCGTTTTAGTCAAGTATATGGGCATTGTATTCTCCCCTCAAACTAATGGAAAAAAATAACACATATAAAATAAAATCTAAAATAGAATCAATCTCTTGTGCTGGTTTCTGGACTTATAGCACCTTCATGTTTTTCCTTAAGAGCCTTCCCTGTAAGCCTTTAGCACTTTTGCTGAATCAGACACTTCTGGTTTCTTGGCAAAGCAGTTAGAAGAATGGGAGATTTCAAATGGAATGTTGCTATATCAGCTGCTATATAATTCAGCTCTTCCCAATGAGTGCTTATTAAGATCCTGTATAATGTCTGTGACAGTGTGAGACCTCTAAAAATGCTGCTCCCTTCAGAGCTCCTTGTTGCTGGGAGTCTTGGAGTTTGAAGTCCCAAGTTCATGCAGCTCTAATTCAGTATCGGCATTGACTTTTATTTAAAGTCAGTAGTTCCTTTTTTTATCTCTGTGTTATGGGTCACTACATTTGAGTATTTCCAAAGGACAGTTTTAAGAAACTCAGATTATTCACACCTTTTAATGCTGAAATGAATATCAGATTTAAAGTGTAATTTCTTTTGTAGGTAACTTAGATCAGCAGTTTCTTCCCTAATGTTTATAGTTGTTGCCAGGACAAAGCCCATCCTCTTCCTTTTTTTAAACTTTGAGGGGAGCCTGGGTGGCTCAGTTGGTTAAGGCTCTATCTTCAGCTCAGGTCAGATCTCAGGGTCCTGGTATTGAGGCTCTGTGTTAGGCTTCCTGCTCAGTGGAGAATCTGCTTCTCCTTCTCCCTCTCCCCGCCTGCTTGTACTCTCTCTCTCTCAAATTAATAATAAAATCTTTTTAAAAAATTATTTGAATTACATTATTTGATTTTTTCCCCTTCTAGATAGTGAAATTTTCTCTAATGGAAAGTAGTTTAAATGTTTTATATTTACTCACTTTTTAAAGTTATTCTGACGAAAACATGCATTCTTATTTTTTATTTGAAAGGGTATTGGCGCTAATATAACCAGCTCAAGGTGTTTTCAGTAAAAGAATTAAAGGCCATCAGGTTATTAGAGGTAGAGTTAAGGGGTCTATATAAATAAAATGGAATTTGTATTTTTGTAGCGCTTTCTTATCTATAAACCGTATTTAAGATTTTGAATCACGTGGTACCACATTGTGGTTATCCTTGACCAAGCAGTCATTGTAAGAATAGAAAGCAGTTGGTATCTTGTGCTTTGTGGGGCCAACTAGTGTGCCAAAGTATGCTTTACATACATAAAGTAACACAATTCAAATAGACAGTAAAAGGTTCTTCTAGACTTGTGCTTAATTCATATGGCAGGAGTTAAAAGAAAAGATAATCGTGTCTTGGAAACCACATCTAATTTTTATAACTGTACTGCTGTGGAGAACGTATGGTTTGAAATTCTTCCCTATGCTGTATGATTGTTGGTGGCCGCATGTTGATGCAGTTAGATAATGTTGGAAGAGACCTGGTTCATGAGAGGTCAACACTCACTGTTGAGAGTGAAACTCTTTGCCATTTAGTTTGGCAAACTTTCAAGCTGAAAAGAAATCAGATTGCTTCTTTCCTTGGCTCTCCTGCAAGAAGTGAGGTGCCTGGATGTTTAACAGATACTGCTGGAGTTACACCTGAAGGGAGAGTAGAAAGCCATCTCTAGAGCAGATGGCTGAACTCGGTCCTCATCTTGTTTGTTCCTGATAAAGTCCTCCTCTGCCTGATGCGTTCTCAGAATAAGTTGTGTTGTTGGCTTATTTGGGAGAATGAGTAGTTATAGCATTCAGATCATTCTGGGTAGTTTTGCCTTTAGTCATATTCTAGTGCTCTGAGATTCTTTGTACTCTTGAATAGATAACAGGTATATATACAAGTTTTCTTTGCCAGTTTCAAACAAAGTTTCCTAAAATTTCATAGTATGGAGCCCAGAACACCTCAGCAGCATCTCTTCAGCAACCTGCTCAGCCTGTAGTTAAGAATACCTCCATGAGCCCTCGACAACGCCGAGCCCAGCAGCAGAGTCAAAGAAGGTCGTCTACTTCCCCAGATGTGATCCAGGGCCAGCAGCCAAGAGACAACCACACCGATCACGGCGGATCCACGGTTCTGATTGTCATCTTGACTTTGGCATTGGCAGCTCTTATATTCCGACGAATATATCTGGCCAATGAGTACATATTTGACTTTGAGTTATAATATTGTTTTGTGTCTTAAGAGCTGTGACTCAACTGCTTCATTAAACATTCTGCATTGGGTATAATCTAAGAATTGTTTACAAAAAGATTATTTTGTATTTACCCTTCATTCCTTTTTTGATCCTTATAAATTCAGTATAGATATAGTTAGACTTTCAGACTGTGTCTGCTTAGTTTAAGGGACTGGAAGTCAAAGTCCTTTGTCTCACCATATGACCTGCTTTACAGAGAAATAACTTATTGTTGTTTCTCATGCCTCAGCTTCTTTTTATGTAAATTTGTGATACTTTTCTGTATGACTCTTTTTGAAATTTTTGGATTAAAGAAAGTGTTTTAAGTTTCAGTGAGTATTACTGGTTACTCAATACCATTTATTGAGTACTCTGTTTCTACTTATGTAGAATGATATAGGGATAAGAGTTGGAAAGGGAAAGTAGGGCTCTTCAAATAGCTTGGTGAGAATGTCATTCATAGGAGATATACTGGGATGCCCATTCTGTGACTTTGTGTCCTAAATGTCGTTCAGTGAAAGTAACTATTTCAGTCAAACATTTATGAGAAAATGAGATCTTTGTTATTGGATGTTATTTGGAAGGAATAATGCTTTGTAACCACTTTGATATGCTGTTATCCCCTTCTCTCCCAAATGCACACAAGATTTACAAAGAAAGAAAGGAAACGGTCCTCCATAGATCTTTTTTTAAGGAAAGAAGGGTCCAAGCCAGGAAATCACTTGGTTTCCTTCCAGAAGTCAAGTGGAAGGATCTACAGATTTTAATGTTTGCTCTGCTTTGAACTGTATCTCTTTTGGAGGCATTATATGCCTAGCTTTGTAATCACTATAAATTTAATTATTCTAGGAATATGTATAATGTTGAAATATTTCATGTACCATTTTAATAGAAAAGCTCAGGGCCCAAGTAAAAGTGATAGAAATTAGAAAAACCTTTCCTTAGAATTGTCCACCTAATCAGAGCCCAAGAAATAATTTTCAGTGCAAAATCAGTATATAAGTTAGTGCTAGCTAGCTCCACGGATTCTGGCAGATAATTTTATCATCATAATGCCTGGTGAGAACATATAATCACAGAAAAACATTCCCTTCAGCACATTCAGTATAGCATTGAGGGCCCTCTTGAGAGTTATTTGTTAATGAAGATTTAATTTTTAAATACAGGCAATCCCCTGCTTTCAAATAGGTTATATTCTAAAAGTGCATTTGTGAGTTATTTATTTTGTTTTGTTTACAACTCAGTGTTGTAAATGGCGTTCAGGTTCTAGACAAGTCCAAAAAGTCCATAATGTATCTTGAATACTTTGGGGGATGGTGTTCATAAAGTCCTTAATGTAGTTTTAACTAACTGAAATTATAGACAAGATAGAAACAATTTGTAAAATGGTATTAAAGGCAAATTTAATTTTTACTGCTGCGATGGACTTTTGTTCTGTTAATTATCAGACACAATTTCTATTTTCATCTAATAGCCACATCTAAAGTGAGAACATACTGTATACTATTATATAATACAGAATTGTCTTAAACTTGAATAAATTAGCATTTTAAAAGTGTTTACAGATTGTTTCTGTTATATCTATAGCCAAAGTTGGTAAAGTCTTAAAAAGCTCAAGGACTTTATGAGGACCTCCTCTGTCAGGAACATTATAGGTGACCATTTTATAACTTTATTGCCATGAGAAAGCACATTCTGAAGTCTTGGTTTGGAACACAAAATATTATAGATACTGGTTCAGTGGTCTCCTAGCAAGAGGTCACTGACCCACCTGGGAAGACCAGATAATGTTACCACCAGAGAAGAAGCAAGTCTCCCTGCTCTCAGCCTATGCTGAGATTAATCGTGTGCTAGGAACAATCTTCCCTCCACTTCCTCCCAGTCAAACCTGAGCCGGCCTCTGGATCTGTGTGATCTTGTTACATGTTTCCATGGGGTGTACCAATACTTAAAGATTGATTAATCCAAGAAGATTTTGCACTGTGCAGGTCCTTCTCTATCTGATTTACTTCTCTTCCCTCCCCTGTCAACTGACAGGCCACCTTCTTGTTTGTGTTGGCATTTTTTAAGCGCCTGATAATACATATCTGAAAGTGGCATATTCTTTGTTCTTTCCCTTTCGGCTCACAGAGGCTACCTAAAAATCCTTAAGTTGTCAGTCGGATCCCCATCGTGGAGCCGATGAGCAAAATCAATCTTGGGCGCTATTCTTACTGGAATGCCACCTGAAGAGACTTCAGAAAACTTATTTTTAAAGCCCCGGTTTATCCCTTTAATTAGAGTGTAAGGACAAAACCAGGTGTGTGATCTGGTTAGTAAAGGCTTAGGACTCCTTCCCCCAGTCCTCAGATTTAAGTTAATTCATGGCTTTTTCTTTGACCAACAAAGCATATGAGTACATATCAAGGTAGTTAAAATAGCATGCTTGAAAAAAACATAATGTCTCTTTCACCTGTAACTGTTTCAGCCAATGAAAGCTTTCAAATTTTATGTATTGTGGGGCTTTTATGTAGCACTTTACATTTTCATGCTGCTTATTGTTTTATTCTACTGAAATAAATGAATTTCATCAAAATTCTCAATGAATTTTTTAAAAAGCCTTTAAAATTGTTTATCATTTTGACTATAGCAATATAATATTTCCTATTTCAGGAGAATAAGAAATCTTCTTGTTATTTTTGGCTATGAATAAACCTGGTATCTTGAGACCTCCCATTTTTATAGACCACAATCTGTAAACAGGCAAACCTCACACATTTGGACTTACTTGAGCAGAATTCTAAGCTGAAGTACTGAAAAGCCTGTACTGTTGCATTATTTGCAAGTAAGTATATGATAAGTGAATGCATTTAGTGAACCTGACTCTTAAAGACTAATGTGTGCATTAACATGGGTGCTGTTTAAGCCTTGTGGGAGGCTGTACATTGCTCAGAAGCTGTTTGGAACACCTCTTGAACAGTTGCCTTCAGACCTAGTTTGAGCTGCTCAATAAAACCAGTGACTTTATTCATACCGTATTCTGACCACAGGTTGTATTCTTTATGTTATTCGGTCTTCTGTCCATTCTACCTCCTTAAATATTCTCTCATGTCTTACCACTTCTCTCTGTGTTCATTGCCATTAACCCTATTGAGCCTTCATCTCCTCTGAATTAGTGTAGTAACCTCTAACAAATCTCCAGTCTTGCCCCGTTCCTCACCCCTCCGCCAGAGTCTTCTCCAGTGTGCAGGTCTGATTCTGTCTCCTAAAATAGGCTCGCATCCTTAATGCAGGTAATAAGGCTGTGTGTAGCGAGACTCCCACTGAGCTCTCTGGCCTAATTTGACAGCAGATGCCTCCTGGGGCTTCCACAGCGTTGAGTTTGAGCCACTGGGGCCAATCCTCTGTTCTGAGAGAAATAAGCAAATGTTAGTTATATATCCACTGCCTTGCACCATATACAAAACTCAACTCAAAATGGACCCAAGACCTTAATGTTAAGAGCAAAAACCATAAAACTGTTAGAAGAAAGCATAGTAAATCTTTGTGACCATGAGTGAGGCAGTGGTTTCTTAGATGCACAAGTATTTTATCAAACAAACCCTTCGTGTTTCAAAGAACATCATTAATAAAGTGAAAAGTGAAAAGACAATCCCGGGTGGGAGAAAATATTTGCAGATAAAATATCTTATAAGAAGCTTGTATCTAGAATATCTAGAGAACTCATAACAATAATGAAAAAGCTAACCTGACTTAAAAACAGCAAAGGGTTTGAATAGATACTTGTACAAAGAAGATGCACAAATGACCAATAAACATGGAAAGATGCCCGAACATCATTAGTCATTAGGAAAACGCACATCAAAAGTACAGTAAGCTACTTCACATCCACTATGGCGGCTAGAATAAAACAGGTGTTGGTGAGGATGTGGAGAAGTTGGAATTCTCATCCATTGTTGGTGGGGATGTAAAATGGGGCAACCACTTTGAAAAACTGGTAGTTCCTCAAAAAGTTAAGTGAAGAGTTACCGTATGACCCAGCCATTCCACTCCCAGGTATATTATCAAGAGAGATGCAAGCACATTTGCACAAACTTATACAGAAGTATTCATAGCAGCATTATTATTCATAGCCCCAAACTGGAAACTCATCCCATCGACTAAGATAAACAAGGTGTGCTCTGTCTATATGATGGAATGGTATCTGGCCATGAAGAGGAATGAAGTTCTAATACATAGGACAACATGAATGAATCTTGAAAACATCATGCCAGGGTGGGGGGGGAGATCAAGTCCAGTGAAGTCAGACACGGAAGGCTACATAGGGTATGATTCTGTGTATATGAAATACCCGCCTTAGGCAAATCCGTAGAGACAGAAAGTAGGTTGGTGATTGCTAGGGACTGAAGGGAACTGAAAGGAAGGGGCAGCGACTGCTAATGGGTATAGGCTTCTTTGGCGGGAAATGAAAATGATCTAAAATTAGATACTGGGGATGGTTGCACACTCTATACAAAAACCACACTTTAAAGGGGTAAATTTGGGGCACCTGGTTGGCTCAGTCAGTCAAGTGTCTGCCTTTGGCTCATATCATGATCTCAGGGTCCTGGGATTGAGCCCCATGTCGGGTTCCCAGCTTGGTGGGCAGTCTGCTTCTCCCTTTCCCTCTCCCCGGGCCCCCACTCAAGCTCTCTCTCTCTCTCTCCTCTTAAATAAATAAAATCTTAAAAAATTTTTTAAAAAAGGGGTAAATTTATGGTATGTGAATGATACTTCAAAAAAGACATTACTTAAAACATTACACTTATCTCCAACTGAGTTTTTCTCCATACCATAATCACAATAATTCAACTACCGAAAATAAGAAAGATTTAAAGAAAAAACTGATAGGGACAGCCTGGGTGGCTCAGTCAGTTAAGCTGCTGCCTTCCGCTCAGGTTGTGATCCTGGGGTCCTGGGATCAAGTCCCGCATCGGGCTCCGTGCTTGGCAGGGAGCCTGCTTCTCTCTCTGCCTCTGACTGCCACTCTGCCCGCTTGTGCATGCTCTCTCTCTCTCTCTATCTGACAAATAAATAAATAAATAAAATCTTTAAAAAAAAAAAAAGAAAAAAAATTGATAGGACCTAAAATGTCCAGAATGCAACAAAATAAATACTTCTCTCTCTCTCTCTCTCTCTCTTTTTTTTTAAAAGATGTATTTATTTATTTGAGGGAGAGAAAAAGAGAGAGAGAAAGGAAGAGAAGGTGGGGGAGAGCTGGGGGAGAGGGAGGGCATTTCAAGCAGACTCCTGCTGAGTATGGAGCCTGATGCGGGGCTCCATCTCATGACCCTGAGATCATGACCTGAGCCGAAACCAAGAGTGTGACACTTAGCCAACTGAACCATCCAGGAGCCCCAAAACAAATATTTCTCGAAAACCAACAATATCCATGAATAGTTCTAGGGTTCTAGTCAGAAGCACCATCTTTTGAACAAAATCTATGGAAAAGAACTTTCATGGGTATCTTTCCTTCCCTACTAAATCTTCAGGAGCAGTGGGACTTTTAAGCAAATTATCTGGATAATTCTGAGAAGTGGCCAGATTGGGGAACCAGTGAGTTAGTCCCCATACAGAATTATTCCCACTCCCAAATTCCTATTTAACTCCTGTATTTTGGCTTTCTGCCACATCTTTCAACTGAAACTACAGTTAACTGAAGTTAGGAACAGTGTACTGGTTGCCAGAGCTAGTTAACCTGTTTCCTGCCGTCACTTCTTCACAACATTGACTGTTGACTACTCCCTCCCAGAGACTCCTTTGGTTTTCATAGTCAACATCTTTGCTAGTTCTATACTTTTGTTCAGGCTTCCCATCCATCCATTAGAAGTATAGGTTTCAGCACACTTGGCTGGCTTGATTAGTAGAGCATGCAACTCTTGATCTCAGGGTTGTAGGATCGAGCCCCACATGGGGTATAGAGATTACTTAAAAATAAAATCTTTAAAAAAAGAAAGTATAGGTTCCTGAGGATGCTATGCTTACACTGGGACTTCTGTTTTCCTGGAAGATCTCACCCTTTCCTGTGGTTAAACTACCACCATACATTGACGGCTCCAGACTTAATTCTCCAGTCCAGACCTTTCTCCTGAGCTTCAGGCTTATCTATACTCTAGTTGCCTATTGTGCATCCGGAAGTCCCATGATACCTCAAATTCCATGAGTCAAAATCTATGTTATCTCCCCACCAAACCTGTCCACCTCTAATGGATATCAGTTACCCACCAGTCCCACCTCCAAACTGGAATCGTAGATATCACTGTTGCCTCTTCTTACCTCCCACCCTATTCAGTCAGCAAGTGTATTCTACTTCAGAAAGAACTTGACCTCATTCTTCTGTCTTCCCTCCTATTCACCTTCCGTCTGCCCTTCTTTTAGGGTAGGAACTCATCCTCCTTTGTTATTATAACTTCTCTGATCCAACTGATCTCAGGAATTCCTTTAAAAAAAAAAGTGGATCGTGTCATCCCACTTTGCTTTCTTTCTTACATAATAAAACCCCAATTCTGTTCACTTCTGTTTATCACTTCTCTTGACCTCCCGCCGCATCTCCCTATGTCTTTACCACACCAAACTCCTCTCCATCTCAGACACAGCCGGCAAGAAATAAGTAGTCTTTAAACATTTTATTCTGTTCAGTAGACTAAAATAAACACATGTATCTTTACACTTCAAATGTTCGCAAGTCCACGTTCCAGGATAGGAATCAAGCCTAATTTATGGTGATATTATACATTTTAGGATTAAAGACCCAAATTAATCTAATGCTCATGGTAGGAAGAAGAGCTTACATAAGCATGAATTCTCCTTTGGTTTATACATCCCTTCAAAATCAAAATGGATTTTATGCTTTGATAAGATGTCTTTTCATTGAGAAAACGTGTATTTGGGGGGAAAGCAAGCATCTTTGGCCATGGGCAAAATATGCTTTCTTAGATGGAGAAATAAAGCAACCCGGGGAAAACAGGTCATTCGTGTGTTTACTCAGCATTTCCTGAGCACGTTCATGCACTCCTCTTGCCCATCAGGTCTTCCCTGCAAATCCACTCAGAACCCAAGCTGTCTCCCTAGTGGATGTGACAGACGGGTTTTATGCAGCCAGAGGGAAGGATTAATGATCTCAGCAAAGAGCTGGCATGTTCAAATGCAAAAAAAAAAAAAAAAAAAAAAAAAAGCTGGCATGTTCAAGAGGTTTAAATTTTTTAATTTATTTTTTTTTTATGTAACAGTTTTAGCCAAAGCTGCTCTGGGACTCAGCGGAAGCAGAATTTCACAGGAGGACAAACTTGTTGACTAATGGCCAATCACTACGCGGCAGGGAGGGCCAAGCCTTGGTGTTTGTGTCACGCCTTGGGGGCGTGGGGGTGGGGGTGTGGTGGGAGGTGGGGTGGGACGAGCACCACTATCAAATATTTAATCGGAAAAACCAGTCCGGCCAGTCGTGCTCTCGCAGACCCTTCGAGAAGCACCGCCACAAGATGACAGACTGAATGTACGGTGCAGCCTGCGGGGTCCTGCCCCGCTGCAGGTTCCTGGAGAGCAGTCTGTGGCATCGTAGACGTTCCCAGAATGCCTGATTTCACAAGACTCATTTTGTTCTTGTTTTGCCTGACGGCTCTTGTGGAGAGCAGAAAGCCCAAGAGGAGGAGATCGACTGGGCAGCTGGAAATGACCAAGCCCAGGTAAAGGCTTGGGTGGGAGGAGAGGAAGGTCACCTGCAGGGGCGCTCAGCGCGCCAGCTCCCAGGAGGGCCGGGGCTTACACTGACCCGCTGGAATCTATTTTCCAGCCAGAGGTTGATGGGGCCACCACCTCACTGAAAACAGCCTCTCTCAGAGCACAGATATTCTCTAGGGTCACAAGCTGTGAGAGAGCAAAGCCAGACCAGGCTGAGGAGTTTGTTCTGGCATCAGTGTTCTGTCTAGGCATTTCGATTTCAGGCAGGTGGTTGAAGATTTCGTGGGTAAAAACATCTCATGCTTCTGATCTTGTGCTGCTTTGTTCCTCAGGATGACATCCTGTAGGGACCAGAGGGACCTGCTGAGTAATTGCACTCGAGAATTTTGGAGGAGCGGGGAGGGGCGGGGAGGGGCAGGTGGACCCCGGTAGATAGGAATTTAGTTTGAACTATTGAGAAAAAATGTAACTGAGAGTTGTCCTCTTTAAATTATTGGACTGGGAACAGCTTTCTAACTGTATCGGGTATCATTTCACTGTTTCAATCTTAAAAAGATATTTGAAATTTGCTAGGTTATCCAAAATACATGTGTGGGCAACAGGTGTAGGCAACTGCCATTGCACGATGTAACAGAAACATTTCCAAGATACTGGTTCGGCCTGGAATGTGCATTGAAAATCATATTACAAATCGAAGTTTCTTAGTAAGTTTGCTTGAACCGATGGACAAAGCCTGATACCACAGGCCTGATGGAAACAACGACTGTTTGGCATGAAGAAAAGAGCAAGCAGCTGAGAGGTAGAGGGTGTGTGTAAGATGTCACACATCTGTTCCGCATTCTACTAAGCATTGCGAGAACTAGAGATTGTGAATATAAACTAATATATGGAGGCACATTTTCTAAGTCACTGGCTTTTATTTTTAATCAGGCATCGCTCTTGGTGACAATTTTTTGAAATTGTACTTCCAACAGATCTACCTATAAGTTATATACATAGACTATTACACATATGTATATTAAAGTAAAACTCGATTGCTTCGTTATTTTTAGATAAAAACTATCAGTGAGAGTTACATTCTCTACTTTCTGCATCCCAGTAGACCATCTTAAGCTCCCAGGAATATGCTGGCTTCAGAGACTGCCGCTCTCCAGGAGGTCCAAGCTCTGCAGGACCTAATCCTAGTCACGCAGAAAGCAACAGATAAAACTTGTCCAGGAGGACAGGAAGGAGGCACTCACTGCAAGTCTCCTCCTGGGGATGTTGCCAGAATTCGAGGCTGTTGAATTGGAAGGAGACTCAGGGGTCATGTGATCCTGTAATTCCTCTGAGCCCTAAGACTGTGAAAGGTGAACAGGTGTTGGGTGAAAAGGGGGTCTCGGGCTCAAAGAAATTTGGGAAACTCTGGTTAGATCATTTTGAACAGCTGTCTTTACAGCACAGCTTCTCGAACCTTTATTATGCAAATAGACATTCTGAATCTTGAAGAGGAAAATAAATTATACAGTTTCTCAAAAAAAACCCCCTGCTTTTTTGGGACTATCTTGTGGGATTCATATTTTACAGAGCACATATTGGGAAACATGGTTTCAATTTTATGGATGCTGAGAAGTCTGTTGGAAGGCAGGAGTAATTCATACAGCTACTTAGTGACCCCACTGGGCTAGAACGTAGGTTCCTTGATTTTCTCAGCCTGGAGGAAAAGCGTTGTATGGACTTATCTATTCCCTGAGAACACTTCTGGGGTTCAACAGGAACCCCTCAGGGGTCCTCAGGGATCCTGCTCGGCAGCCTGGGCTGTCATACCTGTGTCACTCCTCAGAAGACTACAGTCATTCCCAGGCGCTGGCTTGAGCCTGGGGACAGACTGATTCTGACCCTTGTGCGTGAGGAGAGTCTCTTGAAATCCATCCCAGGGGGTGTTAAAGTGGAAGAAAAGATGAACCCACACATTCAAGAAGTAAAAAATAATTATTGAAGGGAGGCTAGGAGAGAGGATAGAGAAAATGTCACCTTAGGGAACATGATTCTAGGCCTTTCTAAATCCACCAGGGCACGTGCAGGCTCAGACCATCATAAGGCTCTGTCTGTCTGTGAAAAATTTCAGCCAAGTGTCAGACTAAAATATTACTTTCCTCATTGACACACAAGAGTTAAGCTGTACGAATAAAGAGGAACAAAATGACATGACTTTTAGACCACTTCATCTCTGTAAGGTAGCTTCTTTCCTTGGAAGTCTGTCCCCACCTTCCACATCATACCGTCTTAAACACACATACCATACACCGTACACAGGATTTCACCCAGTCACTCACACACACACACAAACACACACGCGCGCACACGCACGTGCACGCACACACACACACACACACACACACACACACACACACACTGTTAGGATCTTTTGTAACCTACGTACTTTCCGTATCATCTTCCCAAGGCACTCTCACAAAACAATTATTCTGCTCAGAAGGTGCTTTTTCCAGACCTGCTTCCGGTTTTCCCACCCCTCGTGTCCCCCTTTATGGAACTGCTGCCACCTGAACCTGTTTTCTCCCGACTATTCGATTTGCTCTCTTCTCTTCTCCCCGCCTTTCTTTCTCCAGCTTTATTCCAGTCCCTCCCTGCCCGCTACGTGAGTTGGCTTCTGGACCCCGTGATTGCTCCCCACCTGGCAAGAGAGGCTCTTCTCCCTGGAGATCTGAAAATGAACCTAGCTCTGGGCTCTGGGGGTCCAGGCTCTCACCAGATAACACTCTCTGGTTCCTCCTGGTCCCAGAGCCTGGGGGCCCCTTCCAGATTTCCTCTCCCATTTGCAGCCCCCGTGGCCAGCCTTCTCGTGGTCTGCCTCGTGGTTTACGTAGTGCCAGGCCCAGGAGCAGCTTTGCTTTCCTGATGCCCAGTGATCCTCACCCTCCCCAGTGGCCTGGGGAAGGAGGTGGGGCCAGGAAGTCAGAGAAACCAGGTTTGGACCCTGGTTCTGTGGCTCCCTGGCCATGGCCGTGTTTCCTAATCTCTCTGAACCTCGTTTCTCCAACTGAAAAGAGTGCTCATGAGACCTTTTCTCCTGGGATGAAGGGTTAACTACAGCTCAGGGCCTGCATGGAGGGAGGGTGATACGTACAGGCATGGTCGTCATGCCCGCTATTATGCCTACCAAATGAACCTCAGCATGGTGGCACCAGCCCTGCCTCTCGAAGGAGTCATGAGCAAATTTTTCCTCCCTCTCCACCCAAGGCTGTTGAGGTTCTGGCTCCCCTGCATTGGGCTGGGACTCAGAGTATGGCCCCTGGAGTCTAGGGTCTTTGGGCCAAGGCATCCGGGCACTGGAAGGACGAACTGAGGGCATCTGGCTCACACAAAAAGCCCAAGGCTGGAGATATTAGTGGCCTGAATTATCAAATAACTGGTTCCTTTAAAAACAACAACAAAACCCAGTTCTGGGCCCTCAGGAATGGCACAGGCATTTCAATCTCTTCTCTCCTGCAGTGGGGCTGGAATTCTGCAACTTCCGCAACCAAATCCTCCCCTCTAAATGGAGAGGAACACTGCTGGCCAGCCGGGATTTGCTCCCCATGAGGCAGAGGGGTAGGGCGCTGGCTGCGCTCACAATTTAATGTCTGTGATGTGCTAAGCCCTTAGGCTGAGCTCTTCCTCCGCCTTTCAACGGTGCCATTGCTGGGTGTCCAATATGGCCTGTCATGCAATTGCTGTTCAGGGAACTGGGCCTGGTCCCTCCTGACTTCTGGAGCCAGGCTTGGGGTGGAGACCATGACAGTGGAAGCTTGGTGGAGGTACCCTGACAGTGACCACCACGCTTCAAGGGACCCAGACTTGGGTTCCATATTCCAGCTCACTGGGAGGAAGACGTTACATTAGACTTCCCTCCAATGGGCTTGTCTAAAAGCAACTCCAACTTCTTCCTCCAACTTGCTTAACACCTTCAGTATTTTCCCATTGCCTTTGGATAAAGACAGAAGTCTCAACATGGTCTTCAAGGCTCTGCCTGGCCCGGTCCCCGCGTACCCCGCAACCTCTTCCTCCCCTTCCCCTTTTATTGAATCCCTTCTCAACCTACAGCCTAGACCACCTCAAACTAGAGGTGCGTTGAGTTTAAATGCTATAGGATATCCACCAGGGGATCATCAGGTCGGCAGTTGGATAAAAGATCTAGAGCCGGGGGTACAGAAGCCGGAATCATCCACAGGCTAATGACAACTGAAGCCACAGACATAGGCTCGCCTGCCAAAGAGGGTGTAAAAGGAGAAGAGGAGGTGGTGGGACAGGACCCTGGGGATATTAGCGTTGAAGGGGTGAGCTGAGGGCAGGGAGGCGGCAATGGAAATTGAGAACGAGCTCTCGGGTGTTGGGAGGACAGCCCAGTCCTTGGTCCTGAAAGACCAGATTTCCAGGAGAGGCATGGTCCTCCAGGTGGCAGAGAAGCCAGCACTCAGCAGGGCCTCGGGGCCCGCACAAGGGACGCAGGAAGTGCTTGGGGGTGAGGAGGCGGCTGTAGCTTGTGGCGCACAGGTCTCTGGGAGGGTTATGGATTTGTGAGGAGGGGGGGAGACTTTTTTTTTTAAAGAGAAAGTTTAAAGACAAATATATCTACCATACCTGTAATGCTACCACTTTTCAATAAATTTTATGTGAAGAAGATGTGTGGTCTAGACAGACCTTCTGCTTAGTTTGGGTTCAAGGGAGAAGAGACTTGAATCCAGTTTGAAGGCTGATGAGAAGGAGCTGTGGGAAAGGGAGATGCTGATGAAGCTGGAGTGAGGATGTTTGAGGGCAGAGGTCAAGGGCTCTGGGAGGGGAACCAGGCACCTCTGCCAAGCCCCCAGTGAAAATAAGAACCTGCAAGGTTGACAGAAGTGAAAATACCCCTACTGCCCGTGCCCCCACCCTGTTTTCACCTTCTCCCTGGATATCTTACAGGTACCTCAAAATCAAGATGGCTAAGAATGAAATGCAACCTCTTCACCACAAATGTGCCATTTGCCATCTCAGGGAATGCCCCCACCATTCACCCAGGTGCTCAAGTCATAAACCAGAGTCATCCTTGCCCCTGTCTTTCCCTCACACCCTATATATAATCCATCAGCTAGACCTTTCTGTCTTCCTTAGATCTGATCACTTCTCTGCACCTCCCTTCCCTACAGCCCTGATCCAGGCACCATGTTCTCAGCAAGTTTCCTAATGGTCTCCTGTGTCTACTGTGCCCTCTTCGGTCTTCTCTACACAGTGGTCAGGAGATTGTCTCAGGTCCTAAACAGTCCTTGTGACTCTCCTGTTCAGAATTTCATGGGTTTCCCTGTCAGTATTATACTCATGAGGGTCTCATGATCTTGTCCCTGGCCTTATCTCCCACCTTCTTTCTTACTGCTTTGTTTCTCCTTGCTCTCCTCACACAAGCCAGACTCACTTCAGGACATTTGCACTTGCTGTTCTCTCAGAGTACACTTTCTTCACATCTTCTCATGACTTGCTCTGTCCCTCATCCCATCTGGGTCTCAGGTGGTTTCCCTGATCACTTCCACCCCAATCCATCTCCCTCTTATTTCTTATCCTGATTGATTACATTTTTATGGCACTTAGCACTTTCTGAAGTTACATTACTTATCTGTCCACTTGCTTATTGTCTGTCTCCCCGACCGGGTTATCAGCCCAGTGAGGGCAGTGAGTATATGTCCTCCCCATGACTAGTACCGCATCTGGACAGAGTCAGTTCTCCATAGATATGTGGTTACCAAGTGGATTTGAGTCTAGGAATTGAGGAATTGTGCAACCAGAGTGTAGGATGGCTGTCCCTATGGATGCTGACATCCCAAGGTTGATGGATAAGAAGAGAAGTGGTGGGGCCAAAGCCATCGCAGGAAGAGGGAGAGTGGTTGGGAGGTCTGGAGCTCCAGGTGGTTCTGAGAGTAGGGCTATAAGGTGGGAAGCCCAGCTTATAGGGGATTCTGCTTCTTGGTGGGAAGGGAGGTGGGCAGACCAACTTTTAGACCAGCACTGTGTAAATAAAACTTTTGAAGACTGTGGAAATGTTACAGATCTGCACTATCCAACATAGTAGCCACCAGCCTCATGTGGCTATTAAGCATATAAGTATGGCTAGTGTAATTAAATAACATTAATATTATTTTATTATTGACTTTATTTTATTAATTAAATTTCAATTTAATTTAATTTAATTTAAATTGACTTCAACAGCCACACGGAGCTAGTGGCTACTTTATTGATCAGCACGGCTTTAGCCCTCCCAACAAATTATACCACCTGGGCAGAGCTTACAGAGAATAAAAGTTAAGAAAGACTTCATAGGAAGATGTCTCAAAGAACAGGACCTTGAGAGAGGAAACATGTTACTTCCCTCTTACAGAGTTTAAACAGGAAATATGCCTGTTTCTTTAAAAAAAAAAGAAAAATGAAAGCATGATAAGAACATTGAGAGTAAAATAAGGATGTATATATAAATGAGCAACAAACATTCAACCCCAAATCTCTTCATTTACTAGAGTCCTTAAACATCCTGTACAGAACAAAATTTACGGTAACACTGACTTCTGATTCAGCTGTTTTGTTTCTTCTGTCAAGAATTAGATCTCACCGGTGTGTGGGTGGCTCAGTTGGTTAAGCGTCTACGTTCAGTCAGGTCATGATCTCCAGGTCCTGGGATTGAGTCCAGCGTTGGGCTCCCTGTTCGGCAGGGAGTCTGTTTCTCCCTCTGACCCTCCTCCCTCTCATGCTCTCTCTCTCTCTCATTCTTTCTCTCTCAAATAAATAAAATAAAATAAAATAAAAAAGAATTAGATCTCATATCTTGTCAGACACAAATCCATCCTTCCTCCCTCTCTCCTTACTCTTCTCCCTCCTCTCTTCCTTGTTTTTTGTTTAGTGATGATCGTGTCAGTAGAATATTGCTTTAGAATATTTTGGATTTTATTGTTTTTGGATTATGTGTGGTTGTGGTGAAGGGAAAAAAAATAAAGAAGATCTGGAAGGAGTGAGTGTGGGTGAGAGAGACTAAAAAATGACTACTTTGCCATCTGGGTTGAAGAAAGAGAGTGAACCCGTGTCTGCAGTCCTGGCTGGCTCCAGTGTCCACCACCCGGCTGAGTGGCTGGAACAACTCTGTCCCCAACCGGGGCCTTGATCCCCACTGAGTGTGCCTTGTCTGTTCCCCCTGGGGTTGAGGCTCTGCTCGAGCGTGGGTTCTGCTGCCAGCTGCCAGCTGGACTGAGACAAGGAGCGTCAGGTCTGGTGAGGCTAAAACCAGCATTTTAAAACTTCCATTATATTTGTGTCAGAATTTTATTGATTATGAAACCAATATTATAGTAACATAAGAGAAACATTTAAAAAGCAAAAAATTTCTAATTCTCCACCATTCAACCCAACGGCTGTCATGCAATCGTAACTTACCTTAGGTAGGTTCTGGAAGGGTCTGGTCCTCAGGACCTGCTTGTGAGGACCTGAGGGGGACAGGGTGGGTGGGAAGGGGTGTGTGTGTGTGTGTGTGTGTGTGTGTGTGTGTCTAGCCTTCAGCCGATGGAGAAAAGTTTCCTAACAAGTAAATCCTACATTGTGGGCCGTTGAAAAATGTCTCTTGCCTGTTTTTGCAGTCACCTATATAAGAAGAACCTTGACGTGACCAAAATCCACAAAGGAAAACCTCAGCCGCTTCTCAGAGTGGAGGATCATGATTTCTCCATGAGGCCCGCCTTTGGAGGTAGGACCGAGCGCTTCCCTTGGCCGGCGAGGGGCCTGGTCCCTAGGGCTGCCCGCTGCTGCTCTGTCCCATTCTCTCAGGCACAGCCCTCCCCTGGATCCCCACTCACAGTCAGATAAGCCCAACTGGGCTTCCAGAGTCCCTCATTTTCCCAAGGAGGGGAGAGTTGGAAGGAAGTGAGTGAGAGGGGTGCCGACGGAAGTGTTGCTGACCACTAAGCTGTCAACTCTATTTTCCTCAATTACAAGCCAGCCTGGAGAGTCTGGACACAGAATGGCTCCCCTGCTCAGCCTCCCTGTGATTAGCTGGGAATTGCAGCAACAACAATTTAACCCATGACAAGTCCTCTCCTAGACTCGCTCTCAAGGGGGGGTGTTGCTACTTTGGAGTCAGGGAGGCGTCGTGTGAGGCTGGTGGCTGTCCCTTCCAGGAACTGGAGAAATGCCATAGGCAGGACAGGAAAGCCATCTGTTCTGACCAGGCAGGGAGTGGGCTGAGAAGAGCAGAATGCATGAGCTGGGAGGACCAATGCCCCCACCTTGTGGATTCGGGAAACTGAGGCCCAGAGCATTTCAGCCACTGGGCCCCAGCCAAAGCAGGCCTGGGTCATTTGGCTTCCCACTCCCTTTATCTCCCTTTCCAGATCTTCTCTTTTTTATTTTTTAAAAGATTTTATTTATTTGACAGAGATCACAAGTAGGCAGAGAGGCAGGCAGAGGTGGAGGGGAAGCAGGCTCCCCGCTGAGCAGAGAGAGCCCGATGCAGGGCTCCATCCCAGGACCCTGAGATCATGACCTGAGCCGAAGGCAGAGGCTTTAACCTACTGAGCCATCCAGGCGCCCCTCCAGATCTTCTCTTAAGTCCCTGGGGCTATAGGGGTGATCGGTGGGCAAGTCAAAGACCTTCTCTGAGCCTCTGTTTGCTGGTTTATAAAATGGGGATAGTAATCCCTATATCATCGTTGTCATGGGTGTGTGGGGGGGGGTTGTCAGGATTAAAGGAGATAATGTATGTAAAGCCCTTGACACATAAGGGTTCACGGTCCCCTTAGAAAAACCCAGCTGTCAGGCCTTCCTCTGTGGGCCTATTAAGGGATTATTCGTTTATCCCAGAGGCCTTTGCATTTTAAAAGGCCTCAAAGCCTCTCCCTCCATCCCTGAGCTCTCACACCTACTGAGCAGGAGGATGAAAGGAGCAGGCAGATGACGGCCCAGTGCCTCTTCTTCCTGCCCCAGTGCTGCTCACCCCGGGCTCAGGTCAGGAGGCTGCCCTCTCTCTGCCCTGCCTTCGCAGTTGCTGGTCCTCCCCCCACCCCTGGGGCTCACCATAGTCATGCTGACAGGGAATTTTAGGAAAACAAATTTCTCCTGAATGAGCGGCTCAGAAATTGCTATATCTGCTCCAGGAGGTCTGTCAGCGGGAAGGTCCCTGTTGCCTTTCTCGTAGAGCCTCAGTTAAGATACAGAGGGTTGGCTAAGCAGTGAGAACAATAACACACAACAGTATTCATGACAGCTAACACATTTATAGTGATTTTCTGTGGCAGGCACCATTCTAGTCAAGGAATGAACATGCAGGATCTTATTTTAGTCCTCACAACAGCTCCGTGAGGTAGATATTATTATTTTCCCCAGATGGGGAAACTGAGGCCCAAGAGGTGAAGGGACTGGCTCCAGTCACACTCCTGCTGAGGTTAGGCTGTACATCCCTCAACGCAGGGCTGACCTATCCAGCAGGCAAGTAGGCATAGTGTCAAATGCTCACAGTGATACTCTTAGAAGCCTCTGGAAATATTTTAATATATTTTAAAATCAGAAGAAGAAAAAATACAATGTTAGGTAGGAGAAAATATTTTAGGATCTATATCTTATATATTATGTAATTACATGTTCACCTCATACCAATAGAGTTATAAAATATGCTTTTTAAAAAAAATAAAATATGCTTTTTAACCTTTTTTATGGAGGAAGGAGCCCATGAAGCAAAAGTGCCCAGGGTTCCCCAAAGTCATGCCGTGGCCTGCCTCGGGGTTGTGCACGGCTTTGTGGGGCAGGTGTGTGTGTATGGGGCAGGTACTATCCCGAAGCACTTGCAGTAACTTTCCACTGGAGGCTGTTGGCCGCTGGCAGGAGCCTGGGTAGGCACCTGGTCCAAACCCTCAGATTACCTGGGGTAAAAAAGAAGAGCCTGAGGCCCTGGGGGCTTAGGAGGTGGCTACAGAGCAGCCAGAACAGAACTTTGGTTTCATCTGCGATATAAGCCGCAGAACTGAGAGCCTCATAAAAACGGCCCCTCCTCCAGGAGAAAGACAGGAAGCCAGGAGCTGGCTCTCAGGAACGGCAGGGTGAGGTGGTGCCATGTTCCCAGAAAACCTGGCTCAGAGCAGAATCTTCCAGCAGGCTGCAGCCCCAGTCCTGGTGCCCCTTCCTTCAGCCACATCTGAGTAGCAAGTCGGACTTCCTGTGCCCCGATCCCTGCCACCACTGGGCCCACCAAAGGGGCCGTGCAGGGTGCAGGGTCAGGACGGTCCCCTGCCCCTGCCCGAGCTAGCCTCTGAGGCTGGGAAGGCCCTGACCTGAGGCTCCTACCCATCAGATCTCAGTTCCCAAAGCACAGGGTGGGGTCTGTTTCCCCCTCTTTCCAATCCCCTTCCCCAGGGCATTTGGTCCTCTGGACACCTTTTATCCTGTGCAGGGCTTTTCTGGGTATCCAGATATCACCTGGCTGGAGTGGGGGACAGGGGGAACATAGCGAGGTGGCAAGGCTGCATACTCTCACCCAACCACAGATAAGAGGGCCAGTGACTTCAATCCAGGCCAAGCAGGTGGGATGTGGTCATCACGGGAGTGTGGAGGATCTGGAGATGGTTTAGAGCCAGGAAGCCTTCCCTGTGGGTGCTCCTGAGGGTCCCAGCCCACCAGCACCTCATCCTTCGGAGGGGGACACTGCCTGCGTGTCAGGCAGGTCTCCAAGGAAGGAGGCTGGCGGACAGCACCTAGGTGACTCTGGGCAAGTGAAGAAGGCACTCCTTCCTTGTGCCAGGCCCCCGGGGAGAAGCGGAGCCTGGGCCCATCCTGACCCCCATCTCCCCTTAGCACCTGCGCACCCTAAGCGGGTCATGTGAACAAAGATGTCTGTTGCTCTTTGTGGGGGATGTCTAACTCCTGTCTTCTCTTTCTAGTTTATTTCCTTAAGAGGGGCTTCCTTGTGGATTGATGTTTAAAAGTAGTTGAAGTAGAGAAGAATTTATCTAAGGTTAGATACCCCATGGGTGACCTTTTTAGTCCGGAAGGAGAAAAGATTAAAAATCTAGCAGCTTCCTAATAATCCCAGGGATCAGTTGAAATGAAAATACCTTGCCTAAGCTGCCAGCTGGCAGATGCAGTATGTGTCCTGGTTAGAGGAAGCTCCAGAGACCTGGGGGGGTGGGGGTGTCTCCTCTGTGTGTTAGGAGATGGGTTGCAATGCTGGTGGGGTTTTTTTGTGTGTGTGAGTTTTGTTTTTTAAATTTAGTTGTAGTTTTGTTTTGTTTTTTTTTTTAATTGTGGTAATATATATAGAACATAAATTCTTACCATTTTAACCATTTCTAAGGGTACAGGTCAGTGGCCCTTTTCCTCAACCACCACCACCTCCCATCTCCAGAATTTTTTCATCCTCCCAAACTGAAACTCTGTACCCATTAAACACTTAATTCCTATTCCTTCCTGTTTTCCCAGCCCCTGGCAACCACCATTCTACTTTCTGTCTTTATGAATTTGACTACTCTAGGTACCTTGTGTGAGTGGAATCAGACAGTTTTCGACTGAATTTTGTGACTGGCTTATTTCGTTTAGCATAATGTCCTCAAGGCTCACCCATGTTATCAGAATGTACTTCCTTTTTATTATTTTATTTTATTTTATTTATTTTTAATATTTTAAAAAATTTACTTATTTGACAGATAGAGATCACAAGTAGGCAGAGAGGTAGGCGGGGGGTGGGGAAGCAGGATCCCTGCTGAGCAGAGTCTGACGCGGGGCTCCATCCCAGGACCCTGGGATCATGACCCAAGCCGAAGGCAGAGGCTTTAACCCACTGAGCCACCCAGGCGCCCCTGTCCTTCCTTTTTAAAGCCAAGTAATATTCCACTGGGTGTATAGATCCCCTTTTGTTTATCCATCCATCTGTTAGCAGATACTGGGTTGTTTCCACCTTTCTGCTGTTGTGATAATGCTGCCATGAACACAGGTGTGCGGATAGCTGTCGGGGACCCTGCTTTTAATTCTTAGGGGCTATATTCCAAAGTGGAATCGTTGGGTCATTCTGTAATTCTGTAGTTTTTTGAGGACCCTCCACGTTCTCTTCTATGGCAACTGTGCATTTCACATTCCCACCTGCACAAAGCTGATTTTTAATTCACACTGTACACAGGGATGGCCAGGAGGGAGGGAGGGTCATCACGGAACTCTTGAATTATCTCCAAGGACTTTGTCAGGCTGGTCAAGAAGAATGGTGGCAACAAAGTAGCTTAGGTTCCCCAACCAAAATACTTCAGTTCATAAGACATATACATACTTCTTGAGCTGCAGGGCCCCTGACTGGCTCAGTCGGTAGACCATGCAACTCTTGAACTCAGGGTCATGAGTTTAAGCCTCATGCTGGGTGTGGAGCCTATTTAAAAAAAGAAGCCCTGTACTTTTTGAGCTGTTACTATGTGTCAGTGGGGTCTGTGTTATCTGGAGACCCAAGAGTGAGCAAGATAGCCACAGTCCTTAGAGTTTTTATGCTCTAGTGAGGAAGACCAGGGTTGATCAGGATGTCAAGTTGTGCCGGGAAGGAAAGTACGGGAGCCACAGGGTACACACAGCAGCGTCTGCTGGGTACACGCACCAGGCAACTGCTGCCCTGAGGAGCCGGGGAGGAGGAACACCAAGGAGCCACCCTTGCCTGGGAAGCATGCGCTCTTGGAGTCCTTTACATTCTGTGACTTTGCCTGACAAGATAGATTGTTCTCAAGAAGCTAACAGTCTACTGGGGAACAGAGAAATGATGGAGCAATGTAGGACGTCTCTTCCGATGGAGTAGGGGGACTGAGGGAACGGTGAGAAAGAGGACTGGAGATGACTTCCCTCAGGTGGCGATGCTTGCCATGAACCTGGGAAGATGCTTAGTGGGTGAGCCCAGTCGGCGGGAAAAAGAGGACAAAGGACAAGCCAGGGAGAAAGGTGCTCTTGGGTAAAGATGAAGTGTGTCAGGGAATATGAGCAGCTCCTCATGGCTGGACTCTATCATGTGTATGTGTGTGTGTGTGTGTGTGTGTGTGTGTGAGAGAGAGAGAGAGAGAGAGAGAGAGATTGAGAGAGAGAGAGGTGGAACACAGAGAGATCAGCCTGGCTGGGCAGGGGCAGCTCTGGGAGGACGTGTGTTTTAGGAGGCTCACTGAGGGCTTGTGGGAGGATGCTGGAACAGTTAAAATGGATACTGTCCACTGACGGGCCACTTCCAGTCCAGAACAGAGCCCATGAGAGATTAAGCTAAGGCCCTGGAGAGAATGGAGGGGTCTGAGAGATGCTGAGAAGGGAGCCAGTCTCCGAGGCCATCAGGGAACCAGGGACACCTAAGCATCTGCCAGGGGGGAGGCCATTCACTGAGATGCGGCATCAGGGAAAAGCCATTGGGAGAAGACAGAGTAACCGCCAGGAAGAGATGGGTGGCTCAGAGTGGGGAGGGGAGAGAGGGTAATGTGCTGGGAGTGGAGCCATTACCGGGCTGAGGCCTGAAGGGTAAGAGGAGGCAGGAGTTGACCCGTTGTTGTCAGCAGCGGCCTTAGGCCCAGGCAACGGGCCCTGCTCTGGCCAAACCCCTCCCCAGGCTGTAGGGCCAAGAGGCTGTGCTCACGTGGGGTCTCCCTCCCGGCCACATCTGAGCACAGGAGCTTGGACTCACCTGTCCACACTACCTTGACCTTGTTTTCAGGAGCTGCGTCGGCCTCTTCCCTAAACAAGCCCTGAAGGGGACTGCATCACCCATGTGTGCAACCCCTTCTGAGAGGTGGCAGAGCCGTGTTGGAAGGGGGTGGGATGGAGCTCAGTACACGTGGGTGGGGGGTCCACATGCATGCGTGAGAGGCTCTTCTGGGGGCTCCTGGGTGGCTCGGTTGTTAAGCATCTACCTTAGGCTCATGTCATGATCTCAGGGTCCTAGGATCGAGCCCTGCATAGGGCTCTCTGCTCAGTGAGAAGCTTGCTTCTCCCTCTCGCACTCCTTGCTTGTGTTCCCTCTCTAACTGTCTCTCTCCCTGTCAAATAAATAAAATATTTAAAAAAGAAAAAAAAAAAAAAGAGGCTCTTCTGCATGCAGGGTGCTGCTGAGGGGGGAGGGAAAGAAAGCTCAGAGGCTCAGGCCCCCTCTCCCTGCTCTGCCATGTGCAAGCCTGGAACTCTGAGGAGTATAAGAGTTCTGAAGTTGGACTTGGCCTTTGGGTTTGTTGGGAAGGTGTATTTGTCAACGAGGTAGGATAGGCTCTATGTCATGGTGCCATACTTTAGCTTGATTTACAACCTTCAGATATTCAAGCAATATGGCGTCTGGGTCTCTGGTTGTACTCTTGCCTGTAGGTGGGCCTGCGAGTGCTGTTGCTGTCCACAGATGTCAGCTCCCCAGCACCAGGCAGGGAGGAGAGTGGGCCTGGAGGGGCAAACCCACAGGTCAGCGTTGGGTGGGTTGAGATTGAGTGACACAGAGAGACTGAGGGACTGAACCCAGCCTGTGACAGGGCAGGTTGGGGCACTGTCTAGGCCAATAGCACCTTTCCCACATCAGCTTCTAGAACACAGGAGAACACCTTCCAGTGCTAATCTCACACAGCAAAGGACTGAATTCGGGAAGGAAGGCAGGCGGCGTGGGCTCATGTGATAATGGCAAACCCCAATGCTTCCAGCCTTCACTTCGTGAACCTGCCTATTTTCTGTCAGCTCTTTCTCAGGCGATTTGGGCTGGAAGGTCAGGAGCCCTTCCTGAGTTTGCTCTCCTCCCCTTCCCAGTCAACCAGCTTGAATCAATTCATCCATCAAATGGTCAGTCAGATCTGCTCCCACTTTCCCAGGCCTCACCCCCTTACACCACACATTCTCAACATGCTCTTGGAGGGTGAAAAAGACACAGCTTACAGTGGTTTGTGGCCCTCCAAGCTCAGTCCTCCCCGACAAAGTCTTTTCTCTTAGTATTTCATTTAAATTTAAATTTAAATTCTGATAACCTTAAATTCCATTAGAATTTTCTCTTTAGGGGCAATAAAGATAAGAAGTTTAGAAGCACTGCCTAGTGCAATCCTGACTCATCACCTCATGCCGCCTCCCCCACCCCCTCTCCATCCCCATGGCCAGGTTCACCTTCTGGAAACCTTTCTTCCCTGTGCTGTTCCTCACAAGGGGCAGGCTTCCCATACTCTTCAAGAGGAAATGCAGCCCCTGCTTCTCCCTGTTAGCTCCAGAGGACTCCACAGTCCAGCCCAGCTCATTCCCGTCTCCCCCTACCCCTAACCACGACTCTTCCCTCCTAGAAGGCTCTCAGTCCCGACACATCCTGTTCCCACCTGTGAGCGTCTATCTGTCCACGTCGCCCCTGCTCCATGCTGTCCTGCTTCATCAACAGCCTGTCCACATCTAGAACCCTGTTTAATTCCTTTCTTCTAACACGTGCCATCTCTCAGCTATTTTGAACGCTAGCTCTTTCTGCTTTGAAAGAATCGCAGATTCCTTCTTTCACTCGCCAGACTGCCCCTCCACTTCAGACACCAAAAGCAAGTAGTGGGTTCCCGAGTCACTGTGCAAGTCTGACTTGGTTACAAAATCAGGGGTTTCCACCACCCCCCTCTGCAGGTTCAGTAATCGGCTATAATGGCGCATAGAACTCAGGGAAATACTTGCTTGCTGTTACTGATTTATTATACAGCGTATTATGAAAGAGACAGGTGAGCAGCCAGATGAGGAGGTCCGCAGGGCGAGAACTGAAGCGTGCTGAGCACAGGTGCTCTGTCTCGTGGAGCCGGAGTCTCCCACCTTCCCTGCACGTGGATGTGTTGGCCAGCCTGGAAGCTCACCAAACCCTGTCGTTAGGATTTTATAGAGGTTCCTTTACACATGCATACTTGATGAAATCCTTGGCTATTGGTGGTCACCTCAACCTCCAGTCCCCCCTCTCCCCAGAGGTTGGGGCATGGGGCAGCAGCTGGAAGTTCCAACCCTCTGATCACATCGTTGCTTCCCCTGATAAGCAGCCCCCATCCTGAGCTATCTCCTCACTAGCCTAAACTCAGAAATGTTTGCTGGAAGTCTGTTATGAATAAAAAAGATACTCTTCTCACCCCTATCGCTCAGGAACTTACAAAGGTTTTTAAAGTTCTGTGCCAGGAACTGGGGAAGAAGACCAAATCTGTATTTCTTGTCATATCTTGATATCAAAATTGCCGCATCACTTTGCAATGTTACTGCCTGGTTACTTCTCAGGTTGGACAGTCTCTAATGTGATGCCTTCCTAAGGAAGTTTCTTTTCTTTTCTTTTAAGATTTTTTTTTTTAATTTAGTTATTTGAGAGAGACAGAGATAGTGACAGAGAACATGAGCCGGGAGGAGAGGGAGAAGCAGGCTTCCTGCTGAGCAGGGAGCCTGATATGGGACTCAATCCCATCATGACCCTAGCCAAAGAGAGATGCTTAACCAGCTGAGCCACCCAGGCACCCCCCAAGGAAGTTTCTAAGGTAATTCTGATGCTTTTCACCTGGGATGATACTTTAGAACCACTCCCATATAAGACATCCTCTGTGTTTGGGGTGCCCAGACCTGCGAGTGCCCCAGGGCTCTCCACGTGCTCTGTGGCCTCCTCTCTAGCAGGGATTCAACCCTGGACTTCTAAGCTCCAGGAGTCTGGCCACCAAGGCCTCAACTGCTACTCACCTGACCCTGCTGAGGTCCATGGAGCCAACGTAAGGCAAAGTCCTGGCTCTCTTTGAAGCTGTGGCCTCCTGTTGAGTGGTTCTTGGATCTCCCAAGCTCTTCCTCCTCCTTTTCCCACATGGGGTGGTCTAGCACTTCACAGTTACATTTGAGGTTGGGGAGCTGAAGCTAGGGAGAAAGCTGGCTCCTGGGGCTCCTGCAGCTTTTTCCCCAGGAGCTATTGTCCTTGGAGGAGACCCCTCTGATCCCTCCTTAGTGCTCTTGGCCCTTCCCTTCTGGAGCATAAACCCTAACTTGCCACCCATGCTGTGCTCCTACTCACTCCTTCCTCTGAAATTAATCTTTCCTTTCTGGTCTCTCCCCCAAAGAGCCCCTCCCCTGCAATCCCCCTTGGGCCAATCTCACTCCTTCCCTCCCTTGACCCCACCTGAGAGACCAGGTAAACAACAAGGTCACTGAGCTCTAAAAGGACAGGATGCTGGGCCCCATTAACGAGTCTGTCTGGGGATGTTAAATTTAAGAAATTGTTAGATATCTAGTGGAGACCTCTTTTAATCTTTTTTTGTTGTTGTTGTTATGTTATGTTAGTCGCCATACAGTACATCATTAGTTTTGACGTAGTGTTCCAAGATTCATTGTTTGCGTATAACACTCGGTGTTCCATGCAATCTGTGCCCTCCTTAATACCCATCATCGGGCCAACCCATCCCCCAACTCCCCTTCCCTTTAAAACCCTCAGTTTGTTTCTCAGAATCCACAGACTTTCATGATTTTTGTCTCCCACTCCGATTTTCCCCCTTTCATTTTTCCCTTCCTTCTCTTAATGTCCTCCATGCAATTCCTTATGCTCCACAAGTAAGTGAAACCATATGATAATTGACTTTCTCTGCTTGACTTATTTCACTCAGCTTAATCTCCCCCAGTCTCGTCCATGTTGATAGACATGTTGGATATTCATCCTTTCTGATGGCTCTTTTATTTATTTATTATTTATTTTTTTATTTAAAAAATTTATTTATTTATTTATTTGGCAGTCAGAAATCACTAGTAGGCAGAGAGGCAGGCAGAGAGAGAGAGGAGGAAGCAGGCTCCTTGCTGAGCAGAGAGCCCGATGCAGGACTCGATCCCAGGACCCTGAGATCATGACCTAAGCCAAAGGCAGAGGCTTAACCCACTGAGCCACCAGGCACCCTCTGGTGGCTCTTTTAATCTTTGACAACAATCAGGCTCTTGAGTTTGGGTCGGAGATGGGACTCAGGGGGACAATGAGAGTTGGTGTGGGGTTTCAGGGGACAGTTGGTTGAGGGAAAGATCTCGCATCTGCAGGGAGGAGCTTTGTGGCAGAGACTACAGAGGGACGGGTGTCAACAAGAAGGCCTGGGCCCAAGGAAGACTCCTAGACTCAGTGACTCAGCAAGGTCAGGAGGGGAGGACAGGGAGGAGGTGGAGACAGCTGGTGGAGACGGGTAGCCAACAAGAAGAAAGTGGCCATTAGGGCATGGGAAATAGTAAAATCTCACTTTGGAAGTCTCCTTACAGGTCAGCCATCCGGAGGTTCTCACCCTTGAGTGTGGGTCAGCATTACCACAGTGCTTATGAAAACCCAAACTCCTGGGCCCCAACCCAGAGCCCCTGGCTCAGGAGCCCCGGGGTAGGACTCTAGAATCGTATTGCAAACATCTGCCTGGTGAGGCTGTTGCTGCTAGCCGAGGTAGTAGGGTCCTGACCCAGTCCAGCCTAGATCCTAAAGTCCTAACACCAAAAATCCTGCTTTCACAAAATACCATAGACAGGGCAGCTTAAACAACAGAAGATTATTTCTCACTGTCCTGGAGGCTGGAGGTCTGAGATCAGGGTGCCATCGATGCGGTTCCTGGGGAGAGTTCTCTTCCTGGTTTGCAGATGGCCACCGCCTCGCTGCATCCTCACAGGGTTAAGTGAGAGAGAAGCAAGCTCTCTTGTCTCTTCTTACAAGTCCTATTTGTGGAGGCTCCACAACCGCATGTTGTCCTACTCACCTCCTGAAGGCCCCAACCTCCTAACACCATCACATGGGAACTAACTAGGCTTCACCATATGAATTCGGGGGGTGGGGGAGGAGACACTCAGTCCACAGCAAGCACCTCCTTCCTTGGGGTCTCTGCCCACCCAGCATCTGCACAGGCCCTTCTGACCTTTCTCAGTGATGATTATCTGAGGAGTTTCCCCAAGACAGTTAAGCAGAGAGTCTGGGGAAAAGGACAAGACTGCTCACAGGCAAACATTTCCACAAAGGACAGGGGGTCGAGGCTGTTTCCTCGGTGAGTCAGCGGTGGAAAGTACCTTGTACGTACTGAGGTAGCCCACGGGCACGTTCTTCACCATTTACGCAGGGACAGCTGCACTCTCCCCTGTCCACCTAGGACACTCTCTCTTTGCCGCTAAAAAAATATTTTCTTGAAGTGAGCACTGCGTTCGTGCTCTGTAGGTCTTGAACAGATTACCACACATTTAGAGATTTAAGCCCGCACAGATCTATTATCTATAGTTCTATTGGTCAGAAGTCCGAAATGGGTAAACTGTTTACTGGGGTAAACTCACAGTGTCAGCGGGGCTGTGCTCCTTTCTGGAATTCCGGAAAGAATCTGTTTTCTCTCCCTTTCTGGCTTCTAGAGGCTGCCCAGATTCCTTGGCTGCTGGCTTTTTCCCTGTCTTTAAAGCCAGCAGCAGTGGGGGGAGTTCCTCAAATATTGCATCACTCTGATCCCTTCTGTCTCTTATTTCCACATTTAAGGACACTTGTGATTCCATTGGGTCGGCCTGGATAATCAAGGCTGCTTTTCCTGTTTTAAGGACAGCTGATTGGCATCCTAAGTTCTATTTGCTGCCTTCATTCCCCTTTGCCATGTGGTGCCTAACAAATTCACAGGTTCTGTGGGTTAGGATAGAAACATCTCCGGGGGAGGCATTATTCTGCCTACCCCAAACGTATGTAAGGTGAAGTGCGTAAATCTCATATATAGCTAGAATTTTTACATATGTGAATATTTATCCTTAAAAACATGACCTAGATCAAGATATAGAACATTTTCAGCTCCTCAAATGGCTCCCTCATACCCCCTTCCAGATGGTGTCTCCCAAGGATAACTGTTATGCTGCCCTCTGTCACATGAATTAGTTTTGCTCATTCCTGAGTGCCCTATAAATGGAATCCAACAGCATATGACACGCTGTGAAATAACCTGGTCCCTCTTTGGAACTGTACAGCATGGAGTTTTTTCATCATCTGAGTGCCAGTCTGTCTTTCTGAGGGAACCCAAGAACTATGTTGGATGTGGTAGGGGAGGGAGGCTGATGGCTCACTGCCCTGGGATAACATGAGAGAGGGTGCATGCGTGCATGCGTGTGTGTGTGTGTGTGTGTGTGTGTGTGTGTTTGCGGTCTTAGTGAGTTGATTCAGAATGCTGAAGTGACCAGCAGACCAGCACAGGCTTCAGGTCTGCCCACAGGGGCCACCGGGTGGGAGGATTTTGCTATGGAGACAAAAGCCAGGACTGTGGATTTGTCAAAAGACCCGTGAAGTCTGTTCCATCTCAGCAGACGCCAGTCCGCGGGTCGGTCCAGGCCACATACTTCATGGCAGAGGCCAGCCAGCATGGACGCGAGGGCCCTTTTCTCCTCCAGGCTGCAAGGTCACCCAAGGTGAGAGGAAATCAGAAACACCTTAAAAATCAGACTAGACTCAGCTGCTGTTAGTTGGTAATTGAAAATTTTTCAGACTTTGAAGCATAAGCTTTTGTAAGAAAGATCAGAGAAGCTGCCTTTTTTTTTTTTTCACATCTGAGAAGTGGTGGGTTAATTATCTACCTCGCTCCCCCTCACACCTCCTGACACTGTTCATACAACCGGAAATGCCCTTCTTCCCTTCGCTACTTGTTAGAAGTAACCACTGCTTTAAAGCCCAGCCCAAACACAGTCTCTATGGTGACACTTTCTCCAGTGCCCCCTGTCAGAATTAATCAGAAGTTGTCTCTTCTGTAAAATTCTCTACAGTGCCTTTGGTTAGAATTAATAGAGCTTTCCTCCTGTAGTATCTCCCAGATGCTTCTATTATATCACTTTTGTGATGTGTCCTGAAACAGAGCACGTTGTCCCCTTAGCGGATTTTAGTCACCTGGAGAAAGCCACTTTGTCTTCTTGGTCTCCGTACTCCCAACTGCACCCCCCAGGGCACGGTCTAAAGGACGTGCAATGGGCAATGCAGGTTTGAAAGGATGAACAGGCAGTCGGTGAAGGTGTGGAGACTTTAGAAAGCTCACATACATGGAAGGTCTTGTTGAGAGTAAGCTGCAATGGATCTGTGGAAGATTGTGACACCCGAAACATCGAAGTAAGAAGAATAATGAAGAATCATTATTAAGGTCTTGTTTTTTGTTTCAATTCATTTTACTACAAGTTTGAGAAAATTTTGTTATAAAAAGGGGCTTTGGAAAGACAGTATCTTTGAAAAGATACTGCCAGATGACAGAAGACATGAACAGATATTTCTACAAAGAAGACGTACAGATGGCCAACAGATACACGAAAAGATGCTCAATATCACTCGTCACCAGGGGAATGCAAATCACACTATGAGTGTTACCTCACACCAGTCAGAACAGCTAAAATCAACAACACAAGAAGCAAGTGTTGGTGAGGATGTGGGTAAAAAGGGACCCTTGTGTACTGTTGGTAGGAATGCAAACTTTGGAAAATACTATGAAGGTTCTTCAAAAAATTAAAAATAGAATTATTATGTGATCCAGTAATTCCAGTACTGGGTATTTACCTAACAAAATTGAAAACACTAATTCAAAAAGCTATATGCACCCCTATGTTATTGCAGCCTGGTTTACAATAGCCAAAAAATGGAAGCGGCCCAAATGTCCACTGATAGAGGAATGGATGAAGCCGGAATGGAATATTACTGAGCCATAAAAAAGAATGAAATCTGGCCATTCGCAACAACATGGATGGATCTAGAGAATATCATGCTTGGCGAAATAAATCAGAGAAAGACAAATACCATATTACTTTACTGATATGTGAAATTAAAAAAAAAAACAAATGAACAAAGGGAAAAAAAGAGAAAAATTTTAAAAAGACACTCTTAACTCTAGAGAACAAAGGGATGGTTACCATGGGGGCGATGGGTGGGGGAGTGGGTGAAATAGGTGACCAGGGGTACAGAGTGCACTATCATGATGAGCACTGAGTAACATACGGAAGTGTGGAAAGACTATATTGGACACCTGAAAGTAATAGAACACTATATTGGACATAATTTTAAAATTAATTTTTTGAAAAGATACTGCCAGACAAGTCTCATTAATCCACTACTGATCACAACATCTCTTTGGACAAACGTTGAGGTGTTCTTCTCTCCCTTTAGCATGGCAAGTCGTAACTCCTTAGGAACGGGGAGCACGCACAGCTAATCATTGCCAGCCCTTCTTCAAGTGCGGCCCGCAGAGATTTTTCTGTTGCCGGCTTCCCCGTTTCACTCTGTGGCACCTTCCGCTCACACTGCTGGTGGTGAGTGAGGCTGTGCTTCTCCTGTAGCTCAGGCTGGGTGACAGTCCAGGAGGCGAGTCCGGCCGCCGGGGGTCCTGGAACAGTGCGTGGTTATGCTGGTGTGGCGGGCGGAGGACCCAGGGCACCTGTAATTTCCCTGGGGAGCTGGATCTGCGGCATGGCCCCTCAGTGACAACACCCGTGCTAGGAGCGTGGCGGTCATTTCTGTCCCCATGTGTATTAAGCCTCCTTCAGGCCAGGCTCTCTGTTCTGTGAATGCTGAGGGAAATAGCCACCAGTAACTTTCAGGCTCCACCTTCTAGGTAAGATAAGCCCCTGTAATAATGACAGTGATAATATAACTCTTTATAGAATATCTTATATGCCAAACCTCACAGGGGCTTTGCGCAGATTAACACAGTCAGTCCTCATGACAACAATATGAGGTTGGAATATATTATACCTATTTTACAGGTAAGGAAACTGAGGCACAGAGAACTTATGTATGCCCAAGGTGACACTGCTAGTAAATGATAGAGCCAAAACTCAGCTCCTGGTGATCTACCACAACGGACTTAATTTTTGACATTTTGGAATCACAGAGTCCTTTGAAAATCTGTTTTTTTGCCAGAATAGTGATAATCTCTCTGTCACACACACACACACAAACACACACGTGCACACACACACACTTTTATATGTGACGCCAGGAGGTTCGCAGAATCCTTGGAGGTCCCATGGAGCTCAGGATAACTACCCCTGCCTGCCTTGTACAGATGATCTCCACCCGATGACATCAATGGGGAGCAACAAAGCACAGACATGAGCAAAGCAGGCCAGGGCAGCTGGGAGCTGGAATGAAGGATACCTAGGGAGGGCAAAAGAGGGAACACAAGGCCAGGTGGGGGACCAGAGGGACAGAGAAATGGCCCTCTATCCGGCTCCGGAGCCTGGTCTGTCTTCTGGCCCTTAGGAGGGTCAAGTGGCTTTCTTGGGCTTCTCTTCCCCATTCTTACCTTAGTCATTCCTACAGGAGAGGTTTCTCAACCCACTGATGCACTGGTTGGAGCAGATGGGAGTGGGGACTCAGGGACCTGCTTCCTTAACCCAAGTTGGTAAATGACCACTTTCTTCTCCACCTGTGGGACCAGAAAGCCGGCAACATCACCCCCCACCCCCCACCCCACTCTCTTGCTCTGCTTCCACATTTTCAGAGGAACCTCTGCCATTATCCTGAGGTCTTCTTGTCTATTGTCATGCTAACTACCCCACCCTCCTCTAAAGTGTGTGGGGGGGGCAGGGCGGTGGTGGGGGCTTCAGATGCTTTCTCCAGTGCAGATTTTCAAGCTGACAAAGCAGAAAGACAACCCTCCTCTCCACAGGTTGATGGGGAAAGTAGATGAGTGTTCTGGTAGGAAAAGAACAGGACACTGTGTTTCAGCAACCTCACTTAGGGGGTCGGGGAAATCCTCCTAGAAGAAAGGTGGGGTTTAAGCGGAGACTCTGGTCAATTGGACTAGTAATATCTTGTGTTTCAAGTGAAGTTATGTCTCTTTTATATGTCTATTGTTTATTTCCTCTTTTTTTGGAAATGCTTATTCAAATCTCTTGCCTGTTTTTGTATCGGGTTGTATGATGTTTTCTTAATGGGACTCTTAGGAATTATATATATATTCCACATATGAGCTCTTTGCCTGTGGTATTTTTTGTAAATAGGAATTCTTGATTTCTTCACTGGAAAAAATTTTTTAAGATTTTGTTGATTTATTTGACAGAGAGAGAGAGAACGAGAGAACATAAGTAGGAGGAGTGGCAGAGGGAGAGAGAGAAGCAGACACCCTGCTGAGCAGGGAGCCCAACGCAGGGCTCCATCCCAGGACCCTGGGATCATGACCTGAGCCAAAGGCAGATGGTTAACCGACTGAGCCACCCAGGTGCCCCTCAGTGAAAAGTTTTTTATAGAATTGTAACACGTATACAGAAAAAATACACAAATCGTAAGTGTACAGCTTAGTAAAATCTCAAAAAGTGAACACTTTCATTACTAAGCATGTAGATGAAGAAACAGTTATTTCCAGAAGTCTCCTCGCCCTGTCATTATTCTTCTATCATGGGCAACCATTATCCTGACTTCTAACACAAAATAATTCGCTTTGCTAGGTAATCTTAATTTCAGTGTAAATCTATTGATCTTTTCTTATGGTTAGTGCTTTTTGTGTCCCAATATTGCTCTCCTGAGGTAAGACTATATTCCCCTCTGTTACCTTCTGGAGCTCATTGTTTTGCTTTTCACCTTTGTGAAACTCACATTTCATATCTATAATCCACTTGGAGTTATTCTGCATATTGTGTGGTTTGCATATATATTGCCAATTGTCCCAGCATTAGTTTTTAAAAATACTATTCCTTCTCCAATGACCTGTAGTGACATCTTTATAATAAGTCAATGTCCTTAAATATGTGTGTCTGTTTCTGGACTCTCTACTCTGTTCCATTTGTCAGTTTGTCCATTTTTATGCCAGTCCCTCACCTCCTGTTTACTGTAGTTCTATAATGAATTTTGATATCTGATAAAGCACATCCTCCCACCCTGTTTTTCTTCAGGATGGACTGCTTTGAATTTCCTAATGATCATTTTGTCAAGTTCCATACGAAAATAATGAGATCTTGATTAGAATTGCACTGAGTCTATAGACCAATATGGGATCACTCAGATTTTTACAAGATTGAATCGCCCAATACAGGAACAGGATCTATTTTCCCATTTATGTAGGTCTTTAATTTCTTTCAGTAATATTTCATAGTTTACTTCATAGAGGACATCCGGATATTTTGTTAGATTTATATTAGGTACTTATTCCTAGGCATATTTGATGTTATGATTAAAAGCATTTTTGCAAAAATTTCCTTTTCTAACTTTGATTTTTATATATTGACTTTGTATTCAATGTCCTATTAAAATCCCTTATTAATTTCTAGTAGTTGATCTGCTAATTAAAAAATTATATACCCAATCTTATTTTTGTTTCTTTTTTTCCAGTTGTCATAATTTTTCTCATTTCCTTCCTTATTGTACTATCTAGACTTTTCGAAATAATACTGAATAGAAGTGGCATTCACAGGCATTCTCAATATGAAAAGAAATCTTACAACACTTTACCTTTAAGTATGATATTTACTTGGGTGCCCGACGCTCAGTTGGTTAGGCGACTAACTCAATTTTGGCTGAGGTCATGCTCTCAGGGTAGTGAGATTGAGCCCTGTGTAGGGCTACACACTCAGCCCAGGGTCGGCTTCTCCCTCTCCCCCTCCTCCTCTCCCTGCTCGTGCTGTCTCTATTTCTCTCTAGAATAAATAAATAAATAAGGGATGTCTAGGTGGCTCAGTCAGTTAAGCATCTCCTTTCAGCTCAGGTCATGATCCCAGGATCCTGGGATCGAGTCCCTCATCAGGGTCCCTGCTCAGTAAGGAGCCTGCTTCTCCCTCTGCCTGCTGCCCCCCTGCTTGTGCTCTCTCTCTCTCTGACAAATAAATAAATAAAATCTTTAAAAACAAATAAGTATAATATTTACTGTAGCTATTTTTTGGTAGCTATCACTTTTCAAATTCAGTAAGCTCCCTTCTAGCCCTCTATTCCTCAGTGTCCTAAATGGACGCTGATTTTAGCAAAGGCTTTTTCTGTTAATGTGGAAAATTATATTGATTCTATTTTTAAGATTTATTTATTTATTTAATTTTTTTTATTTATTTGAGAGAAAGAGAGAGTGTGGGGGGCAGGGACCGAAGGAAAGGAAGAGAGAAACCTACACAGACTCTGTTAAGCATGAGCCTTGTGTGGATTTCGATCTCATGACCCTGAGATCACAACCTGAGCGGAAACCAAGAGTTGGCAGCCTAACCAACTGCGCCACCCAGGTGCCTGATTCTATTTTTATGGTTTAGAATTTTATGCAGAAATTCTCAATCTTAATTTTTATTATCTCTTTGCACTTAGTACACTAAGATATTTCACTATCTCTTTGCACTTAGTACACTAAGATATTATGCTATTTCAATATCTAAAGCCCCTTGTTCCTATTCTCTATTTTTTCTGCTGGTTATCATGTCTTACTTTCTTGTGTGCCTGGTTATTTCTTTATTATGAGCTATATATTATATTTACAATATTTTGAATAGAAGTAACTGGAGAACTCACATGGTGATATCTTCCTCCAGAGAGGATTTCTGTTTATTTCTACCAGGTACCTGATAGCACTGATAGCCCGGGCTGCCTGAGGCTACTAGCACTCCAGAGAACTAATCCTCTTGTAGAGACTGATGTGATTTGAAGTTGAGCTGCACGTCCTGCAAGGGCCTATCTACCTTCATTGCTAGGGTGTACTTTTAGGCTTCCTAATACAGAGTTAGCCTGTTTGGTGGGCCCTGGTCTCTAATCCCAGCCCTGAAGCTTCCCGAAACCATCAAGAGCTTCCTTCAGCTCCTCATTTGCTTCCCGAGTTAGCAAATTCTCCCAAGAAAAGTAGATCCAAATTTTGAACCCGTCTCCTTGGGCCTCTGTTTCTCTCCTACATCCTAATCCAGGTTTAACTTGTTAACTTCAAAGTTTTCAGAAAGAAATTTTTATATTTTGTCTAGCTTTGTAGTTTTCAGTAGAAATATTACTGTGAATTCCTTAGCTTGCAATTACTCAACGGGAAAGTCCTTGATTGATTTTTCAATTGTTAAAACAACCTTGCATTCCTGGAATAAACCTGATTTAGAAGTGATTTACCTTTTTTTAAAAAAACATATTGCTGGATGGGATCCAGCTTAATATTCTGTTTAGGATTGTTGATTCTATGTTCATGAGTGAGATTGACCTGTAATTTTGCTTTCTTGTGCAGTTCTTAGGCTAACTTCATAAAATAACTTGGTATCTTTTGACATGTATTTTGATTTTTTAAAATATTCTTTTGATATTCTCTAGAAGAATTTACGTAAGACTGGTACTATTTCCATCTAAACCTTTGCTAGAATTTGCTGGTGAAGACATCTGGACCTATCATTTTCTTTGTGGGAAAATTTAAGTTAAAGATTTTTTAAATTAAATTTTTTAAAATAAAAAAGCAACATTTAAAAAATAGTTATAGTACTTTTCAGGTGTTTGTATTTCTCCTCTTATCAGTGTTGACTGATACGTTGTATATCTCTGGGAATTTGTTCATGACATCTAAATTTTAAAGGTTATTGGCAAAAAGTTGTTCAGAATAACATCTTTTAACAATTACCATATGATCTCTCTGATACGAGGAATTTGGGAGACAGGGTAGGGGGTTGTGGGGAGTCGGGAAGGAAAAAATGGAACAAGATGGGATCGGGAGGGAGACAAACCATAAAAGACTCTTAATTTCATGAAAAAAACTGAGGGTTGCTAGAGGGTAGAGAGGTAGGGATGGGGTGGCTGGGTTATGGACATTGGGGAGGGTATGTGCTATGGTGCTGTGAATTGTGTAAGCCTGATGATTCACAGACCTGTATCTGTGGGGCAAATAATACATTATGTATTAATAATAATAAAAAAAGAATAACATCTTTTAATTTTTTTATGTTTGTAGCATATACAGTGATGGCTTTTTCATTCCTGATAGTGGTTATTTTTGCTTTCCTTTTTGCCAGATCAATCTTGTTAGAGTTCCATCGGTTCTATCAGTCTTTTCAAAGAACCAATATCTGGCTTTAATTATCCTTTCAGTTGTACGTTTGTTTTCTATATCAATGCTTTCTGTACTTATCTCTATTATTTCTTTCCATCTACTTTAATTTGTTTTTCTTTTCCTACCTTGTAAATTGAATTTAAGCTTTTCTTCCTTTCCGAGATGATGGTTAAGGTTATAAATTTCTCTAGAAGAAATGCTTGGCCTACATTCCATGAATTTTGATATGTACTATTTTTTAAGTCATTTTGTTAGAATTTTCTAATTTTCATTATGATGCCTTCACTGACCCATGAGTTTTTCCAGAAGTACGTTGCTGAATTTCCAAATGTACGGAGATTTTCTAGTTTTAGTTTTGATGCTTATCTCTAATGTTTATTGAATTCATAGTTATATCAATTCCAGTCCTTTAAAGTTTGTCAAAAAGGCCCTTTAACACTGTATATGGTAAATTTTTTGTAGATGTTCAACAAAGGCTTGAAATGAATTTTTATTATATAATTTTTGCACTCATTGTCCTAAACATGTCTGTTATGTCAAGTTTGTTGATTTTTCATCTTATATGTTCTTAATAGGATTTTTTGGCCTGTTTTATAAATTCTGAGAAAGAAGGATTAAAATCTCCCACTATGAATGTAAATTTGCCTGTTTCTCCTTCAATTCTGTCCACTTTTGATTTTTGCCTTTTGAGTTTATATCAGTAAATGCACACAAATTTATATTTATATTTTATTGGTGAATTCAGTCATTTGTTACTACGAAATGAGCCTCTTTATCTCTCTTTGTCTACTTTATTTGATATAATACAACTATACCCATTTTCTTTTGGTTAGTATTGGCATGTGATATCATTTGCATCCTTTTATGTTCAACTTTCCTGTATCTTATATTTTCAGTGCATCTCTACAAATGGCATAAAGTTGGTTTGTTTCTTGATCCAGTCTGACAAACTTTTAGCATTTCTGAATTACCAAATTGAACAATATTTGTTTGTTAAATGGAACATTTGGTCCATTTATATTTAGGAATAATTTACATGTTGGTTTTAAATCTGTCATCCTACTCTGTCTTTTTTATTGTCCAACCAATTCGGTGTCGTTCTTTTTTTCTTTCCTTACATCTTTTCTTTTGGATTGGTTACTTTTGTTTTTCCTATTTAGGCTTTCCAATTTTAGTCTGAACACACATATTCTTGCTATTTGTCCATGGCTCCCCGGAAAACAACATGAACTCTTGGCTTATCATACTAGCGTGTTAATTAGCTACTTTAACTGTTCTCTAAGACAACACAAAGATCTCATAACATTTGCACTCCGCTTATATCCCTCCTCATTTAAATGTTATTTTTGCTTATATTTCTGTTTAGGTTTTTCATCCCCACAATACACTATTAATATTGTTTTGTATAGCCAATGTTTACTTAGAATTATGCATATGTTTGTCATTTTTGTTTTTCTTTTTTCATTCTTGCATTTCCATCTTTCCCTTTGTTTTTCAGCTTGAAAAACATCTTCATTTAGGGCAGGACACATGTCGGCCTATTCTCTGTTTTAGTTTGTCTGAAAATTCTGTTTCACATTCATTCTTGGAGTCAGTGGGGAAGAAATGACATATATCTTGATTTTAAAAATGGATAAATTCCTAATATGTGCTTCTTAGGGCCCTGTGAGGAGAAATAATGACAGAAAGGCTAGGAACCAAGAAAATCCTTGGCTACACATGTATTTCCCTTAAGCTGCCTTGAATTTGTCACCTCATTGGCTATACTGCCTGCAATCCCACCAGTGACTTCTGTTTGGTTTACCAGATCTCTCTCTCACAGCAGAAAAACCCACAGCGGTGTGAAGAGGCCAAGGCGTGAATGCCTGCTTAGTCTAGTTAAAGACTGTTTTCTTTCTAACACCCTAGGGGACCCAGTCCTACTCAAAACGTAAAATTGTTCAGGGAAGAAGGAGAAAGACCAGTTCTTTGGTAGAATTTCTCCCAAAAATCAGGTTAGGAAAGGCCACAGAATAAAGAGTTCCGGAGAGCCTGGGCAGTGGGGCAGGTCAAGGTCAAAGGTCAACCCCGCTGCACTCAGCCAAGGAGGACAGGGCATAGGTTCTGTTCAAACTTGAGGTGTGAGTCCCCCAGAAGGCAGCTTGAGCCTCCTGAACACACAGATTGCTTACCTCCACCAATCCAGGTCTCCGGAGAAATTGACCTGCCCTCCCACATGGGCAGGACCTCCAGAGCACTGACGCCACCCTCACAGGTGTTATCAAATTTCTCTTAGAAGGGCAGTTGGAGCTGTGGAGAGCAGGCCAGGCCCTGAGAACAGAGAGACACAGTTTCAGACTTGAAGCAAGCTGATATAGTTTATCTTGAACACGTCCTTTGCCAAAACCAGCTCCTATTCAAACACTGTGCCCATTATCTGAAAACCAGGCCACTGGGAGGTAGGTCCAAAGAAGGTGATGGTTGTATTGTTTTTTTCCCCTTTGGCTCTTGGGACAACTGGATGTGGAAGATCACGTGGCACTTTAGAGAAAGGAAAGGAGGGGAAAACAGAGTGGATCATGCACAGCACACCCCCGTGAAATACAGGGCTACCAAAGTTAGCAGTTCGGACTCTGGGCCATTGTAACATCTCTGGCTAACAGAGGGTCCACAGGATGAGGAAATTAACCAGCCCCACTTCCCCAAGCACTGTGCTGGGAGCACGTGGCCCCAGGACAGGGGAGCAGGGTCTGGGTACCAGGAGAGAACCCTGACCAGGCTGCCTGCAGACCCCCCTCGTGTTGCAAGCCCCACTGGGGGAGAAAGGGAGACTAGTCAGCCCTAAGGAGGGGGACTCCTCTCCACACCGAACATTCCACTTCTGGCACCTTCAAAGCACCCCGCAGCCTAGAATAAGAAGAGAACACAGCTGTTAGAACAGGGACTTCTCATGGGCCCTGACCTAAGCCATCAGTTGAAAAACATGGGAAAATAAAAAGATCAGCTTACACCCTGATTTGAGAGGGGGAAAGTGAAAAACAAAAAAAAGCATTGTACTCATTTCCTTAGATGTTTAAGAACACAGAAAATAGCCATTACATCCCTCTGGTAATCAATAAAATCCTTCCATTCTGTTGGACTCAGTAAAAAACCCAAATCTTTAATGGTGTGATTGTAAGTATTAGCAGGTATACAGGGAGATTTGGGAGGAGTCGGTGAGCCCACCAATGTCCTGGGCTGCGTCCATGAGGACCCCTGGTCCCCCAGTGTGGGCTGGAACTGAGGACTGAGACTTCTGGTTCTTACTCCATGTTAAGGTCCCTGATCCTCCTTCCCTGCCCATGACCAAAGTTTCAGTGCGTTCCAGACCTTCTCATTCCTAAGACCCAGACTCCCTCGGCTACGCTAAGATTCTCCCTGCTCAGACCACAGTGGGTCAGCATGGTCTGGTCCCGCACTCTCTGGCTGGGATTCAGAGGTCAAGGTGCAGTGGAGAAGGCCTCTAGACAATGCCTTCACCCCAGGAACCCAGCGCTGCTGCCACCTGACTCTCTCAGATATAGTTTTTTGTCTCTGAGTATAATAGCATGTGTTAATATGCTCGAAAACACAGGTTTTTCGTTTTCCCCATTCTAGCTTTTAAAAAAAAAAAATAAAATCTAAAAAACTGGGGGTCCAGGGTGGCTCAGTGGGTTAAGCCTCTGCCTTCAGCTTCGGTCATGATACCAGGGTCCTGGGATAGAGCCCCACATCGGGCACCCTGCTCAGCGGAGAGCCTGCTTCTCTCTCTCCCTCTGTCTGCTGCTCTCCCTACTTGCGTTCTCTGTCAAATAAATAAAATCTTTAAAAAAAATCTAAAAAACAATTTATAGAAGTATAACATACACACAGAAAGTATACAAGTTGTAAGTGGAGAGCCCATTAAGTTATCACAAAATGAATGTAACCATCATCCAGCCCAAGAAATACAACAGGATGCCAGAGCTAAATCCACAGCTAAACACAGTTTTGGACATTTTGCCATGGGCCAGGCGGAATTGAGTGTCAAGCTCTTGTGCTATGTACTCTCCTACTCCTCTTCTGACATGTCCTGAAAGATTTAAAATTCTTGTATTGTCTTTGGCTGTGATCCAACTGCACAGAGATCTTCTCTCACACCAGACGGAAGGCTTCTAGAAGGCAGGATTCCAGTTATCTGTTAGGTATTCGGGAGGTATAGTTTGAGTGACCGAATGAACCCAGCCCCGGGCATGCAGGTGTTCCAGGCCCAGGTCCGAGGCTCTTAGGGCTCATCTGTCCTTTATAGATGTCACAGGAGGCAGGACAGTGGGCCAGGTTCCCTACTGAAACACTAGAGCATTATTCTCTCTACCCTACAGAGATAGTGTGGGGATGTAGGAAGTAGTAACCCAGCTCATTGATTCATGCAACAAACATGGATTAAACATTCACGTTGATCCAGGAAAGACACATAAGGCAGATGATGTCTCCAACCTCAGGAAGAAAGTTCAGGAACCCAACATGTCAGGAAATAGCAAGAAAACCCTCATAGAATTTGGACTACTGCTTCACTCTGCCCCAGTCAGTCTCTTTCCCAGGAGGAGGGGGCTGGGGTTGCTGACCCAGTGGTAGATAGAATGGGCCCTTCACCATTTGGCTTTGCTCTTCTGCAGGCCCCGCTATCCCGGTGGGCGTGGACGTGCAGGTGGAGAGCCTGGACAGCATCTCGGAGGTGGACATGGTACGCAGCGCCCTCGGCTGGCGGGGCAGCCTCAGGGCAGCTTCTGAGGTTAAGGTTCTGAGAGTGCCTGTGGCTGGGGCAGCTGTGGAGGGGGGCAGGAAGGCTGTGTCTGGGTGGGCAGAGCCAGGGCTGCAGAGGATAGACTTGGGGACTGGAAGTTGGATCAGGTGCTGTGAAACTAGAACAGGGGTTCTCAATGATATGGGTCAAAGTAACTTGGGAAGTTGGTTAAATGCAGATTTCTGTGCCCCACCAGAGACTTCCTGAATCAGTCTCCGGGGGTGAGGCCCAGCCCCTTACATTTTGGACACAGCTCTCATGTGATGGGACCAGTCAGATGAACCTCACTTGGAGGAGCCCAGGAGGGGACTTTCTCAGACAGAAACTCTGCCGTTCACTGCTGCCCAGTGCCTGCCTTGAACATGCCTCCCCTGCGCAGTCCTTGCCAGGGTCCGCGAAGATCAGGCAGTCAGGGAAGGCTTTGAAGAAGCCTTGTTTCAGTTGAGATGCAAAGGACAGATAAGGAGACAGCGTGGAGAGGGCCACAGGGAGAGCAGGGAAAGGGCCCCGGAGGCAGAAGGAACAGGAGTTCTAGAAGCACAAACTAAAACATCGTAGCACAAAGTGAGGAAGGGGTGGGGGCGGAGGGTTGGGCGGGTGGGGGTGCTCCCGCCCACTGTGACCCTGCAGGACAGCCAGGAGGGGTAGAGGTGCACTGGTAAAGCAGAAGTGGGCCCTAGGCTCTGAGACCAGCACCACCAGCAGGCGTCCTAACGCCTCCGCTCCAGAAGAAGGTGTTTGGGAGCACTTCCTTACTTACTCACACTTGCACCTTAGCACTCATGTCTACTGGCTGTGACAAGGGGCCAGCTTCTTGGTTCAAGGTCTCATCGATGCAGGCGAGGAGACACCATTTAACAGAATGAGTTTTCAGGCTAAAATTATAGCAGATACGCAGCTGCCCAAGCCTTCATCCATTCATTGACCCCCCATTTTTTGGGGGGGTCAGTTGACTCCCCTATTTTTCCATCCTGCAAATATTTATTGAGCACCTACTGTGTGCCTTGTCAGGCACCGAGTTAGGACCTGGGGACTCAATGACACGCAGAACACAATTCTGCCTTCAAAGATTCTTCGAGACCAACACGCAAAACTCTCTTAAACGGGACACTGGGCTGTGAGGGCTTCTCCCAGTGCCCACTCACGTGACACTGAAAGCTTAGCTAATAGGAAAGGAGCCCCGTGTGCGCAAGTCTGGGGAGAGAGAGCAGGACGCCGGGGCAATCTCTTTCTGTGGTCCCCATGGCAGGTTCACAGCTGCAGGTTTCACTCGTAGCCCCTGAGGGAGGAGGGCTGCTTTCTGTACTGGGCTCCCACCCCACCTCCTGCCTGCACAACAATGAGTCCTTCTCTTGCCCACCCTAGTGGCACCGCAGAGGCAGGCAGCCACCATCTGGCGGCTGAGCCTCTGGTGTGCGTTCCTTTGGTTGATGACGATGGGTTGTAAGAAAGGCAGCTTGCTAAATACATCTGTCTGGTGTCACCTCCGGCTCCACAGGACTTCACCATGACCCTGTACCTGCGGCATTACTGGAAGGACGAGAGGCTGGCCTTTCCCAGCACCAGCAATAAGAGCATGACCTTCGATGGCCGGCTGGTAAAGAAGATCTGGGTCCCCGACGTCTTCTTCGTTCACTCCAAACGGTCGTTCATCCACGACACCACCACCGACAACATCATGCTGCGGGTGTTTCCAGATGGGCATGTGCTGTACAGCATGAGGTAATGGTCTCTGGGCTCTTGGTCCAGCGCCATGCTCATACGTATGTCAGCCTGGTTGGTCGTGAAGTGTCGGTCACCATGGTCCCCGGGCTCTTGGCTGGCGCTGTGCTCATACGTTTGGTTGGCCTGGTTGGCCTTGAAGAGTCAATGACCATGGTCCCTGGGCTCTTGGTCCAGTACCATGCTCATACGTATGGTCAGCCTGGTTGGCCGCGAAGAGTCGGTCACCATGGTTGGGCCTGTGTCTGTATGGTATGAGCCTCCTGATGTCGGTTAGAACTCTCTGAGGATGAAACGGTCGCCCTAGTAGCAAGCAACTTTCCTGTCACTGGGGCGCTTAAGCTCGGGTTAGGAGACTAGGTAGGCCTGAGTGAGTTGAGGGAGCCAATGACCTTCTAAGCACCTTCCAGTCATGACAGTCTATGATTCTACTTTATTGGTAATAAAGATTTAAAAAGGCGACAAGAGCAGCTGTTGACTGAGTGCTGTTGCAGCCAGCTTCCAGGCTAACACGAGATGATGCAGGTTTATTCTACATCTTGGCCTGCTGGTAGGGTTCACCAGAACCTGATGCTAATAGCCTTGGTGTGGTGGGTGGGGGGTGATAACCTCCCAGGCAACACTGGGGGAGGCAGCCCACGGGCTGAGGGCCACGTGCAGAAAAGGTACAGGTGTGTGCCCCGACAGCCAACACCCTCAGTGGCTGGGGGACGCAGTAGAGCGCTGATAACACATCCCGTGGAAGACGGGACTCTAAAACTTAGGGTCTTACCATGCAGAGACTGGGGTTTCCAAGCTTCTGAAGCAGCTGTGGGAAGGCAGCCGCTCTTGGTTGTGTCGGTGTTCTTCTCGCTCTGGGCAGGCATATGAGCCAAGAACTCACTGCAGGAGCCAACATGCTTGTTTGGGTTGCCTAGGATTACGGTCACTGCCATGTGCAACATGGACTTCAGCCACTTTCCCCTGGACTCCCAGACCTGCTCTTTGGAGCTGGAAAGCTGTAAGTACCAGTGTTCCCGAAGACAAATCTCCGCCTTGTTCCCGCTCCAGTCTTTGTGCCATTTTTGTAACCGTGAGACCGAGTACTGCCTGCCAATGTTAAGGGCTGTTTACTCCAAGGCTGGTGTAGGATTTCCCCGTGGCTTCAGCCACCTCCAAAGCAAAGGAGTCGAATTAACTTATTTTCCTCTCCCCAAAGATGCGTATACAGATGAAGATCTAATGCTGTATTGGAAGAATGGGGATGAATCCCTGAAAACTGATGAGAAGATCTCCCTGTCCCAGTTTCTGATTCAGAAATTTCACACCACTTCCAGACTGGCTTTCTACAGCAGCACTGGTAGCTAACATTTGCCATGGTCTGATCCAAATGTGGAAGAAAATTAGAACCCTCCAGCCTAGGGACGCCTGGGTGGCTCAGTTGTTAAGCATCTACCTACGGCTCAGGTCATGATCCTGGGGTCCCCGCATCGGGTTCCCTGTTCAGCGAGGAGCCTGCTTCTCCCTCTCCCACTCCTGCTTGTGTTCCCTCTCTTGCTGTGTCTCTCTCTGTCAAATAAATAAATAAAATATTTAAATAAAAAAGAACCCTCCAGCCTTGAACTGTCCCATGCCAATGAAAATGAATGTGTATTCCTAAGTAATGCGTAATTCTGCAAAACACAAGCAGAAACATTGATAAGCAGAAATTTTAAAAGTTGCTCTCCTCTGAAATCCCATGGCCAGAGGCAGCCACTCCTCACAATTCAGCACACTTCCTTGTGAACACTTTGATTTTAATGATGTAATTGTACAGAAGTGGGGTCCTGTTTTACCTGCTACTCTGTAGTCTGATTTGTTTGACTTAATGACAAGGATGATAGGTTTCTGAGGAAATGTATCTCTTACCTATTTTTAGATCTATCAACTTATTTATTTATTTACTTGCTTACTTAACTTTAGTGGGGGGAGAGGCAGAGAGAGAGGGAGAGAGAGCATCCCAAGCAGACTCCCCGCTGAGCACAGAGCCCCATGCGGGGTTCCATCTCACGACCCTGAGATCGTGACTTGAGCTGAAATCAAGTGTCGGACGCTTCACCGACTGAGCCACCCAGGAGCCCCTATAGATTTATTTTTAGTGTTTAGTGTAACTCATCTTGGACCCTGGGCCGTGTTTGAAGTTTTGAGAAGATGCCCTTGTCAGTTCTCTAGTCCCACCGTTGTTTCCAAGGTCCGTCATAATAAACACAAAGTGGGGGCCTGAAGCAATAGGAACGTATTTGCCCACAGTTCTGGAGGCCAGGAAGCTGCAGACCACGCTCCCCGCTTAGGCTGTAGGAAGGAACCCTTCCTTGTCTCTCACTAGGTTCTGGTGGTGCTGTGTTGCTCTAATGCCTGCCTCTGTCGTCACGTGGCATTCTCCCTGTGTCCCTCTCTGTGTCTTCACATGCTGCCGTTCCTGTGTGTCTGTGTCACGGAATTTCCCTCCTCTGTAAGGCTACCAGTCAGTCATTGGATTATGGCCCACCCTAACCCAATATGCCCTCATCTCATCTTGGCTCCATGGGAAAAGACCTTATTTCTGAATAAGGTCACATTCACAGAAAGTGGGAGTTAGGATTTCAACACATCTAAGGGACACAGTTTACCCCGTGACAACCCTGCAGTAGCTACAGGACTCTAAGGACGTCTCACTTCATTCCCCCTTGTCCGCATACCGAGAAGCCCAGGCCCTTCCATGCAGAGCTTTTTTGCCCCTGCACGGCTGCCGTCTATCTCCCCGGTCCCCTGCCCTCCACGCACATCCCTGTGCCCCCAACATCAAACCCTGAAAAAGATCGAGCCTCAGTCAAGGTGGTGTGAGTCTCCGAACCACGAAATCTGGCTTCACTTTATGCCCACAGGGCTCGTCCTCGTCCCTCTCTTCCCTTCTCCGCTGGTGCCTATTGTCACGCAATCTTCTTTTCTCATCTCTTCTTGGCAAGTTCAAACCTACTCTCTTTCTAAAACCATTCTTAAGAATGTCTTCTATAACTTTTTACTATGTGTCACTGTTTTGAGCGCTTTATATGAATTAATAATTTCTACCCAACAAACCTATGATGTAGTTATTATTATGCCTGATTTATAGGTGAGAAAACTGAGACTCAGAAGGATTAAGTTGCTTATTGAAGTCGCACAGCCAGCAGGTGGCCAATCTGCCTTAGTCACTCTGTGTTCTCCTCTTAGTTGTTTTCTGTATTGAAAGAGAAGCTGGCTTGTTTGTTTATCTTGTCCCCACTCCTTTCTGGAGTCCAGATTAAAATGCATCTTCCTCTCCCATTATTTACTATGTACCAACAAGGAGCTTTATCATCCCCGCCCCCTGCCCCAACCACCAGGGGCTGCGATCTCACCACAGAGTGCTCTGTTTGGAACACAGAGTGTACATTTTTAAAGCTCTTGGTTCCCTCTTACTGTTTCCAAGGCAACTCTCCCTGGTTTTCTTACAAGGAAAGGATAGTGGAATAGTACTTAACAGAATGAAGGCAACTCTCAGCCTTTCCAGAAAGACCCTGTACAAACCTAAGGAACAATATGATTTGCTTCATGGGTGCCAATTTAAGTAGGGAAAATAATGCTGAGATGACAGAGCAAAGGTGGTGGGATGAATGAATGATTAGGAGTTTCTGTCATATCTGCAGATCACTGTCTCTTTTCCCACTCCACTTAAAGCCCCTACCTCATTCAAACCACCGAGGGACCTACAGAGTAACCGTGTGTCAAGCTTGTCTGGACCCAGCCTATCGTTCCAGCCTTTCACTAGGGATCCAACCCTCCCCTCACCTGACTCAGTAGTAACCTTCCATGACAGTCAGGTAGACTTTGTTCCCTCAGCAGCGTTTTTGTGGGGGGCAGCCCGAGTCATTATCCCAGGCTGCGCTGACCTGGAGAGGGGTGGGTGTGTGCACACAGCCGTAGTCTAATTTTGACATTTGTACTGCCCTTGACACCATCTTTGGTCCCAGTGGTTGGGTATCGATTCTGTGGCTCATTGGACGCCTTACTGTTTTAGTCCTTGTTGACAACCATCCATCTGGTGACGCATGTGGAGACAGGCTGAGCTGACCCAACATATGACAAAGGGGACAGTCATACGGCAGCTCTGCCGGCTCCTGCCCCAGTGGTATTGGCTTCAACAAAATGGAACCAGTCCCGCTTCTTAGCCTCCTGAGTAGTGACTCCTCAGGAAATACGGTTGTGGGTGGAAAATAACAAATATGAAACAAGCAACTAACCCTAGCTCTCTCTCTACCTTCCCCCAAAATGTTAGGGGAAGAGAAGAGAGGTTAGGTAATGTTGAATAAAACAGAACACGCATTAGGTAGTGGCAAGATCCTTATTGATAGGAGAGAGGGCTTAGATTTTAGAGAGGAGATGTAGTAGAGTAAGTCAATGGATCATTAACTTTCTCCTGAAGATCAGAGCAATGGCGGCGGGGGTGGGGGTGGTCTCCTAAGTTACAGTTTGTTCTTGCCTCTCGAACTGAACCTCACTGGCTTCTTCCTGTGTCCCCCAGGCTGGTACAACCGTCTGTACATTAACTTCACGTTGCGACGCCACATCTTCTTCTTCTTGCTCCAGACCTATTTCCCTGCCACCCTGATGGTCATGCTGTCCTGGGTGTCCTTCTGGATCGACCGCAGAGCTGTGCCCGCCAGAGTTTCTCTGGGTAAAAGCATGTGCTGGGGTGTGGGAGGGTGGTTTCTTTCTTCAGCTGGTCACTATAAAGAGAAAAGGTAAAATCATCATTCAGAGTTCTTAACTGATGGGCTGCCAGAGCCAGAAGGAGCAAACGTTCCTCCTGCCTGCCGCCTTCACCATTTGCACGCTGCTCTCCGTTTCCTAGACTCCTTCATGAAAACCACAGGGAGCTAAAACTATGTCAGCTTTGCTCCAGTGACTTTAGAAAAATCAAGCCTGTTTGGGGGATGGACTTCCCCACCAGCAGTCTCAGGGCCCAGTACTTCGATAAATAAGATAATTCTGCAAATGGCAAAACCTTATTTTGTAAATACAAAAATTGTGTTTGTTGGCCTTGGTTGGACAGACTGAGAGTCTAAAGGTAGGGCGGGGTTAGGGGATTTAGGGGAGGGAGAGGGCTGTACTCCCTGGAGTTGTGGTTTTAGTCCTCGCAGACCCAAAATTCCAGAGGGAACGGTAACAGCGTGTCATTGTCAACTTGGAGGAAACCAGCCTGGGCTCCGAGAAATGTGAGGCTTTAACCGAGCAAGGCACAATGAAGCAGCTAGCATGACAGGACTCCAGGAATTTCCACAGTCTTCAGAGACTGAATAAATATGGCTCAGAGAGGGAATGAGGTCATTCCCTGTGGTGTGGGCAGTTTCCTTCAGAGGTGTCCTTCAGTCACTGTTTCGCATTCCACATCTGACGGGGTCCTTTGCCAAGCACTGCTCATCCGATCAGCCACACCACCAACACCCAGGCCCCGAGGGGGCTGACAGGCAAAGGAGACCAGCAGCCCGGAGCAGGCCAGGAGGGGAGCCGCCTGCCCCTAGTGGAGCAGATCTGCAGCCTGGATGTTTCCATGCCCCGGGGGATTTCTTGCTGGGTTTTAGACAGGGAGGATGTAAAATGGTGACTGCGTGACACATGGTGGGGGACAGTGTGTACCCTCGTCAGCAGCTGACCTAACGCAGCCTGTTCGCAGGTATCACCACCGTGCTGACCATGTCCACCATCATCACGGGCGTGAACGCCTCCATGCCCCGCGTCTCCTACATCAAGGCGGTGGACATCTACCTGTGGGTCAGCTTCGTGTTCGTGTTCCTGTCGGTGCTGGAGTACGCAGCCGTCAACTACCTGACCACGGTGCAGGAGCGCAAGGAGCGCAAGCTGCGCGAGAAGGCGAGACAAGCTTCATTCACCTCCTGCGGGGGCCCAGGCTGGTTCCACGAGAGTGGCGGGGGCGGAGGGGGATGTGTAGAGCAGGGCATGTTTGTGCAAAATAGGGGAGGATCTCTGTTAGACTAGGTTCTAGCTTCTACCACTAAGGATCCCACAAGGCAAAAAGTCTTCAGACCAAGACTAGGGATAGGAAGACTTGGGTTCTCAGGTCCAACTCTGCTGCTTCCGCTGGGCCTCTGTTTCCTCATCTGTAAAAAAGGTAGAGAGGGGGGCACTTGGGTGGCTCAGTGGGGGGCGCCTGGGTGGCTCAGTGGGTTGAAGCCTCTGCCTTCGGCTCAGGTCGTGATCCCAGGGTCCTGGAATTAAGCCCCACATCGGGCTCTTTGCTTGGCAGGGAGCCTGCTTCCTCTTCTCTCTCTCTGCCTGCCTCTCGGCCTACTTCTGATCTCTGTCTGTCAAAAAAAAAAAAAAAAAAAAAAAAAGTAGAGAGGAACTCTCAGCTCACCTTCCTCCCAGGGTTGTTGTAAGGGTCACAGGAGGTAATGTATGCAAAAGTTGTCCTGGAACTATGGGGTTCTGGACAGACATAAGGTATCACTATTACTATTGGACATGCTTAGGGAAGGTACCTGCAGATCCTATGACCGGACAAGGAGAGAGTTCTAGAATTAAGAACCCCTGTATTTATCTGTACTCTGACCCAGTGAAAACTCAGGCACATACAATTTTAGCCTTTAGAATCTTTGGAAATACTATGCTACCTATACCATACTGCACTATCCTATATTAACCTATGGTAGTTATGCGAGAGAATACAAATGGGGAATTTGGGCAGTGCGTGTGGGCCTTTGATACAGGGAGGGAAAGTCCGTTCCATTCATATTCAGACTCTTCTTCTTCACAGTAAGAAATAAAATGCCAACTTGTTACCAAATCATTGGTCACCATTGCGCTAATCAAAATGGGTGTTTAGCTATAAGTTATAAAAATCAGGGGACATGAAAATCCCCCATTTATGCACATCTAGGTGGCTGGTAGCTCCTTAACACAAGGGAGCTTTAAATTTTTGGAAAAGAGGATGTGTTACCTTTCCAAAATCAGTCTTTCAATGCCCATATTATACCTAAATATATTATAGTAAACCTATATATATTTCTAAATATTCTACATATATTCTAAATATTTCTACATGGTCTCCAAATAGGCTAGACTGTTTAAGAATTTGTTTAATAAATTCTATTCAAACCTTTTTCACTTTAGCATTTGAATATTCATTCAGATTTTCAAGAATCTGCACATTGGTCATTGTCAAGCACTTTTGGATTATATTTAAACACAAATTTTGATTTATAAGCCAATGAACTTTCCCATCTAGAGCTGTTGGAAAAATAGCAAGCCTTCACCTCACAAGTATGGGCCCATGAATTGTAAGCCGGTGCCAGCTGGAAGCCCACTCTTTGCTGACTCAGATTGTGAGGGGAAGGGAAACCATTTCCTTCCTCCCAACTCATAATTTCTTAGAAACATTTTTTTAAAGATTTATTTATTTATTTGACAGACAGAGATCACAAGTAGGCAGAGAGGCAGGCAGAGAGAGAGAGTGGGGGGAAGCAGGCTCCCTGCAGAGTAGAGAGCCCGATTTGGGGCTCGATCCCAGGACCCTGGGATCATGACCTGAGCTGAAGGCAGAGGCTTTAACCCACTGAGCCACCCAGGTGCCCTTTAGAAACATTTTCATACTTGCAGAAGCAGGCACATCCATAGACTCTGCACTTATCCTCAACACTTGTTACCGTTTTGCCATTTTTTCTGTGAGTTCTTTCTCCATATAAATGTATTTTTGTCCGTGCAGTTGAACCATTTAGAAATGCATTGCTGGCACTGGGAACTTCAATGCTTGACTGTAACTCTTTAGAATGAGGACACTCTCCTCCCTAGTCATCTTTTGATTCATGCACAAAGACGTGGAGACCCACAACTGGAATCAGAATGTATGGGTTTCTTATTTTTTTAAAATATATTTTTAAAAGATTTTATTTATTTATTTGAGAGACAGAAAGAGAGAACAAGCAGGGAAGGAGCCGAGGGAGAGGAAGAGGAAGAATCTCAAGCAGACTCTGAGCTGAGTGTGGACCCTGATGTGGGGCTCAATCCAGCGACCCTGAGATCATGACCTGAGCCGAAATCAAGTTAGAGGCTCAACTGACTGATCCATCCAGGTGCCCCAGAAGGCATGGGTTTAAATTCTCGACTCTGACACCAGCTGTGTAATCTCAGGAGAATTGTATAGCCTCACTGGGTCTTAGTTTTTGCTTCTGCAATTGAGGGCATTTAGACTAAGTCAGTCATTCTGGGCCCTCAACTGAATGGTAGAATCACCTGGGGAACTTCCAATTGATTAGCTGAGAGTGAAGTCTCAATGTGGCCATTTTAAAGAGCTCCCGGGCGATTCTAATATGCAGAGAATCATTGGACTGAGTGATCTCTGGAGATCCTTCTAGTTCTGCCTTTCCATGGATCTGAGTAGCCAAAGGGCTTCGATCTGGGCCCAGGCCACTGCCTCAGCCCCTCCACAAGGCCTAACCATGACTGACACCTTCCTTGTGTTTCTTGCCCACAGTTCCCGTGCATGTCTGGAATGCTTCCCTCAAGAACCATGATGCTGGATGGAAGCTACAGTGAGTCTGAGGCCAACAGCCTTGCCGGGTACCCGAGAAGCCATATTCTGACAGAAGAAGAAAGACAAGACAAAATAGTGGTCCACCTGGCTCTGAGCAATGAATCCAACTCCTCCAGGAAGAAGGGGTTTCTGAAGGGCCACGTGGGTCTTCGCATCTTCCAGAACACGCACGCCATTGACAAATACTCCAGGCTAATATTTCCTGCCTCCTACATATTTTTCAACTTAATTTATTGGTCAGTGTTTTCCTAGAGGCCCCGAGGCCCTGCCTGGAAAAGGACATAGATATCTACAGGGCCTGGCCAGCCGTCTGCAATGGACCCGCTGACCATGCTCCCCTCAGCAGATGGAGCCGTAGTTCCTGGGGCATCACGGCAGCGCCCCCTTCCTGAGGGGCCCTCCAGCTGCCCTTCCCCTGACCTCGTGGGTTCGCTCCTCATTAATGCTGTGTTCTGTGTCCTAATTCATACCTCTCTGGGACTTCTTCTGTTCTTGTGTGTAAACAGGTTCATAAGAGCCCCCACCCCTATAAAATGACTCAAATGCCTCCTAGATATTCTGAGACCCTAATGAAGCCTACAATTCAGTTGTGAAGGGACAAGGAAGAATAAAGGGCAAACTTAGAGGTTTTCTGGATAGGAGATGAGAAATAGGATTCAAAAGAGGAAATTTTAAAAAACTGTAAACCCATACCACTAGATTAAGTGCCTACCTAGGAAGGAAAACATGCTCAGGTCCCAGACAGGAAATGAGACCTGGGTGAGTCTGGCAACTCTTGTGATTTTTCAATCCATTCAACCATTCATTAAATATTGAGTACCCACCCTGTGCCAGGTCCTGTGGAAATGAACAAATAGAAGTCTCTTTTCTTAGAGAAGTTCTCTAAGCCTGCACTCATTCTGTGTATGGCAGAGGGTACTTCCACCCTTCTCTCTCCCTCAACCCCCACTGATCCCACAGATCCATTCTGTTTGCTGGTGCTTTTACTCCCTAGGTCTGTCTAGAAAAGCACCTCCAGTCTCTTAGGAGATCCTTTTGAAGCCCGCTTACTCCTTCTTTCCTGAAATCTCCACGTAAGACAAGTCCAGTGCTGGGGAGAGGGCCAGGGATTTGAGAATTGGTGATAACAGAACTTCGTCTTGGGGAGGAAGGAGCCTGGGTCTGCTGTTGAAATGTGTTCTGTATGCCATCCTACCTCTTTCTGAGCTTCTCCCCCAGCAGATAGATGTCCTTAATGGTCCCTGTGTCCGAGCCCTGCTCCCCACCCCCAGAACTCTCTAACCAGAAATGCCCCACACCCTCGAATGGTTTCTCCCTTCCACAAGGTAGTGACTTTCCTCTAATGTAGCTAAACTCAGATTAGGGAAGCAATCTGATTAATTGAATCTACTGTAAGTCGTGAATGACCATTTCTCTTAACCCTAATTTAGGTGTTTGCTAGTTAACTCAAGTGAACCCCCAATTGGTAGTATTTATGGAAAGATAAAGAACATGATTTTGAGAAGGGGGCCTTCGGTTTGCGTTATAGCACTTGGAACACTTGGAATCAGAGGGCTGTTCTGGTGTCCAGCTCAGAGGTCTTGCTTAATAAAAGAAGTTGTTCTGCTCTTTCCCTCTTACCTACTGCCCCTTCCACCTTCCTGCCCAGGGTCTGGATGTCTGGTTCTTCGGTCACGAGTGTACGAATGGTGCAGCAAAAGAGAGGATAACCCTGCCTTAGGTCAGGTGAGCTCTGGCCCATGCAGTCTGCTCCACAGCTCCTGCCTCCCAGGGGGCAGGGATTTTTTAGTTCCTGAGGATTAGAGCACAGGTGGGTACCAGAGGCTCCAGAAGTTTCAAGACAGGGGCCCGTAGATGCCTGATCCTCTCCCGGCTCACCACAACTGCCACCCAGTGCCCTATGCATCCCAGTTTTTCCACTCTTTGCTCTCAGCAGTACCCCTACACCCCCATACCTTGTGCGATCCTGGTCCCAGACACCTCCTTGCTTCACCACTCCATCACCCATGTGGAGGGCCAGACTCCCCTCTCTGGCTACCAGCCCTGATCTGAACTGTGGCCTGCAGCCCACCAGCCCAGAGCTGGTGTGATTGGGGCAGGGGTTTGAGGAGATCAACTCTCAGGAGGACGGGCTCTAGGCAACAGTGTGGCACAAGTTATCTCAGCAGTGGCCAGTTTGGGAAGTTCCCAAGACCACTCTCAGGTTTTAATAATTAACTGGGAGGACTCTCAGAACTCAGAAAAGCCATTAAACTCAGGTTATGGTTTAACATGGTGAAAGGATGCAGATTAAAATCAGCAAAGGAAAGCAGCCTTTACGGCAGGGTGTGGGAGAAACCAGGTAGAGAACTTAAACTTCAACTCTTATCCAGTACAGCTGTGCAGTCAGTGCTGCTTTCTCCCAGCTGTGATGTGTGACAATATGCACCAAGTACTGCCAACCGGGGAACATACCCACGTCCAGCAAGGTATGGACGTGGGTCCATCTAACTGCTTGCCTGGCTCGCCTTAGTTTCCAGCCCTTCCAGAGGCTGAGCTGACAACTCTTAGCCTAAGGCCTCCACCATAAATCACATCATCTGTATAGACTATCTGGTATGGCCCAAGGCTTCCAGCTAAACAAAGACCCTCCTATTAGAGCCTCCTCTAAGGGCTTAGAAATGATCTCCCAGAAGCTGAGGCCATGGCCTGAATCTTTTCTTTAGTCAAGGTTGATTGTTCACTGCACAGCAGTTGTTTATTGACAATTGTTTATTGGTGATGTTGATTGCTTTGCTGCTACTATAGATCCATGCACTAACATCTTAAAGCATCCCAGCACCAGATGTCTGGATCGAGAATAGGAGATAGTCCAGCTGTGGGAAAGGGGACTGGTAGAGAACAGGGTATACAAATACCTACAAAGTAAAAAGTGTTAAGCGCTACTGTAGTGGTTCAAAGTGTAGTGGGAGTTCTGGGGAAAGAACGATTTCCACTGGGAAGAGAGGATCGTGTGGAGAAAACGGCCCCTGAGGTACCCCTTGAAGACTGGAGATTTCTAGAAGATGTACATGCTAGACATACATGTTGAAAAAGTACATGCTATCCAACTTTTCATTTCAGCTCAGATCATGATCTCAGGGTGGTGAGATGGAGCCCTGCATCAGGCTCTGTGCTCAGCAGGGAGTCTGCTGGAGATTCTTTCTTTCCCTCATCCTCTGCTCCTCCCCACTCCCTCATCCCCCATCCCTGCTCTCTCTCCCCACCTCTCTAAAAAAAAAAAAAAAAAAAAAGGACAGAAAAAAGAAAAATACATTCTAGATCTGTGCTGTCCAATATGGTAGCCACTAGCCATGTAGCTATTTAAATTTAAAGTAGAATTAAAAGTGCAGTTCTTGCTACTGCACTGGCCATGTTTCAAGTGCTCTGTTCGATAGCCACATGCGGCTAGTGGCTGTTGTATTGGATAGTGCAGACCCATAGAATATTTCCATAAACACAGACAGTTGTCATTAGATAGTGACATTGTAGATGAAAAGTTCGGCCTGAGCAAAGACGTGAGAAAGGCAGGAAAGTTTGGTGTTGCAGAGTATAGGGTTTGTGGGACAAGTCATCCCCGTTTTGACTGGATCCTAGGCTATGGGAAGAGGAAGTGAAAGACTAGCCCTTTCCACAACACTAGATATCATGGCAGGTTCCCCAATGCCAGTGCCAATGAGGACAGCTTCCCCTCCATGGAGCTGTCTGGTCCCAAACCACTGGATTTCCCAGCCTTGTCCACAGAAGAAGAATGAAACTATGTAAACAAAGATTATTGGATGGTACAGGGCATCTGGACTTGTTTAGAAGTTTTTATTCTCTATAGACTCTCTTAGGCCACAATGGAGCTCAAAGAATGATAATTGTGTTGTCGTTAAATATATTCTATTACTATTGTTGTCTTCTTTAATTCCAACACTACTCTGCTTCTGGCAACATTGTCTTCATAAATTGAGGCTCGTATAATATGGTGGCCCATTCACACTTCAAAAAAATAAAGATATATTTTAACTAGCTTATACAATTAACTGGAGTTAATTGTATAGGAAACATATTCATGATCATAAACAGCATTTTCTCATGGGGGATCATGATGCAGTGAAACCACTGTATTTAGCACTGCCTTATTGCAGTGTAAAAGAGTCTGACTGTATTTGAGAAAAGGAGAAAATTAAAGGAGGGAAAGAGGAGACAATAGTAGGAGTACAAAAAAAGGAACTAAGGAAATGTTAAGAACAAGGAATTATTTGAGGCAGGAAGACAGGAGTAAACATAATTGTAATCAGGGAGGCTGGAATGATACTTTATTTCACTGAATCTATGGTACCATCGGTGTGCGATGCACCCATATTTTATGTATTATTAAGAAAAAATGCTACTAAGTAAATTGTAGCATGCCAGTGATTATGAGTCCTGATTTTACCAATGTTAAATTGTGAAAGATTATGCATGTTAGAATAAAAGAAATAGGCATTATACAAAAGCTGGTGATTGGACATACTTCTTTGACACCATGGAGCCAAGAGTTACTAGGCTCTTATCTTTGGGGTCTTGTGTCCAGGTCAGGGATGGGGTGATGGCAGATAAAGAAATAAATGGGAGGGGCACCTTGGTGGCTTAGTCAGTTAGGCATCTGCCTTCAGCTAAGGTCATGATCTCTGGGTCTCAGAGTCCCTGTGTCGGGCTCCCTGCTCACTGGGGAGCCGCTTCTCCCTCTCCCTCTACTCCTCCCCTCTGCTATCTCTCTCAAATAAATAAATAAAATCTTTTTTAAAAAGAAAGAAAGAAAGAAAGAAAGAAAGAGAAAAAGGAAACACCTTTCAGGGATTAAGAAGCTTACCGTGGGTGTATTTCAAAGGAGGAAGAGATCATAGGCTTTGAAGAATAGATCCTATTTGTGGTCAATTCTGAACAATGGATAGATATAATTTCAACTAGTGTAAAAGGTGGGGAGGGGATGGTAACATGGCAGAAGGAAAGCTGAGGTGTGTTCAGAAGGCAATGGGCAGATACCCTACCAAACGTACAAAAGTCTCATGTTCTCATCCTCCTAGTTCTTGACCCTGGAATCAATGGTCCTTTTAGGTTCATTCCACTTAGAATAAACCTGGGAAAGTTGGGGCGCCTGGGTGATGCAGTTGGTTGAGCATCCAATTCTTAGTTTCAGCTCAGGTTGTGATCTCAGGGTTGTGAGGTTGAGCCCCACTTTGGGCTCTGTGCTTAGCACGGAGTCTGCTTGAGCTTCTCTCCTTGTCCCTCTGCCCCTCTCTTTCTCTCTTAAGTAAATCTTTTTTAAAAGGTGGGGGAAAGAGGAATAAACCCAGGGAAGAAATTTGTCTGGTCCATTCTGAGCCACACATGTTGAAGATGATGAGAGTTCTGTGTTTTGTGTAAGTTTAGAATGTTAGAACTTGGGACTCCTGGGTGGCTCAGTCAATCAAGCATCTGCCTTCGGCTCAGGTCATGATCCCAGAGTCCTGGGATTGAGTCCTGCATCGGGCTCTTTGTTCAATAGGGAGTCTGCTTCTCCTCTGCCTACTCTGCCAGCAGCTCTCCCTGCTTGTGTGTGTGCGCACGAGCCCTCTCTGGCAAATAAATAAATAAAATCTTAAAAAAAAAAAATGGAAGGTTAGAACTTTTCAAAGACATTAGATTTTGGTTCCATCTCTTTGTAAACATCTGTTGAAGGGAGAACCGGGAATTCAAAAAATGGAAAGCTGCGTAGTTTAAGGAAACCAATAAGGCAGAAAAAGAATGATAATTCAGTTATGTGTGAGAGCTACAGGCCATGTGCTGACATAACAGAGCCTGGGAAACCGGGGGAAAATAGCTATTCCATGGGGAGGGTGAGGAGTTTGGGACTTGCAGACAGGTAGAGATAGATGTGAATGAAAGTTATAAATGTTAGTCTGGGGCTGGAGGGAGGTAAGCATTTGGGACTGTCCTCCAATATGAAACTATCCAAGTGGATGAAACTCCAGGAGCAAAGTAGAAGAGAGGATGTCTGCAGACAAAACCTTAGGAGTATATATTTATGCAGGGAGAGAAGGACTGATCAGAGAAGTAGAAGGAGAACAAGAAGACTGTTGTGTCATGGAAAATGGAAGAAATGTTCAAATGGAGGAGAGTTCAGCTGAGGGCAGTATTAACCATAACAGTTGAGAAGGGTAAAGACTGAACAGACAAGGCAAGATGGAGGCCAGAGGTTCGGTGGGATCAAGCATACAGCTGGATGTTAAAGAAGAGGGACCCTTCTCTTACCTGTAAGTAAGTACCTTCTCTTACCTGATTTTTGTAGATAGAATGGGAAATGCTCCAAGGATTATGACTACTTACGATGGAAAGAATATGCTGGACTTGTTTTCTTGGAGGATTTTAAAATAACATGGTGACTGGTTGAGGGTTGTGGTCTCAGTTGTAGGTTCTCTAAACTATTCTATTGGAATTTAGGGGACTGGTCTGAAAAAACAGTGTTTATAACCTGGTCACCAGGTCTGTGGACAAGGAACAGCCTTGAGGACTTGTACCATCCTCTGTCCCTGCATGCATGGGGTGGACACCTCCAGGAGACAGTGTGGCTACTGCCTCTATTGCAGAAGATAGAGCAGATGTTAAAGCAACCTCGTTGTATAAAGGGCCAAGTATTGAGTGCATTGTTTGTGCTTGGCACCATGGTGAGGATAGGATATATGGTTCCCAACATGATTTTCATGTAAACCCCGCTGACATGGGAAGGATTGCCCCTATTACATCCCCACTAATATCTAATACAAGTCTTATGTGACACCGAACCTTTGTAAAGACATGAAGACCCAAAGAAATGGTTAAACCTGAGTGTTTTTGTGCTTGATTTGATGAAGAGTGAAGAGTGGTGGGAAGATGTCATAGGACAAAGGGTATGAGGTAAGTGTAGTAAATTGGGGGGTGTGGGGGACTTAGCAAGGCCTGTTTCTTCAGATTTCTCTCTGTGTCCCTTCATCTTTGGAGATAAGAGTGCTCCTTTCCTCTGGGTGTGGAGAGGACAGTGTCTCATAATATGACCTGCTTCAGGGGATGGTGGAATGTCCTTCCTGCACAAACCGCTTCTCAAATTCCTTAATCTTGAAATAGTCAGTAAGCTATATTGGGGGGATTGTGTGTCCTGTTTAAAAGGTACAGACCAGGGACGCCTGGGTGGCTCAGTTGGTTGAGTGACTGCCTTCGGCTCAGGTCATGATCCTGGAGTCCTGGGATCGAGTCCCGCATCGGGCTCTCTGCTCGGCAGGGAGTCTGCTTCTCCCTCTGACCCTCCCACTTCTCATGCTCTCTCTCTCTCTCTTAAATAAAATCTTTAAAAAAATATTAAAAAATAAAAAAGGTACAGACCAGGAGAATTCATATCCCCACCACAACCCCTGGAGAGTTCTTCCCCTTTTCCTCCCATTGCCAAAGAGCAGACACCTGTGGTTGTGGGATTTACACGGGACTGGAAGCAGCTAGAACCCCCATTTCCACCCCCACACCAACCACTAGGAAATGTGACATGAGTCAAAATTGTTCCTACAAGGAAGGCTGAGTGCGCAACCCCTCTGAGGGCCGATGCGGTGGCCTGTTTGCACAGAGACCTAAATCCCGTGCCAGGAGGGTCCTATGTCCTAGCCTGTCCAAGCCCCAGAGCTACGGGTGAGCATCTGCACCAGCAGTATAAAAACATTCCCCATTAGCAGATTGGATAAAGCACTCAATCCTCACCCTCAGACCTTCCGATGTCATTATGAAATGACATTTGGGTCAGCCACTGAGAACATTAGGTTTGGGATTTATTTTGAAAGAGAAATTGAAAAATAAACCTTGGCTGTAGAAAACCATTGTTTAATCTAAACTGACCAGGTTTATGGTGACAATGCTCTTCTCCACCTTGTCCATTTAGTCTAAGGCCTCTCAAACTCTGCTGTCCATATGAATAACCCAGGGGTCTCAGGAACAAGCACACTGTGGTTCAGTACATGGTTGGGGGAGGGGCACCCAGGATTGTGCATTCCCAATAAGCACCTTGCAGATGTTCACTTTGCTGGTCGGCAGGCCACGCTTCAAACGACAAAACCCTAGGGACCTCTGCTCATCCTTTAAAGTTGAGCTTAAATGTCACCTCCCCTCTGTTGGTTTCCTGACATCTTCTTCCTTCCCAAAGCAGAATCAATTACTATGTTACTGGTGCTCCCAAAGCATTTTGTGGGCATTTGAACACTAAGAAATTTCCTTTACATTGTGATTATCCTCTTTAATCCATGTTTTCCTAGCTTTGGCCAAGCAATGGTCCCCTGGAACAAGGCAATGGACCCAGCCAGAATGGGGGGACAGTGAGGAAGGAAGAGAAGCTTACCTTTCCTCTTTTCCCAACAACTTTTTCATCCTGCTCTTGAGTAAACCAACCAGCCCAACAAAGAATACTTAACCCACTATGAGCAAGTGCTCTGTCTTTTAATCCTTCCAAAAACCCCATGAAGTACGGTTCACAGAGGAGATAAGAGGGAAAGATAGCAAGTTACAGGGCCAGGACTGAATCAGGACTACTGACCCCAAGTCCTTTCAGTTTTCATGGTTCCCTGCAGGAAAGCTGTGGGGTCCCAGACACAAAGGCCCCCAGGGAAGCCTCATTCTTCTCCCATTAGCACTGCTCAGATCAATCCAGAAGGTACCTGGCTTCCTTGTGGCCCAGGTGGAAGAGGTTAGAGATTGGGAGGGACAAGCAGGCACCAAGGGCCCACAGAACTTTGGGCTTCTGAACTGACTTCAGATTTGTCCCCAAAGAAGTGCCCAGCTTTGTGCCTGGTCTTCTGGCTTCCAGCCTTCACCCTCTTCTCCCTGTCCCCATCACCTGTCCTCTTCCCTAAGAGAACACCACTGCTCCACCTCTGGAAGCTGACAGCAGCTGGCACAATAGCCCCTTTCTCCCCTGATGCCCGCTTTGCCATTATAGGGCTAGAAAGCGCAACATGGCCACAGCCCTTTTTCATTCCTCCTGTGAGCAGAGAGAGTGCGTGCGGGTGAAAGCCGCAGCAGAGGACAGAATCACACATGTAATAAGCCCCAGAATTAAGCTCCAACAGACAGGGGTTTCCATCTGTATTCTTAATTGCTGTGTCTTAGGGCATTTAACGGTGCTTGGCACATGGTCGATGCTCAGCAAATATTGGTGGAAGGAATGAATGACTAACTACTCTTTGTTAAGTACCCATTATGTGCCTGATGTCATGCCGGCTGCTTTTCTTGCACAATGTCATCCCCTGTCAGCTACGGAAATGTCTTATTCATGCTCAGTATGGAGGCAGGAGTCTGGAGATTCAGTGACTGCATTTTGTGAGCTGAGTGACATTGAACAATGTACTTGATCTCTCTGAGCTTTAGTTTCTCCATCTGGAAAAAAAAAAAAGACAGTAATTCTGGCCTCTTTGGTTGGATATGAAGAGTAAGTTAATGTGTTCAAAGTCCTCAGCCCAGGGCCCAACCCAGAGATAGACAAGGAGAGGAACAGGAGAGGGCATGAGGAGGAGGAAGGTGATGAAGGCAAAGGAGAGGAAGGAAGAAAACATTTAAAATTGCCCTACAGCCCAAACTATCCCTTCCATCTGTAATTGCAATAATTTCTAAAACAACAAAAATTTTAACACTGACCTGATTTCAGAGTATATAAAATTCTTCACAAGAGAACCCAGTTTGCATTTTACCCACACATTTTCCTCACAAGGACAGATGAAAACTTTGTCATGGACCAGTTGGCGCTCTTGGGTACCATCTTTCCAAGAGCAGGACCCGTTCTTCATTTTGCCGCGGAAAGAACAAACCCAGGGAGGTTGAGTAGCTTGCATAATGGCAGACAGATAGTTTTTAGAGGAAAAATGTTTACCCAGATACTCTCTTTTCCAGGTACAGAATTTAAATTAGTTAATATTCATCAAATGACATGAATTTGTAACAGCATATGACCTGGGTTAAGACTTCTTTTGGCCAGAGATTCTGTCCTCTCAGCCTTCCAACCCATTGGGACACCTATGAATGCCCAGACTTCATGTATTTTCTATGAAGTTGGAATGATAAGATGGGTCACGTCTCACGTCTCATGATTCACTGAATCATGCTTTTCACTGAGCTTCCTAGAGCATAGCTCTGGGCTCGGGAAAGCTCCTTTGAAAAAAATTGCTTGATGTTGTTGAATATTATCCAGATCAATACATTTGCTTTTAGTGAGACCCTCTGACCCTTGACCTCATGGTCCAAGATGGTGGTAGGAATCCTAGCAGTCGTTTCTGCAACTGAAGAAGCAGGACGCTTAAGGGGAGGAAGAAGGAAAAATGGAGCATCCTTTCAATGAAACCTATCTTTCAAGGAAAGTTCCAGGAGGCTGTCACATACTTTCCCTTTGGCTAGAACTTGGTCCCATGGCCACATCTAGCTGCAAAGAATGCTGGGAAATTTACTCTGAATAGGCATATACTTAGCTAAAAATAGGGAATTCTGGAAGAAAAGGAAAAACATAAAGTGTAGGAAAGAGCAGCTCCTGCCATACCACCCAAGAACACCCGCACTTGCTTCCATGAAGCCCCAGCTGAGAAGAGTTAGGAAGGTCATAAGTAAGGACAAAATGTTCAGCCATTGCCTGGCTCCACCCCTCTCCCCTCACCCAGATAACTCTTGTTCCTATCTCAAGTGTGAAGCAGGGTAGAGATACCATGGGTCTTTCTAAAGAATTGTGTTAATGCCAGAAGCTTCTGTGACTACTGAGCTCAGAGTCTTAGAATGTTTCTATGCCTAGAAATAGGACCTGGGCACTGAGTCCCTGCCATCATTTATTTTGAAAGAGGGCAGGAGTTTTCCTTTACCCCAACTGCCAATTTTAGGGACAAGCAAACGGGGTCAGCAAGTTCAAGGTAATTCTCCTTGGATCGTAAAAGCCTCAAGCTCCTCCTGCCACTCATTCCCGCCCCCCACCCCCCACCACGTGACTTCTCTCTCCAGAGGCTGTGCTGGCCTGCCCTCCCCACACTCTAAGGGGGCCTCGATTACTAGAGGCAAGAAAACAAAACAAAGCCTCTGAGGTGATTCTCATTCTGGGGTTGTTTTCCCAGGAATAATGAAGGGTTTGCCATGAGTCACCCCCATCCTCTTAGTTAACAGTAGGACATTGTTTTGAGATCTCCCTCTGACCTAAAGGATGTAAAGGGGACACAGAGGAGAGCTTCTTCTGAGTTGGGATAGCTTTAGACATTGAGTCGATAAGCAAATATGACATACATGTATTAATAATAATGCCAGAGTGAGGTGAGGAGCTGGGGCTTATTGTTCCGGAGGCTCTTTTTTTAATTGAATTTATTTATTTGACAGAGAGATCGAGAGAGCGCACAAGTAGGCAGAGCAGCAGGCAGAAGGAGAGGGAGAGTGAGAAGCAGGCTCCCTGCTGAGCAGGGAGCCCGATGATGCTGGTCCTCCTCCCAGGACCCTGGGATCATGCCTGCTGGGTAGACACTTAACCTACTGAGCCACCCAGGAGCCCCTGGAGGCTCTTTCTTAATAAAAGAAACAAGACTGCATTTAAAAACAACATAATGTGATTCGCAATGTGTTGTTAGTTAATGGTTTAGTAACCTGGACCATTTGTGTGCCTGTGGTTCAAGTTACTGCCTACCTTGAGGTCATAATGTCCAAAAACAAAGGCATCTTTTGTTTTCTACAATACTCTTCTGTTTTTGTCTCCTTCATGTTAACCAATAGTCCACAGGGATATGGGTAGCTAAATGGTGGGCATGGCTAGTCGTATCTGTATTTCTGGAAAAGGTACCTTTTATTTATTTATTTATTGTTTATTTGTTTGTTTAATTTTTATTTTAATTAAAAAAGCTACCTTTTAATAAAGTATTTATTATTAGGTAACTGTATAAATTACCTATGGCCCACAGCTTTTATTGAGGTCACTGCAGTATGAAAGCACCCATCTTAAGGTGAGAAGGGTTCAGCGAGTTTTAACAAGCGCATATACCCTCTAACCTGACTTCCTGTCAGGAGACATTTCTGACACCTCACAGAGAGTTCTCTGGTGCCTTCTTTCCAGTCAGTCCCTCACGCCTGCCTTTCCCTGACCTCACAACCACTGTTCTGGGATCTGTCACCATTAGATTTGTTTTGTCAATTCAAAAACTTCGTGTAAATGGAATCGTAAAGCATGTTGTCTTTTGTGTCTGGCTTTTTCCATTCAGCGGCCATTTTGGAGATTCCTTCATGGTGTGGCAAATATCGACCGCTCAGTCCTATCTGCTGCTGAGGGGTATCCCATGGTATGAATAAACCGTGATTTCTGGATCCATTCTCCTGTTGATAGACATTTAGGTCATTTCCAGTTTGGAGAAGTAAAGCTTTTTATAATAGTTATACTAATTTAACTAAGTGCATAAATAATAAATGTATAACTTATAAATAAAGGAGCTGACAGAGATGTGTGAGTATGTGCCTGACTTATCACAGAAATATGTGCCTCAAAGATACTCCATTAAGCTCAGAGGTAGCAAAGTCACAACCGGAACTGTGCCTCGTGTAAATTCGGGATTGAGTGAGGGATCACGGAAGATGGTGGGACAAAGCGAAACATTACCAATCCACACACTTTAAAAAAGTTGTTATATACCAATTGCCATCAAATGAAGAATGTAGGCTTGGCTTGAAAATGCGTTTTATAATTTAGAGACGAGTCACTCCTGATGGGCTATTAATGGCTCCATTTTACAGTGGAGAAATTTCTTGGACCCTTAGTTTTCTTATGTGTAAAATGGAGACACTAGTTCCTCCCTCACAAGTTTTTTGTTTTTGTTTTTTTTGAGAAGCAAATGAGAGAATGCATGCAAAGAATCTATCAGCTCAAAGCTTTGTGTGAGTGCAAAGTGCTAGTGTTGTTGGTGACAGAATCACACAGGTTTCCCTCAAAAGATGGCAGTGGAGTATTTCACATGTGTTATGCATTTTTTTTAAATTTATTAACTCGTTTACCTTCCTAAGAGGTAAATACTATTGCTATCATTCCCATTTTCCAGATGAAGAGCTTGAGGCGTGGAGACCACACGGGTATAAATGGCATACGTGGGATTTTAATCCGTAGAGCTGGCATGAATCTGAGCTGTTACTATTGTACCATCTGCCTTTCTAAAAAGATGTCATTATACCTCCTCCCTACAGCTCACTTTACAGTAATTGTCTACATCCACAGCCTTTATTTCCTTGTGGGAGGGTTGCTATATTCAGATTTGTTGGCCTGCTCTCTATAAGATACAAGAAGGAAGCTGAAAGCTTGCCTAAAATCTCAGGGATTTCCCATTTTGGTCTTCCTGGAGGTTTGCAGGGAGACTGCCGGGTCAGCCATGCTCTCAGCAAATACTCTATTTGGGGCACCTGGGTGGCTCAGTGGGTTAAGCCTCTGCCTTTGGCTCAGGTCATGATCCCAGAGTCCTGGGATAGAGCCCCACATCAGGCTCTCTGCTTGGCAGGGAGCCTGCTTCCCCCTCTCGCTCTCTCTGCCTACCTCTCTGCCTGCTTGTGATCTCTCTGTCTCTCTCTCTGTCAAATAAATAAATTAAATCTTTAAAAAAACAAAAACAAAAACAACCCAACAACAACAAAAAAACAAATACTCTATTTATGAGATAATCAGAACCACCCGCAGGACAGAACAGATCCTGGGAGCTCCTACTTGAGGCCGTCTTTCCCAGGACACATCTGAGCTGGGAAGCACGGGGTAGCACTGAATGCTGAGAAGGAAGCATCCCCGTGTCCAAGGCCCTTTGGTCACTTACTGGAATGTCTCTGTCCTCACCTGGACATTTGGCCTTGCTTCTCATAGACCACTCTTGCACCTTAGGTTAAACCCTCTTTTGTCTGAGGCTGTGGATAACTGAGTTGGAAGGCTCCTTGCATGACTGGGTGGGGATGGGGAGGTGCGTGGGCGGGCAGCACAGCATTTCTTTTTCTTTTTTCTTTTGAAATTACCAGGGACCACTCTTTAAAAAGCGGGGGACAGGGGCACCTGGGTGGCTCAGTGGGTTAAAGCCTCTGCCTTCGGCTCAGGTCATGATCCCAGGGTCCTAGGATCGAGCCCCACATCGGGCTCTCTGCTAGGCGGGGAGCCTGCTTCCTCCTCTCTCTCTCTGCCTGCCTCTCTGCCTACTTGTGATCTCTGTCTGTCAAATAAATAAATAAAATATTTAAAAAAAAAAAAGAATAAAATAAATAAATAAATAAAAAGCGGGGGACACCCAGGTGACTCAGTCTGAAGAACATGGATCCCTTGATCTCAGGGTCTTGAGTTTGAGCTCTACGTTGGGTGTAGAGATTACTTAAATGAATGAATACATAAAAACTTTAAAAATAAAATAAAACAAAATAAATAAAATACAATAACATTGCTAATTAATACTAACTGATACCTTCAGATGGACCCGAAGGTAAAGTTCAGTTTTTAAGCAAAATTATCATGGTTGTCTAAAATATTACATGTCCCAAACACTGAGGTTTCGGAGTGTGAGCTGTGGAAGTTCTAAAGTTGGGTGAAGCTTAACTCAGTGACTCCCGAAACTGAACATTCAACTCTAGAAGAACCTGCTGAGAAAACCACCTGTGCTGCTTTCTTTAGCATTTTCTAAAGAATAATTAGAAGCAGGAGTCATGGGTTCTAAAACCACATCACCAGGGATTGGCTGGCTGTATCTTCCGCATTGACTAAAACAGGAAATTACCAGGTGTACCGAAATGGAGCTAATGAGAGCAAGAACCTCCTACAACTTTGTAGCCACTTGGGAAAAGTGACCCAAACCAAATTACCCATCTGGACCTGTTTTCTGTTCCTAAATGAAGTAAATTAACTTGGAGAGCACTAACACTTCCTCCAGCTGGTAGGGTCATGATTCTAGGAGATGTCACCAACGGTTAGGGACGACAATACTCCACAAACCTGTCCTTTGTATTCATCTTGGAGCTGTCCTGGATGTTCTCTTGGTGGGATAGCAGGGTGTGGAGCAAGATTCAGGGTGATTTCAGAAGCCCCTAAAGTGGGCACCTGGGTGGCTCAGTCGGTTAAGCATCTGCCTTTGGCTCAGGTCATGATCCCAGTGTCCTGGGATTGAGTCCCTGCATTGGGCTCCTCGCTCAGTGGGGAGACTGCTGTTCCCCCTGCTTGTGCATTCTCTCTCTGACAAACAAAATCTTAAAAAAAAAAAAAAAATTAAAAAATTAAAAAAAAGAAGGCCCTAAAGAAAGCCAACCCTGACAGTCAGAGGGCAGAAAGTGGACACAAATCCACAAAAAACATTCATTTCACTGACTTTTAAGGATCCCCAGTGTTTTTTCTCTCCTTAAAGCAAGGAACCAAGTCATTGGAAAAAGTGGAGACAAAGGAATACACGGTGAGGCTGGCTATTTTGTTTTGATTTTTCCACAGATTCAAAGAGAGTGGAATTTGTGTCAGCTTAATTTTAAGGAATTATATGCAACCAAAGTTAATCTGTGAGTCAAGACAGTCTCATGCTGAAAAAAGTCCAATAGTCATACATTACATTGCACAACTATTATTTCCTTCTTTTCTGCTGCTGAATTCAGCCTACTATTTTATAAGATTAAATTACATTCTTTCTTTTCTTCAAGAGTTGAAGAGCTCCAAATGTGGCTTCTCATTCAAAGAATTCATTCTTACCATGGCCAAAAAGCCTTCTTTCGTTTAAATGGATAATTTCCCCTAATTAGCAAGGAATAATCTGGAACTAATTAACTAAAATATCTAAGATGTCTTCAAAATGCCTTGGACAACATGTTAGATGAGAAGACTGTGTGACAAATCTTTTCGCACACACACCAGCCATTTCAGGCAGAGGGAGGAGTTAGAGTCAATGGAAAAGCACAGGCTTTGGGATCAGAAGCTCAAGTTTTTCCTGTTTATTAACCACATGTCCTGCGGAAAATAACTGAATGTGTTGGAACCTCAGCTTCCTCATCCATGAAGTAGACGTAGTAATCTGCTGTGCCAACTTCCGGGGCCGGGTCTTGGGGCCAAATGGAACCACAGAGGTAAAATGTTTTGTAAATGCCACAGGACCGTTCAGCTGCAAGCTGGAGTTACCCAGCGGCTGGGTGGCTTTGGGCAGATGAAAGAGGTCCTTGTGTTTTGCATTCAGCCCTCAGACCACAAAGTGCCACTGAGGGGACCCCCACATCAACACCGCCCTCTTTCATCCCAGCACATTCCGTGAAGGGCTCTGAGAGGTCACTGTGGCTTTAGGCATAGACTGATATCACAGTATTTCCTTCTTTCTCCACAATGACTCCTGTAGAGCTGGGATGAGCATATCAAACTCCATCAACAAGAACTAGGGGACTTTTTGAGTTTGTGTGTTTAAGTTATATCGGAACCTAGAAGCCGGTTTGTTTCAGTTAAGAACAGGCTTGGAAATGATAAGAAGTTGCCATAGCAATTTGATCATGAGTCCAGCAGAGGGAGATAGGCGTGCACTGAGTGCCCACAGGACCAGCGATGTTAATTCACAGGTTTACATCACAAACAGGAAATATATAGCTCAAGACCCTTATGAGGGCCTGGGTGGCTCAGTTGGTTAAGCGTGTGCCTTCAGCGTCCCGGGATGGAGCTCCGCATCCAGCCCCCTGCTCAGTGGGGAGTCTGCTTCTTCTCTGCCCCTCATCCTGCTCTCATGCTCTCTCTCACTCTCTCTCTCTCTTAAATAAATAAATAAAATCTTTAAAGGCCCTTATGAATTCAGCTGCACTTCCAAAACACTTTCAGAATGGGTTTGCATTTTATTGATCACAGGAGCCACTAGGGCATTTGGGCAATAGTGGCCAATATGGGTTGTACATTCCATCCCGAGGCTTCCCACCTGTGGCAGGCACCACTGGAGGCTAAGCCAGCTGGCACCCTGTTTTCTTCCTTCCTGAATCACAGCCCCAGTTTTGTTCAAGTGTCTACCCCGTTCCCAGTGCAGAGGGGGATTCTGATTTGTCTCAGTCATTCAGATCACACTTTCCCCTGAAGAAGGTAAATGGTCTAGGGGTGGACTTACGACCTTACTTGGTTGGCCCAGTCAAACTGAAGGGAAGAGCTTATCTTCCATACTCTGGGAAGAGGTTTTCTCTCTTTCTCTCCCATTGGATGTGAATGAGGAAATGTGTTACTGTTGGCAGCGGTAGTCAACCATGGGAAAGGAAATAGGAAACACATGGAAGAATGATGGAAGGAAAGAACCTGAGTTGTTGTTGTTGTTCTTTAAGAACCTAAGTTTCAGGGACACCTGGGTGGCTAGTCGGTTAAGCCACTGCCTTTTGCTGTCATGAGCCCAGGGTGCTGGGATCAAGTCCTGCATCGGGCTTCTTGTTCAGTGGGGAGCCTCCTTGTCTCTCTACCTCTGCCTGCAGCTCTCCCTGCTTGTGTGCTCGCTCTCTCGCGCTCTCTCTCTCTCTGACAAATAAATAAATAAATAAAATCTTAAAAAAAAAAAAAAGAACCTGAGTTTCAGATGATACCACTAAATCAAACAACCCTGGAGCCTGGATTTCTTGTTATTGTGAGATAATACGTTTCTTTTTAAGCCTGCTTGAGTCAAGCCTTTATTTTTTGCAGATACAGTACCTTTATAGACTGATGGACTCCATTTGCTTTCCCCAAGGGCACCCAGTGGTCTTCAGTCCATTGGGTGGGTTGAAGTAGTATTGAGAGATATTACTGCTTTCTTTTTTTAGTTTAAAAAAAATTTTTTAGAATGCCACTGTATTTAATATACAGTGTTATGTCAATTTCAGGTGCACAATATAGCGACTCAACACTTCCATATATTACTGAGTGCTCAGCACGATAAGTGCCCTCTTCAACCCTCCTCACTTATTTCACCCATCCCCCAACCCACCTCCCCTCTGATAATGATCAGTTTGTTCTCTATAGTTAAGACTCTGTTTCTTGAGAGCCACTATTTTTGCCACTTTTCACAGGGCTTGAACTCAGGACCCTGAGATCAAGACCTGATCTGAGATCAAGAGTCAGACGCTTAACCAACTGAGCCACCCAGGGGCGCCTCAACTACTTTCTATTTTAAACTGTCTATAGGTTTTCCATGGGTCGCTTGTTGAGGAATTGTTGCAAATTATTTCTGTGATATTATTCTTTCCATGGACATAGCACTTTACAGATACCTATTATTTACTGTTAGTCCTAGATGGAACTGCAACTTAGAGGGATTATTCCAAATGAAAGATTACAGTACAACACGTCAGAAAATATCCAGAGTCACCCAAGATGTCCATTACTGTGTTGGAAATACTGTGTATATAGTAAGTCCTCCTCTCATTACTTATGGAGGGAAAAATTCAAGTTCTCACCTTATGGAGGGAAAAATTCAAGTCATCTAAAATAACAAACCATGTAGTTAAAATAAACAAACAAAAGGAATGTTTACTGCTGCCTTCATTCTCTTTTTCAAGGGTGGGGGGATTACATATATGTTTTTCTTACTGCCTTTTGTTGCTAATTTATGTTTATAACCTCTAATCAATTTAAACTAAATATCACATTTAAAAAACCCACTTGTGGCTCCTTTTGGAAAGAACTTGCCAAAGCCGGGAGTAGGGGTTGCCTCACAGGAGGGAGACCAAATGTCCAACGTCCCAAGAATTTGGGCCTAGTGTTTGAGGGATTGTTGTTCAGAGAATCACAAGATAATTTGTCTAAGCATTCCTGAAACATTTATTATTTTACCATAATTTTGAGAAATAAAGAATCAAAAAAGAATGTAATTTTTCAACCAACAGTGTACAAAGTCTTGTGCTGAGTGCTGGTGTGATAAAAAGATGAATAAGATACAGTTGATGACATTTTATATTGTCCTCAGAGAAAGAAGGTTAACACAGTGTATGTGAGACAAGTAGCCAACCATTTTAAGTAGCAGATAACGAAATGCTAAAGTTTGTGGTGCAGAGTTAAGTGCTATCAGTACACAGAGAAAGAGAGCTCAAGATGAGCTACTGTGGTCATGAGAGGTTATTTTATAAAAAAGATGAGCTACAGGGGCACCTAGGTGGCTCAGTAGGTTAAAGCCTCTGCCTTCTACTCAGGTCAGGATCTCGGGGTCCTGGGATCTAGCCCTGCATCAGGCTCTCCGCTCAGCAGGGAGCCTGCTTCCTCCTCTCTCTCTGCCTGCCTCTCTGCCTACTTGTGATCTCTGTCTGTCAAATAAATAAATAAATAAATCTTTAAAAAAGATGAGCTACACAGGATGGTTTGGATTTGGATGAACTTCCAAGGTGAGAAAATTGGGACAATTATGGTATCGTGTTTAAAAAACTAAATCAATGCTAATCAAAAATAATTTTCATTTCAAACATTTTTGAATGTTTTCCTAAAATGTATCCCTAATGAACATCTGAAATTGTTTCTTATTTTTTGGAAGGCTTCAAAATTAAACTAGAAAACATTGTCAATGTATTTATGTACTTTCTTTCTTAGGAAATAAAAGCATTGGGCATTGAATAGGTTCATTATTCATTCACTAAATATTTACTGAGCACCTACTGTGAGCCAGCAAGATTCTAAGTGATGAGCAAAAGAAATCGTGTTCAGAGTAGCTAGAAAGGGAAGGACACAAAATCTAATTAGGTAGGGTGGTTGGGAGCCTTCTTGGAAAAGGCAATGTTCAGTTAAGATTTAAAGAATGAGAAGAGCCAGCCAGCCCTGCCAAGATGGCAGCAGAGCTCCAGGCAGTCCCCGAGGCTGTTTGAGGTGTCCATGTGTGTCAGCCAAGGTTCTGGAGAAACAGAATCTATAGGATACAGATCTGTTTCTACATTTCTGTATTTATCTAACAATCTATCTCCTACTTTATTTATTTCAAGGAATCAGTTTATGTGATTGTTGGAGCAGGAAGTCCAGAATTTATAGGGCAAGCCGGTAAGCTGGAGTTCTCAGGCAGGAGATGATACTGTAGTTACAAGGCAGAATTTCTTCTGGAAAACTCAGGTTTACTCTTTTAAGTTCTTTCAACTGATTGGATAAGGTCCACCCACATTATCAAAGGTAATCTCCTTTACTTAAAGTCAGTCAACTGAAGGTAGATGTGAACATCATCTACAGAATGCCTTCCCAGCAAGACCTAGATTAATGTGTGATTTAAATAACTGGGTTGTATGGCCTTTCCAAGATGACACATAAAACATCATAGCAGGAAACTGTCACATCTAACATGACGTCTGGAGCATGATGAGGTGAGAGAAGGTAACCCAATAAACTTGGGAATATGGGCAGAAGTCTCAAAGCCAGGATACAGAGTTTAGCTTTTATTCAAAGTGCTTCAGAAAACCATAGAAGGAAAGTGATTCTAAAGTTTATATGGAAAGGCAAAAGATCCTGACTAGCCATTAAAATATTGAAGAAGAACAAAGTTAGAGGACTGATTCTACCCAACTCCAAGATCTACCTTACAGTTACAGTAATCATGACAGTACGGTATTTGTGAAAGAGTAGACCACAGATTGATGGAACAGAATAGAGAGACCAGAAATAGACCCGTACAAATATAGTTGTCTGATTTCCAACAAAGGAGCAAAAGCCATTTGATGGAGAAAGGATAGTTTTTTCAACAAATGGTGCTGGAACAACTGTGTATCCACATGCACACACAGACACACAGATGCACACACAGAGAGAGAAGAAAGAAAAGCAAAAAGTGAATCTAGACAAAGGCATCTACTCATGCAGTAAATATTTATTGATTTCTATCAAGGGTCAGGCACCAAGCTTGTGATGATTCTCATGAGGAAAAAATATGTGTGGATAAAATTCAGACTCTGCTATCAAAGGGTTATATTCTGACGGTCTGTTGACCCTTGGCACTGTAGTTGTGGCTGGAGCCATTGGGGTTTGTTCAGACCCAAAGACTTAGATTGTGGAAAACTCAATCCAGTTAACTGAGGCTTCTTCTTCTTCTTTTTTAAAAAAATATTTTATTTATTTATTTGTCGGAGAGAGAGCACAAGCAGGGGGAGGGCAGAAGCAGAGGGAGAAGCAGACTCCCCGCCAAGCAAGAAGCCCGACATGGACTTGATCCCAGGACCCTGGGATCATGACCCGAGCCGAAGGCAGGTGCCCAACTGACAGGGCCACCCAAGTGTCCCTAACTGAGGCTTCTTACTAATCTAGACATCCCTTCCATCACAAAAATTGTAAAATAGATGGTGGGCAATCTCCAAATAGCCTCTTGTAACCACCATATTAAATACTTAAGTAATTTAAGTGGTTTTGGTGTGACATCAATACCAGCTGGCTTATGGATTAGTAATTCAACAGGAAAATGACACATTACATTATGCATGGGCTTAAAAAGACTTAGAGATCAGGGAATTGGACTAAACTAAAATTGCAGATGCAGAACAGGGGTGATGGCTATCGGTGCCTGCTGTAAAAATCACAGCCTTCTTGGTATGCCTGATATTAACGGTCTGATGGACATTTTGTTCCCTCTTTGTTTCAGTTGGTTGCTCTGACCTATCTCCAGATGTGAAGGGGCCAAGGGGAAAAAGAGCCCAACAAAGTGGGTTTATGGGAATAAAAGTTGGGAGTCACACTGCTATGTGACTCCTGGGTTAGAGAGAAAAACTTGAGTTTGTCAGGCTGCTGATCGTTCCCCCAAATGTATTCTCCTGTTTTTACATAATGAAGGAGTTTTAGCTAGGCATAAGGTGACTCATCAAGAAAGTGCCCTTCTCAGACTCCTCACAGTTGGGAAATGGTCGACTTCTTGCCAGGAGAATGTGAATAGAAGTGATGAGTTCAGCTCTTGTGTCACTTTCTTAAAAGGAAATTGCTTGCCTTTCATTTCTTCTCTTTGCCTCTCCCCATGACCTGGGCAGCCCAGCTTTAACCACACATATAAGGACCCTATGAACCATGCAGCCTAAGAAGAGGCAACAGGATGGAACAAACATTGTGTGGATCAGACTTGCCCATCAACCCAGACTGCTTGCCTCTGAACTGTTATGGAGAAAGAAACAATATTCTATCTTATTGTTGGTCTTTGAATGTCTCAATTATACAACAGTTTAAATTGCAGGTTAAACAATACAGTGAGTAAATAAGTACCTGCATCAGGAACTGAAAAATGACTCTTCCAGTCATTGTTTCATCCAATTCATTTTCTTTGCTCTCTTATCTCTAATTACCTACCTGGCAAGTTTCAGTCCAATGCCAGACCACCACATTTAGGCCCTGAGTTCAAAGCTAGAGCAAGACTGGGGTGCATGTAGCTAGGGATGCTCTAGAGTAAGTAACTTGAAAACAATTGATGAAGACCTAGGTCCATTGTCTTGGAACAGCCTGGAATGTGGTGTCTGAAGTTGACCTTCTTGGTCAGTGAATGTTGGGCTTGTTCTGAGGGCTGGAGGCAAGGGGACACTTGAAAAGCCTAGAAATGGCAAGGAGAAAGCAACCTAGCCTCAACTACTACCTGATCCTTTCTCCACTAAAAAAAAAAAAAAAAATATTACCTTGGAGGTCCTGCATTGGTATAGAGAAGGCCGTGATGAGTGAGGAATTAAAAAAAAAAAAGAAGTTAGAGGGATGCCTGGGTGGCTCATTTGGTTGAGCATCTGACTCTTGATTTCAGCTCAGGTCATGATCTCAGGGTTGTGAGACTGAGCCCCACATCAGGCTCTTTGCTCAGGAGGGAGTCTGCTTGAGTTTCTCTCTCTCCCTCTGCCCCTACCCCTGCTGGCATGTGCACTCTCTCATTCTCAAATAAATAAATAAATCTAAAAAGAGAGAGAGAGAGAGAGGAAGTAAAAGTTAGAAATAAAGGAAACTGGTATGCTGAATAAAGGAAAAGGAGAATATGGTAAAAAAACAGTGGTATTTAAAATTGGTCTGGAAATACCATACTTGAATAAGTCAATCTGGGTCCTCAGTAATTCTTGGATCATGATTTCCAACTCCTCTCTCTTCCTGAATCTGGATGCTAGCCCCAGATGGTTGTCTCAGGCCCCATGTCATCTTCACAAAGTCCTCCTATATCTTTATCTTGCAAAAATGGCATGGATACTCTACGCAGTAGAGTCACATGGTGTTAGTGAGGAGAAGACATTAGTAAGAGCACTTATAAGTAGGGAAGGCACAATACTTTCTGAATATTTCTGAGCCCTCATGATTCCCCCACAAAGGGTGCTTGGGCTGGGTATGATTGGCCAGGCCCAAATGCAGAAAGGGCTCTAAGACAGGACCTCACCCCATAGGGTTCTGTCTGGTGTGAGAAGTGGCCTTGTTAGGAAGGCTGGGCATCTAGCATCAGCCTGTCCTTGCATTGAGCTAGACTCAGACCTGTTGAGCCGGCTCTCTGCTAAACTACTGAGAGAAGGTGAGAAATGGGTATTTGAAGCCATCTGGATTTACCCTCTTTGGTTATGTCCAGGGTCCTCCAAACTAGAAAGAACTACATTTTCCAATATTACAACATGAGCACCAAAGAGCCTTCAATGGACCCCTCAATGCCTTCTTGGCCTAAGAGATTTTTGTATACTCAGCCCCAGGATCTTTTCCTTTTGCCACTTTGATTCTTCAGGTCAGCAAGTCACTGAGATACAATTGAGTATCTAATCATGCTTGGCTTGTGTTGACTTCTGGAGACATCACATATTCTGCCCTTATTTCTATATACTGAATTATCTTCCACATCTGTTTATTGACTGTTGTTAAAGGATAATTTATATAAGAAGATCTAATCATAACTCTCACCTAACTATAAAAATGAACACATGTCAAAGTTTTTATTTAACTCATTAATTAGCAAGAGGACTAGTAAGATGTTACAACTAGTTCATATGAGGATTTGATTTATATTCTGTACTGAACAAAAGGAATACTTTGCAAAGCTATGGACAGAAAAGATACATTACTATCATCTCACAACATGTTGATGTCTACTTGGACAGAGTTGTAAAAAAGCCTGGTCAAAGACAATCAAAGGCCACATCCCGAGAGGATGAGATAATCCCTGGAGGGTCCGCTGGACAAGGCTTAGCATTCTACTGCAAGGACACCCAATAATCTCTTTCGTCCCTTTCAGTATCTGACAGTTTCTCCTGGCAGACTTCCTTCCCTCTGTGGTCATACATAATTTAAAGATTATTCTTGGTCATCAAAAAAAGCTGGTCTCATTTCCTTACACCATACACGAAAATAGACTCAAAGTGGATGAAGGACCTCAATGTGAGAAAGGAATCCATCAAAATCCTTGAAGAGAACACAGGCAGCAACCTCTTCGACCTCAGCTGCAGCAACATCTTCCTAGGAACATTGCCAAAGGCAAGGGAAGTGAGGGCAAAAATGAACTATTGGGATTTCATCAAGATCAAAAGCTTTTGCACAGCAAAGGAAACAGTTAACAAAACCAAAAGACAACTGACAGAATAGGAGAAGATATTTGCAAACGACATATCAGATAAAGGGCTAGTGCCCAAGATCTATAAAGAACTTAGCAAACTCAACACCCAAAGAACAAATAATCCAATCAAGAAATGGGCAGAAGACATGAACAGACATTTCTGCAAAGAAGACATCCAGATGGCCAACAGACACATGAAAAAGTGCTCCACATCACTTGACATCAGGGAAATACAAATCAAAACCACAATGAGATATCACCTCACACCAGTCAGAATGGCTAAAATTAACAAGTCAGGAAATGACAGATGCTGGCGAGGATGCGGAGAAAGGGGAACCCTCCTCCACTGTTGGTGGGAATGCAAGCTGGTGCAACCACTCTGGAAAACAGCATGGAGGTTCCTCAAAATGTTGAAAATAGAACTACCCTATGACCCAGCAATTGCACTACTAGGTATTTACCTTAAAGATACAAATGTAGTGATCCGAAGGGGCACGTGCACCCGAATGTTTATAGCAGCAATGTCTACAATAGCCAAACTATGGAAAGAACCTAGATGTCCATCAACAGATGAATGGATAAAGAAGATGTGGTATATATACACAATGGAATACTATGTAGCCATCAAAAGAAATGAAATCTTGCCATTTGCGACGATGTGGATGGAACTAGAGGGTATCATGCTTAGCGAAATAAGTCAATCGGAGAAAGACAACTATCATAAGATCTCCCTGATATGAGGAAGTGGAGATGCAACATGGGGGGTTAAGGGGGTAGGAGAAGAATAAATGAAACAAGATGGGAGTGGGAGGGAGACAAACCATAAGTGACTCTTAATTTCACAAAACAAACTGAGGGTTGCTGGGGAGAGGGGGGTTGGGAGAGGGGGGTGGGGTTATGGACACTGGGGAGGGTATGTGCTATGGTGAGTGCTGTGAAGTGTGTAAACCTGGCGATTCACAGACCTGTACCCCTGGGGATAGAAATATATTATATGTTTATTTAAAAAAAAGCTGGTCTCATTAGGATTGGCTGATTAATTAGATAGGTGCATCACAATTGTTTATTGATTAGACAGGCCTCCTCTCAGCCTACTTGGAGAAATCTAGAGTCATACAGTATTGAATGGTCCCAAATTAACTTCCGTCTGTAAGTGTTCATAAAGAAACTTGGAAAAACACATCTTATTTGTTGTCCCAAGATACTCCACCAGATTTTAGCTGCAGTACCTTTACATTTGGATAAATTCCTTTCTTCTTGAGGTTTTGAAAAAATATCCCAATGGCTTGCCTTTGAAGTGAACTTCCTTACTAACTATCAGGCTGGACCCTATGAACTCATTCAGGTCAGTTTTCCTGGGAGGGCTTTATAAGCTTTGACTCCATAATTACAGCCAAACTTTGTTCTTTATTCTTTTCAAAAATTTTTAAAAAGATCTTCTTTTTAAGTAATCTCTACACTCAACGTGGGGCTCGAACTTTTAATCCCTAGATCGAGAGCTGGATGCCTTATCTACTGAGCCAGGGGGGACCCCCACCCTTTGTTCTTTAGAATGGCTTGTCACATTTATTCAACTGAACATCATTCTCAACTACAATATTGCAGGCAAGGCATTGCTTGCATAATGGAATCTTCCAATTATGTCTTGGCACAAAGGAGGACAGATACTTACTGAACATATGTAAACAATTATATTGAAAGTAAAAAGACTAAGTAAGTTTCTGAATTACCTGAGGAGGGTAATTAGTTGTATCAGTTAGAACCACATGTCATTTTTAAATGTTTTGTTTTAGTTTACAACAGTAGAATTTACAAAATTATTGTGAATTGCATACAGCATAAGAAGAAAAAAGGAAAGGTTTCCTTACACATTCAACAAATAGGACATTAAAACAAGTCAATAGTGCTCCAAATAACCTCAATAAAATTTCCTATACCTATTTGTTTGGTCTTACTTAATTAATTCTCTTTCTTATGGATGATGGGTTAGCAGTTTCATGAAACTGTCTGCTTTTCAGCTACAAAGAGTCTTGGAAATCCTGACTAAGTTCCACCAATATACTCTGAAAGCTATTCAAGCCATGTCAGCTGAAATTTGAAGAGTCAATGGTTTGAAGGACCTTGTGCTATCATTGTCCACAAGGTCTGGGAGTGCCCTTTTTTATTGAAGACATGAACGCTGGCCCATTGCTTATATCAGTCTTTGAATAAGCATCAAAGAAAAAGAAAAATTATATACGGTGTTTAAAAAACTCAACCAAGCAAATTTTGAAGCTCTTATTGGCTTTATTCAGTGATTCACCAATCAGGCAGCATCTAATCCAGCAGATAGAAAGGAGCTCTGAGGAACTATATAAAATGAAAGATTTGTATAAGCAGAAAAGTGATGGGACAAGGAAGTTACACTAAATGAAAAAGTAGACTCATTACTGCAAGGTTACTTTCCTTTAGGGGGTGGCAAGGGTCTATCAGGCAGTTTACTAACTAGTGCTAATTAGGTGACTTCTGATCCAATCGTTTAAGATTCCATTTCTGGGATCCAAAACTAAGTCTTGGTTTGGTGACATGGAGCTTAGCATAAGTGACTCCATTTGGGGCCCATTCTTTTATCAATAGATAGCACAGACTTAATGGCTGTTGCTAATTTATTACTGGTATTTTTTAAATGTGAAAAGTCTGATTAAGTTCATAATACAAATAATACTGCTGACAAGGAAATTTGGTTCTTTCTGTGCAAAACAAAACCAAAAAATCCTCCTCCCCCCAGCTAGCCCTCCCAACCTCAGCCATATAGACAACCTGCCCAGGTAGGAAGCCCCAGGCTTCTGTGGATTCAGCAGAGGCGGGAGTGGGGGCAGGGAGCTGTGCAAATCCAGCCCTCAGCTAAAGCAAATAATAATGGCTGGAAGCTTAAAATAGATCCAGGGAGGAGCTCATTAACTTGGCATAGGAAGTAGTCAGTACCTCTAGCATTTCTCATTTTGGAAATTGCTTTGGTCCATTTTCCTTCTATTCATTGGACCGGAAAATACAGATCTTTACTAACATATTCACCACATCTGACGATGAGCTAATTTAGACCAGCCGAAATAATTGTTCCACAGGAACACAGGACTTCAACCTCAGTTCAGAAAATCCCTGACATCTGACGTAGGAGGATTTATAGGTTTAGTGGAAATTGCTTTCTCCTGCTCTCCAGATTACATACTGTGGCTTGATTTTTTTTTTTTTTTTGCATGAGTAAACATCCTTGGAATTAATGAACAGACCAATAATGTCTTAAAAGAGAAAAGAACATCATTTTCCTTTTTGCTGTTTTTTGAGAGAACCATTTGCATTTGGAAACCCATACTGGCTGTCCAGAATATGAAAGTTGGAGTTTTCATTTTGTGGTGGGGATGGGTTTGGGCCACTGAAAGCAAAGTGCATGGACGAGGAGAAGTAAACGAGATGTCCAAGAAAGGCAGGTGAGTGGACTTCTGGGGATAGAGCTCACGGTATTGCCCTAAGGCCATTCCAACATATGGTGTTTTATGTGGGTGCCCTTCCCCACCTTTCCCTTTGTTCTCCTGCTCCCTCCCTTTTAGGAAGTTGGAATTATGTTGTTTTTAATGATGTTAGATTAGATACAGTGCTGTCATTGCGAATCTCTTATGAATTGTCTTACGCAAAAGACTCCAGAAAAAAGAATATATTCACCTCATTTTAAAAAGTTAAGGGCAATTATTTGATGTCTGCCTCCTAGGTTGGGACAAATCTGCAAATTCTCAAATAACCAATGGGGTCTTTAATTAGTGAGAATGATTTTAGTTCTAATTATTTCTGGTACATTAGTGGATCTGGATCTCTTTTAATGTCTTTTAAAAGAAAACAAGGCAGCTTTCTTCAAGCTATATGGCTAGATGGGGTCATTTGATTGTCCCTTACTAGTAAATGGAGAGGGTGCAGGGATGGACCTGCCTGCAGACCAGTTGCTTGCTCGTTGTCAATGGTACGTGTAGCCCCCAGCCATACCAGGGTCCGAGGAGGCAGCGGGGGCAGAGGTGGACGGCCCCTTTGGCACCTGGACTCACTCAGGTGGCTCTGATGGCAGCCCCGGTCACTAAATGATGGCATCGCACAGCCGCACACCTGCTAGCCCCACCTTCATCAGTGAAATAGCACCGTTGGAGGAAACCTGATCCAGCTCTCCCTCTTTATGGATGAGGAAAGAGAGGCAGGGCATTCTTAACTCTCAGTTCTTTATCAGCTTTAGGTCCAAATTCAGCTTCAGGTCTGTTATCTCTGGACGGAAATATGAACAGAGGTCCAAAATATCAATTAGTGTGAATGGAAGTGTAGCTTTCTGCAGATCGGGGCTAGTGACAGGGCTGGGGGTCTGACTCTTCAGTGCCCCCCTCCTGGGGTCTGAGAGCCCTCCGCACATGGGCTCCCGGACAGCCAGCGACGGCGCACAGCACTCCAGGATGTTTTAACGACATCACAAAACCAGGAGCTCAAATATCAGGGGACCGTGGGAAGTCCTGGGCACGGAGGGTGACTGCTGAGTACAAGCCACATGCCCTGGTTCCCTCAGACTCTCAGGTTGCTTGGGCAAACAGGTATTTGGGGAGCGGTACAGCCACAGAGATTATCTGAATCAAATGTGCTCTGGAGGATTAAGAGCAGCCGCAGCAACAAACCCTATTGGTTGTCACCAAGAACTTCTCAGCCTCTCTCCTAAACTGAGCTGGAGTGGTGACCTATTGGTGAACACCAATGATGAAGAGAAGTCCCAGATAGTGAAATAGATCTTCTTAAAAAAAAAAATTATTTGCACCTGGGTAGTGTGGTAGGTTAAGCATCTGACTCTTGGTTTTGGCCCAGGTCATGATCTCAGGGTCATGATCTCAAGGTCCCAGGATCAGCTCGGGGGGATAAAGCCCCAGGTTGGGTTCCACACTTAGAGAGGAGTCTGCTTAAAGATTCTCTCCCTCTCCTCTGTCACCCCCTCAAATAAATAAATCTTTAAAAAATTAAATTTAAAAAATCACTTATAAAACTTTCATGTTTTTATGATGAAATTCATATATGACTACTATAATTTTAAAATTTTCAAAAATGGGATCAGTGTATTAAAAACACAAAATTCACCCATAATCCCCCAACCCAAAAATTTATGGGTGTTAACGTTGTTAACATGGTTGTGTATTTTCTTTCACTCTTTTTGTCTAAGCACATACTGATTATTAACTAGTTTGGGATTATTCTATACATATAGTTACATTTATAACCTCAAGTTATTTAATATGACTTTGTCTGCATGTTTACTTATTTACAGCCTACGTAATTATCATTTCAATGACTGCATTATGATGCATAATAATACATAATTTAGCACCATTTAAGCAGTTTCCTCTGTATTTTGGACATTGAGTTGCTTCCTTTGTTATTATAAATACTATACATGAATATCTTTGTACATGAGAATAGTTGTCTACATATAGGATTTTCTTTTTTTAAATAAGCTATATGACCCCATAAAGTGCTTGAACTCACAATCCTGAGGTCAAGAGTCACATGCTTAACTGACTGAGCCAGCCAGGAATCCTTACATATGTGATTTTTTTTTTTAAGATTTTACTTATTTATTTAACAGACAGAGACCACAAGTAGGCAGAGAGGCAGGCAGAGAGAGAGGGGGAAACAGGCTCCCCACTGAGCAGAGAGCCCGATGCGGGGCTCAATCCCAGGACCCTGAAATCATTACCTGAGCCAAAGGCAGAAGATTAACCCACTGAGCCACCCAGGCGCCCCACATATAGGGTTTTAAAATTAGAATAGACTCCTGGAAGTGTACAAGGTCACAAAGGTCAAATTGCACACGAACTTTAAAGCTCCAGATATATTTAGCCAAATGGCTTTCCAGAACGATGGACCCGACTTACACATCCCCCGCCAGGTTAAGTTTTATTTTTATGTAGCCTCCGTTTTTCAAGGGCTCACTTAATTTCCTCTAGATTCTCAACTCATAAACTGCTGGTAATTTGTATGCAGGCTTCTTTTCATAGTTTCTACTAATGAAATGTGAAGCACAGTGAACACGTGCACGCAACGGGGTGAGGCCCGTGAGGTGCCCACGGTGCAGAATTTAAGAAGGTGCGTGCACGGTCCTGAGGGGATGCCTCCTTAGGTTTTGTTCCTTACCTGCCTCATTCTAGTCTCCACCCTGGCAAATAACTCAAGAGCTATTTCCCAAGCTCTCCATGGGAGGCACATCAGGTGGGATTTTCCTCACAAATCATGCTTGGTAAATATCAGAATGCAAGGGCATTGGGCAAGGTTTCTAGAATGGATCAATAGTTATTGTCTCTCCCTCCTCCCTGGAAGAATGGAGGTATAGCCCGTCTACACCACAGACCCTGGGACAAATGCCCGCTCTTGCTCTGGGAGGGCCAGCTGGTCTACCAGAAGTTGCAAGTTTTGTTCTCATACTTGCTTTGTCACGTTAAGGCATTCCAGTGTATTTGGAAGGTGAAGCAGGTCTGCATAGTTTCAGCTGATGTCCAATTTGGAGAGCTCACACTGTGGCATTAGCGTAGAAGGATGGGAAGGGTGCTAGAGGGGACACAGAGAAAGTCGCCCACAGCCTATGCCGTAACCCGGGTGAGAGAGGGTGAAAGCCTCAAGTAGGGTATGGGTGGAAAGAACAGGACTGGGGGAGATGGATGTAAGAGCTTTAAGGAGCTAGAATTGTCAGAATTCGATCAGGTGGAAAACTAGCAGGTATCTGGATTGTGTGACCTCGTAGAAGGCGGTGTCAGGGAAAGCAAGGCAGGATGGGGAGCAGATGTGGGGGGAAGGAGGCGTTCGTTATGAACACGTGGACCTGAGGGTGTTTTCCCAAGATGTGAAGAGAGAGCTGTCCAGTTGGAGGCCTACAGGTCTGCAGCTCAGGAGGGAAATGGGGCTTGGAGACGTAGATCTAACAGAAGTCATCATAGATGGGGGTGGAAGAAGCGACCCAAAGAGAGCAAGTCGTAAGAAAGAAGAACAGGATCAAGGACAGATCCTTCGGGAAGAGCAACATTTAAGGAGAGGATGGCGGAAGAAGCCTTCCTCGGTGAGGGACGCTGGAAAAGAAGGGCCAGAGAAATAGGTGTATGACTGGAATGGAGAGGTGTCAAAGATGTCAAGAGAGTTATTTATTCGACAGTTGTCAAATGCTTGTCTGAGGGCCGGCACCGCACCAGCAATGGGCACTTCACCAATGCCTAAAGCAAATACAGGTTTTGCCCTCAAGAGACTTGCAGACTAGAGAGGCATTCCCTCGAAGCATCAAGGGTTTCCAGAGGGAGGGAGTGACACTAGGGTCAGATCACACAAAGACACAGCAGCTAAGAGCCACTGAGGACCTCAGAGAAGAGTGGCAGTGGGTTGAAGAGCCGGGAGAAGATGGTGTGGGTATAGGTGACTCATACAAGAAACTCAGCAGTGAATGGAAAGGCTGTGACTGGTGAGGGTGAGAGAGAAAGCCCAGCAGGACTTCTCAGGCCAGCAGAGACCCAGCGGGTGCACATGCTGAAGGGGGAAGGCGGTAGAAAGGCAATGATGATGATGATACAGGAGATACTTGCTGTCAAATCTCTATCCTGACAAACACAAGCCACTGGATTGTGAACTGGGTCTCTGACTGCCCGAAGTATCTTGGAATTTGATTTTCTCCTAAGTAGTGTTCTCTCTTCATCTTGTCCCTTCATTCTCCAGATGGTTTGCTTGAACTTTTGATTCTCTTCTTTGGGCTGCTGGCTCTTGTCCAGGTATGACCTGCCATTCAGCCTGAAGGTTTCCTGAGGCCTGTACTTAGGTGGCTCCCCGTGCTCATGACACCCTTCCCTTTCCTCTTTCTCCTTCTCATTTCTTTGGGTGCCTTAATGTTTCCCAGACACATCACATTCTCTGAGGAGACTTCGTTGCCACCCCCACTCCCGCCTCTCAGTCTCAACTGGGCAACTTACTTCTGAGCTTCCACAGCCCCCCAGTCCATTCCATTTCAGAGGACTAATCTCTCAGCATTAGTGCTCACTCCTCATCTGCTGCAGCTTCTAGACTATGAGCTCCTTGAGGGCTGTACTAGTCTACTCAGGCCATGACAAATTACCACAGACTGGGTGGCTTAAGCAATAAACAGTGATTCTATCACAGGTCTGGGGGCTAGAAGTCCATGGTCAAGGTGCCAGAAAATTCTGTTTCTGATGAAGGCTTTCTTCCTGGCTTGTAGACAGCCCCCTTCTTGCTGGGTCCTCAAATGACCCTTCCTAGGTTCTTGCCAAGAGGGGTGGGGAGGGTATCTCTAGTATCTCTTCCTCTTCTTGTAAGGACACCAGTCCTATCGGATCAGAGCACCATTCTTATGATCTTATTTATTTATTTATTTTAAAGATTCTATTTATTTATTTGTCAGAGAGAGAGCAAGAGTGAGAGAGCGAGTGAGCTACAAGCAGGGTGGAGGGCAGAGGGAGAAGCAGGCTCCCCAGTGAGCAGGGAGTCTGATGCGGGGCTCAATCTCAGGACGCTGGGATCATGACCCAAGCTGAAGGCAGGCGCTCAACTAACTGAGCTGCCCAGGTGTCCCCTTATGATCTCATTTAAACTTAATTAGCTCCTTAACAACCAATCACTCAAAACAGTCACACTGGGAGTTAGGGCTTTAACATATGAACTCGGGGGGGCGGGGGGCACAGTCCAGTCCATAACAAGGGCTCAACTTGTACCTTTATCCTTGTCACCCCAAGTTCAAGGACCATATCTGATACATGGTAGATACTCGAGAAATGTTAAGCAAAAATAAATGAGTGAGTTCCAACTCTTGCTATTCCTGTACTTCATTCATCCAACAAATACGTATTCACTACATTCCCGGCACTGTGCCCAGGGCTTGGGAGGCAATGGCGATCACTTGAGATGTTGACAGTTTATGGGGGTGACACACATTAATGAAATAATTTTTACAGAATATCAGAATTTCAAGGACCTTAGAAATCCCGTCACTTAAAGATAAGAAGAGAAGGGTCCCAAAACATATAACACTTATGACAAGATTATGCAGCATTCCCTCAAAATTCCACACCTCTCATTTCTCCATATCCAGGGCCCTCCCCTCACCATCACAAAGGAGGGTAGGAGGTGGAGGAAGATAAAGAAGTTCATTCAGTAACTTCATTTACCAAAAACGTTGTGGGCTCTCTCCTTGACAGACAAACTCTTTGTTTGCTTACTTTTTTGATTTTGGTTTTTTAAGAGCTGGTATATTTAATTAGTGGTGGGAACTCAAAAGACATTTACTGAGAGTCTAACATGTCCAAAGGCACATAGGTATATAGTGAATAGAATATGATCAGTAAACACAGGTTGCTCATAAAGGGGGCAGCATTGGAATTAGGGACAGATTTTTATGAGTTAGAAAATAGTTAAAGAACTATAATAAATGGGAAAAATACAATCTGAGAATTCTGATAAAGAGAATAGGTGGGGAAAAAAGTCAGAGCTTTAAATTAAAAGAAAGTAATCCAGTGTCTTCAAATGGGAACACATGCGGAATTTATGTTGGGACATATGTAGAAGATAAAAGAGATGATCTAGGTCAAGATTTTACCTGAGAAGTAACGAAACAAACATGGTTTTCCTGTGCCCTTTTGACCCCATGGAGAGCGATAGCATCTTGGGTGTTTGTACTAAGGACCCACCAGGTTGGTGGGAATAGGCATTAGTCACGTGGCAAGAAGAAAGCTTGATCAAGTGAGCCCGAGATAGGACTTGGAGATAGCATCAGAAGCCATACTGAAGTTGGGCTGGTCCCACCCACACCAGACACAACACCTGATATCTTTTGGTTCCAGGCAGCTCAGGTCTCCCACAGGTGTGCTGACCTCCAGCGTCAAGGAGTATTCACACCCTGTGTTAGTCAGTGTTCTCCAGAGAAACAGAACCACCAGGCTGCTTGTAATATATATCTATCTGTATATACAGTGTTGCATAGATACATTGTGTGACACAGATGTAGTGTAATATACATGTATGGAGAGAGAGGAGGGAGTAAGATTAACTGTACAGCAACAGGAGTTGAGGCAGCAGCTCAAGTCTGAAGGCGATCTGGTGGCAGAATTCCCTCTTCCTCAGAGGATCTCAGCCTTTTCTCTTATGACTGGATTGATTGATCAATCAATTGATCTCTTTTCTCTCTGATTGGATGAGACCCACCCAATGAAAAGCAATCTGCTTTGCTTAAAATCCACTGATGTAAATGTTAATCACATCTTTAAAAATACCTCACTTCAGGGCAGATGGGTGACTCAGTCTGTTAAGCATCTGACTCTTGATTTTAGCTCAGGTCATGATCTCAGGGTCATGAGATCCAGCTCACATCAGGTTCCACACTGGACAGGGATCCTGCTTAAGCTTCTCTCTCCCTCTCCTGCTGTCCCTCCCCCGCTGCACACGTGCTCTCTCTCTCTTTCTCTCTCTCAATAAAAACAAAAGCAAATAAACAAAACATAACAAAAACCCTCAGTGCAACATCTTGCTTAAACAGACAGTGTTGTTTAACCAGAAACTGCGTACCATGGCCTAGCAAAGGTGACACATAAAATTACCCATTACATACCCATTACATACAAACCAAACCCAGCATTCTGGTTTGAAAAGCAGATTATTGGTTACTTATTCAAATTTCCAGCTTAGTAAGAAATCAAAAGAAATGAACTATTTACACCCAAAAGAAAATACAAAATACTTACTCTTTATGTGGAAAAATGTACAACCTCTGTAGCAATTCAAGAAATATAATATAAGTAACATTAGGGTAACATCCTTATTGGATAAATAAAGATTAAATGCACACATGCACACACACTCACTCACACACAGCCTGTGCTGGTGGGTCTGGAAGAAACCAAAACCACATTTGTGGGGCTCTGCCAATGGACAGACCCTTCCCAACTGCCATCCACCCACGAGGCTAGAGCTGTAAGTTACCTCTAGTACCATAGAGGGGATGCCTTCTGGAATAGGCTTAAAAGGTCTCCAAGCTCCCCCATGGCCCAACCCCTTATTTCACAGCAGAGTTATCAGAAACAGACAGAAAGCAGGAATGTGTTACGGTGCCAGTGGCTCAGATGGTTAAGCATCTGCCTTCAGCTCAGGTCGTGATCCCAGGGTCCTGGGATCGACCCCGAATCAGGCTCCCAGCTCATCGGGAAGCCTGTTTTGCCCTCTCCCTCTGCCTGCCACTCCCCCTGCTTATGCTCTCTCTCTCTCTCTCTGTCAAAAAATACACAGAATTAAAAAAAAAAAAAGAGGTTTAGAAGAAATAAAAGAAAGAAAGCAGAAATGTGTTGTATTCTCCCATCAGCTAGGAAACCTGGGGCCTGAGGCAGAGCACAAATATACAAAATGTCCTAAGTATACAAAATATACAGAATAAAAAATATAAACATATTTTTAAAATATTAAAAAGTATACAAAATATCATAGTGGCCTGACTCAGGGTGACACTGGAGAGTAGCCCCATATTCAGTCTTACGTGGGCCGCAGAGCAAACTCAGCTGGTCTGGCCCACGTCTTCCTCTCTGACCTCCCTTCCATCGCCACACTGGCCAGCTTGCTGCTCCCGCCACAACTGAGCAGCACCCCCTCTCACCCCCCCGCCCCCGGCCTCTGTCCCTGCCGGGCCTCTGCCAGGAGCACTCTTAGGTAGCCTCAGCATGTGGTTCCCTCATCTTCTTCAGGCCTCTGTCTGATTGCCACTTTCAGGGACGTGTTCCCTGGCCACCCATATAAAACAGCCAGATAACCCCCCACCCCCAAGCCCTTACTCAGCTTGCCATCCTAGCCCTCAATGTATGTTCCCATAAGGCAATAAGGGGCCCAGGATGTGTGTCTGTGAGGATTTCCGTGGACGTTTTGGCTTGGGCAGGAACAGTGATAGGCAACCCCAAGAATGTGTCACCAAAGCTCCTAAGCTCAATGGGATGGTGGTGGATCCAAACGGCATGGGGCTCTGGCTTTTGGACCTAGAGCTACCACATACCACATGACTGGGGACCAGTCACTGCACGTCCTCAAGTCTGTTTCATCTGTAAAGGGGAGTCAGTTAGGTCTGTCACCTCAGGGTTACTCTAAGGACTGTGTGAGCCAAAGTATGGGAAAGGGCTTGACTACCATAAAGCTCAGTGAACCCTTAAGGGCCCGGGGCCTCACCTCTGCCATCTTGTGATGCGCGCAGATAGGAAGCTCCTGCACAGACCCTCGTCCCACCAGGTAGCCCTTAGCGCTCGTCTCTGCCCAGAGGACAGTTACACCATGCACAGCATCTGGGGACACTCCCCAGATCTGCCAACTAGAGAGTAAACAGCGCCACCACCACCACCACCCCCGCCCAAGGAAAGGAGATAGTGTAGGATGTCTCGCTCTGTCAGAGCCCTCACTGGTTTCATGCCATCGACAGGATGGGACACAGCAAGTTCCTAAGTTGTCTTTGTAATCAAAGTTCTAGGATGTGGCCAGGAATCATCTTGGAGCTTAATTCAGCAGCTTTCATGATACCTTTTTTTCTTCTTTGTCAATCTCAAGAAAGCATTTTCTTGTCCCCAGTTCTCTGGACTCTCTCTTATTTTCCAGATTTTTCTCTGCTGCAGAATCCTTAAATTTCCTGAGCTGTGACTCATCTGGATCTGTAGGCTTGAGTTCCACTTAAACAAAAATTAGAACAGTGGTTCTCAACACTGACAGAGGAGGTTTGACAGCTCTTGATGGCTGGGTCCCACTCCTGATATGGGGTGTGGCCTGGGAGGTTTTAAGTTCCTTGGGTGACCCCAAAGTGTAGTCGGGCTGAGAAACCCCGAGTTAGGTGATCTCATGCCAACATTTTCACTATTCTGGGCAGCAACTCATTCTTTTCACTGCTCCCTTCCCAATGCAGAGGCCAGTCTCTTTGATGGAGACTCAATTCTGTTAGCAGAGGCTCAGCCTTACCTTAATCATTGGCTAACATTGCCCGCTCTCCTCCAAACAGAGTATTTCCCTCTGCACACTCCCCTGACTCAGAATACACTTTTAAGGAAAGCTGCTTGTCTTTAGCACCTTTCTTGTGTCCCTCATTTAAACCTTGACCTCCTTCGCACATTTCTCACAGGACCATTTGATTCTTTAGAATGTACCCTTGAGTTTATGCTTCTCCCTCCATATTTTGTATGTATTTTTGTGAAATCTGAGTTCTGCACACGGCGAGGAGCTGGGGCTACAGAAGTACACGAGATAGAGTCCCTCCCTGTAGAGTTCACTGTGAAGTGCAAGAAGTGGTCAAAAAGCCCCCTCCCCTGACACACACACACACACACACACACACACACAGAGGAGCTGGTGCACATTCTAATAAAGGCAGAGGAGAAGGATTGACTTTGGTGGGAAGGGGGGAAACCTGGGAATTCTTTCAGGAGGAGGTGATATTTGATCTGGGCATGCAAGGCATTGTCTGGGTAAGAAGAAGTATGGAGAATGGTGGCAAAGACTTTCCAGACAGATGGGACGGCAGGAACAAAAGCATAGAGGGGTAATGGGCAACTGCACGAAGTGGGGGACAGAGTGGGAGCTGAGGCTGGAAAGAAGTTTTTTTGTATACGTGACTATTACCAATGCCATGAAAAAGATTGTTTTCATTAGCTGGTTGAAAAAAATCCCTTCCTCATCCAAATTAAGTTCTCTGTCTTCTCAGAGATGACGTAATCAGCAGAGTGAAGTATAACTTACCAGGCGTTCTGCTATTAGCGAAGTCAGGGCGACTGCCGCAGATGCCTTGGCTCATCTCAGGTTCCCATCCCTGTTCTATCCAACCTCTGAGAGAGTTCTGAGAGGGGCCTTGGGAAAACATTATCCACTTACAAGCTGACCAGGAACTATAACAAGGAAACATCAAGATATACCATAGGTCAGAACTTTTCATTCTGTCCAGGAGGATAAGATGGACATAGGTGGTTCAAAAAATGTACATCCTCTGTTCAGTCCAAAAAGCTGTCTCAAATGTCAACCTATATCATCATAACTTGGGACATGTCTATATTTTCTTCATAACTTCCCAGAGGCTCATTCAATAAATAAGTGGGCATCAGTTTTGTGTAAGGTCCATGCTAACTCCTATGTGAGGGGAAAGATAAGCTTGGACCTTCTATATCTAACCCAAATTCCGGGCAATGGAAACCAAATCTTTCAATGAGGCACCGTGGCCAACCTTGCTTCCAACGCTTGGAGCCGGACCCTCTGGATTTGACTCCCGAATCCGTCATGTTTACAGGTTATTTGGACCCCCTTTGTCTTAGTTTCCTCATGTATGAAATGGGGATAATAATATTTTCTTTTTTTTAAGATTTTATTTATTTATTTGACAGACAGAGAGCACAAGTAGGCAGAGAGGCAGGCAGAGAGAGAGGGGGAAGCAGGCTCCCCGCTGAGCAAAGAGCCTGATGTGGGGCTCAATCCCAGGACCCTGGGATCATGACCTGAGCTGAAGGCAGAGGCTTTAACCCACTGAGCCACCCAGGCGCCCCTGAAATGGGGATAATAATAAAGCCTACTGTGTAATATAACACATGTAATATGAGTTAGCACAGTACCTGGCAGTGTCCTATTCAAGCAGTATTCCTTATTCCTATCACCAGCTGTGTGCCATACTTCATTTCAAGACTAACAATCAGGGGCCCCTGGCTGGCTCAGTCAGTAGAGCATGCAACCCTTGATCTGGGGATTGTGAGTTCGAGCCCCATATTGAGTGCAGAGCCTACTTTAAAAAAACTAATTATCGGGGCGCCTGGGTGGCTCAGTGGGTTAAGGCCTCTGCTTTCGGCTCGGGTCGTGATCCCAAGGTCCTGGGATCGAGCCCCACATCGGGCTCTCTGCTCAGCGGGGAGCCTGCTTCCCTTCCTCTCTCTCTGCCTGCCTCTCTGCCTACTTGTGGTCTCTGTCTGTCAAATAAATAAATAAAATCTTAAAAAAAATTAATCATACGCCTAGTTGGTAAAAAGATGCCAATGCCATGTAAAATATTTCATGATATATCATAACTTGAGTTTAAAAGCGGGTTACAGTGTCTTCTCTTTCTCTTGTTCTCTCTCTTTCAGAGGACAAGGGTATATGCAGGTGGCAAAGATGATTTCTGAGTGGTTTTTATTTTCTCCTTTATATTTAAATCTATTTTATAAATTTAACATGGGTGTACAAGTAAAAAAAAAAGTTATTTAAAAATATTAAACAACATCAGTGAGAAAGACTTTAAGGATCTTACAAGTCTTTTCTAGGCTACAATCTAAGCGTCACGATGGGAGAGGCAGTGGCATCTCAGAGCCTGTCTCTGTTTCAGGCTGGCCGGAAGCCAAAGAAAGAACTGGGTCAAGATCAATTTCCATCCCAAGCCCTTCTTTCGATTTCCCCTGCTTCCCTTTTCAGACACCCATCAAGGGGGCTAATTCTTTCCTTCATCCCACTAACATGTGTTGTGAGCCCACAGGGGCCCAGCAGTGTACGAGGTGCTAAAGATAAACAAGACTCTGCCCTTGGTGGCCTGTGATCTCATCCCGCCCCCGCTGACCATCAGCTGTGATGGCCTGTAGCCCAGAGACAGCGCTCCCTTCAGTCTTAGCCCTTCCCCACTCTTGGGACCCATTCCTGGGACCCGCTCCTGCCAAGATCCTGCCTCTGCTCCTCTTTGCTACAGATGACGTCATCCTTATGCATCAGTCCTGATGTGAAGGTCTCAGTCGAGTCCTGGCAGAAAACAGCATTGTACTCAAAAGGGCTTAACGGATAGTTGAATAAAGAGACTACTCCTTGAGCTGGGGGCAAGGTTCAGGGAATGCCTGATGCCAATGTCCTCAAGGACAAGGACCAGTGGGAAGCCATGACTACCCACGGTCCCGGAGGGAAAACAGTGTTATCGGAGCCTATTGAAGATACTGTGATTATCTGTAATCACAGAGCGACACGTTGCTAGTCCCAGAGACTGAAGCAGGAAGAGAATGAGGAATAAATGTCCTGCTCTGTCATCTCCTGCCAGTGCCCATTTGGCTGAATTCACAAGCCAGAGAGCAAGGATGCCCAAGCAGTGCACTTCGCCTGGCAATGTGTTACTCTCTGTAGTAACAGGTTTGTGGCAGACCCAAGTTAGGAATGGCATCAGTTTCAAGTCAGGGTGAACTAATGGGGCAGATATTTTGAGGCAGACCTCCTCAGACCAGTGGTTCTAAGTAATTAATTCTCCAAATCCCTGCTCCTGTGGGTACTGGGGAAATGCTCAGCAAAAGGCTAAATTAATGCACTGAAACTTCATAGTTTTGTTATTTTCTTTCACATTTTATTCTGACTATATTGGAAGGAGAGCTGAAGGGTGAGGGGTGCTTTGTTGATTTGAGTACCTAGACTTCTTCCAGCACACCTCTGTTTTAATTTTCATCATAGACAGAAACAATGACCAGAAGTACACAAAGATGTCAACAAGTAAGACAGGCATGACGGTAAATGCATGCACACCATTCTAAAGATGTCTCTTCCCCACACCTGAGCTGTGGTGACTTTCAGCAGCAACCCCCACCCCTGGCCAAGGAGCAGGAGGCAGAAGGTGGGGGACCAGAGGAGGGGAGAACTGGAAAGGAAAAGATGGCGGGGCTCCCAGTTCCCGCTGGGTGAAAGAGGTTGTGAGAGGTGACAGGGAACAGTTTTCCTCCTCTTCAAGTCCCCAGCGTCTTCCTCTCCTACATCCATAAGCAGCATAGCTTGGTCCTGGCTCACTAGTTCAGCTTCTTTCCCTGGACTGCTTCCTTTGCAGTAATTTCCTTACCTTAAAAGGAAACTTCCTTGTCGGTTCAGTAATGGCAGTGGCTCCGTCCATTTGGGTACCCTTTAGAGTCTGAAGAGTACTTTTGCGCACATTATCTCATTTATTCCTCACATTCCTTGTCAGGTCACAGGACTTTACTGTCTATTGGTTGAGGAAACCGAGTCTCAGGGAACAAGTTGCCTAAAGGCACAGAGTAGGCAGTGTCAGAGTTTCTCTGTCTCTCAGACAGGTTCCCCTCACCCCCACCCCCCCACCAAAATGATGAAAGGTTTCTTCAAGAAAGAAGATAGCAAGGACATAAAGGTGGACTGAGGTAGTTATAAAGGAGGAAACTGTGTATACTGAGGACAAAATGAACCAGGGCGTGACTCTCAAAGTGTTGTCTCCAGACCAGCGGCATCGGTGGCATCTGGGAAAGTCTTACAGGTGCAGATTCTTGAGCTGCAGCCCAGACCCACTGAATTAGAAACATCAGAGGAAAAGGGAAGCTCAGGAACCTAGGTTTGAACAAGGAAGCCATTGAATCCAGGGGAAAGGAGGTGTGTGTGGTAGTAGCCTGAAGAGAACGCTGGTGTTAGCATAAGGGGGAGCTGGGAAGGTAGTCAGTGATTTCTGTGGATTCTAGAGCTGGTGCAGGTGGGTGAATGAAGACTGTCCAAGGCCACTGCAGCTTCGTTTGTAATAGCAGAAGACTAGAAACAACCCAAATTTCCACCCGTAGAGGATGGTCACATGAGTTATGGTGTATCCATGTAGGGAACACTACACGGTATAAAACAGAATAAGAAGCTTGGGATATTTACATATGGGAAAAAAGCTAAAGTATATTTAAATAAAAGAAGAAAAAGTAGGAACATTTATATAATACATTATATTTGGATTTTAAAAAGGGGAGAACTAAGAACATATATTTGTAGTTACTTGTATCTCCAAGAAAGTCTGGACAGAGACAAGAAGTCATTCAGAGAGGTACCTGTGGATGGGGAATGGGGTAGTTGGAAGCAAAGACAGGATGTCAGCTTTCCACTGCATTTCCTTTCCTAAAATTGTCTGCCCCTGTAAATAGATTACCTCTTCAGGAAAAAATAAAAAATAAATAAAAATGGCCATTGGTGCAATTTGGCAGCAGAAGAACATGTTTCCCATGGAACAAGGATGGCGGGCATCCAAGGGCAAGTCCAACCTCTTTCTGCAGAATGGGCCAACAGAGGTCAAGGGTACCAAGCTCTGCCCACACTCACTGTCTCTGCCCTCCAGCTCAAACTCTCCCAGAATGGCTGAAGTGCTTTGGGGGAGTTTAGACTTCTTAGTAAGGACAGTAAGTCCTTACTAAGTCCTTAGTAAGGACAGGACCAGCAGTTCTCAGCCTTAGCTACGCATTAAAATCATCCGGGAAGGGGGCACCTGGGTGGCTCAGTGCTTAAGCCTCTGCCTTCAGCTCAGGTCATGATCTCAGGGTCCTGGGATCGAGTCCCGCATCAGGCTCTCTGCTCTGCGGGGAGCCTGCTTCCTCCTCTCTCTCTGCCTCTGCCTGCCTCTCTGCCCACTTGTGATCTCTCTCTGTCAAATAAATAAAATCTTAAAAAAAAAAAAATCATCTGGGAAGCTTTTGGCTCAATGGGTTACGTGTCTGCCTTAGACTCAGGTTGTGATCCCAGGACCCTGAGATTGAGTCCCACATTGGGCTCCCTGCTTATCAAGGAGCCTACTTCTCCCTCTCCCCTGACTACCCACTCATGCTCTCTCTCGTGTGCTCTCTCTCTCTCAAATAAATAAATAAAAATCTTAAAATACATAAATAAAAAATAAAATAATCTGGGAAGCTTTTATAAATGCCAACTGCCAAGCCCTATTCCCAGAACAGCCAAATCCAAATCTCTGAGGCGGGCTCTGGGCATTGGCACTTTTTGGAGCCCCTCAGTTATGATTCTAAACCACACCTGCCGGGTGAGCACATTAATCCAGAAAGCTGGAGAGAGGAGGCAAGGCTATCCAATAGCTTAAAAAAGAAGAAATAACACAACCCATCAAACCTGTCACGATCAAATCTGACTAAAAAAAATTTTTTTTTATCTGTCTTGATTGGAATCTGTGATGAACCTGTTGCTCCCCGCCTTGGCAGCCCAATTCTGAAGCGAAGCCCTGATATCACCAAATCGCCACTGACCAAGTCAGAGCAGCTTCTGAGGATAGACGACCATGATTTCAGCATGAGGCCCGGCTTTGGAGGTATGAGACGAGCACTCATGGTGGGGTCTGTCCGACTGTCCACGGGTAGAGGTCAAACCAAGGGACCACACACGCTTTGTTCTCCCCCAATCAGGTCTGCCTCCATTATGCTTGGGGGCCAAGATGGAGCCCACAGGTCTTCTGAGTATCGCCCCTGTCCAGCCCTGCCCATTTCCAGGCTAGCTAGCTGAGCTGTCCTCAGGCTGCTGCTCCTGACAAGGAAGGCTGGGGATCGGTGAGGCCAGCAGCTGGCTGTGGGAAGGCCCATGGGAAGACTTCAGGAAGACTCCTGAAAACGCTCTGAAATAACAACCTTGGACAAAATTCGCCCTCATCTGGGAGCTGGCAGACGGAACTCGGGTGTCAATCCGAGGGCAGACTGCGGTCTGCTGGGTTTAATTAAATGAAAATAGCTTGAGAAAATAATGAACTAGTGCAGAGGGCTGTCTGCTTAGCCTGCAGCTGGCAGATTTCAGCCCCTTCTGTGTCAAATAGGGTTTTCATCCATATGGGTTTCTTCCTGGAATAAAATATTTGTTTCAGAAATCGTCCTCATTTTTTTATTTCTCCCAGCCACATTCACCCGAAGAATAAACAGGTTCTAGAAGGGAGTCTCTATCAAATCTGTAACCTGCTGCTGTTGGATCCAAACCCACTTCCATCCAGGATAATCCAAGTGTGGCCCATGCCTGCCCACATCCGGGGGTGGGGGGAAGGGGCAGCAATCTATTCCCTTGATAATGCTTTCCTTCTCTTGATGAATATTATGTTTTCGTGGCCTAGAAATGCAAAAAAAAAAAAAAAAGATTCTAATGTTTCCAGGCCACCCTGATGCCTCACGTTCCCCTTGCAAGCGACTCTGTCATGCGGCGAAGATACAAATCTGTGGGCTTGGCAAATGGCCTACCTGTGGCTTTGGTTCTGGGTGCCTCAGGGCCAGACAGAGGCATTGGCTTCCATGACAGAATCAGGAGGCAGATATAAAGAACAGAGTGGACGACCCTGTGCTAGGGAGTCACTCCTCAGATCAGACCCAGCTTTGAGCTAGGTCATCCCTGTAGCTTTCCGTGAGCACGTGTAACCAGAGAAGAAAGCTTCATAGAAACCTCATCCTTAGAAACACCTGAATGATTCACACAAAAAACTTAAAAACAAACAAACAAAAGCTCTTTGTTGGAGTATTCCAGGGAACCAGCCCCAGGATTCAACCCCCCGATTGCTGGTTTCACTTCAGCTTGACATGTGGGGACGCCAAACCTTCAAATCCGGCAGGAAGCGGAGGAAACGGGTTCCAGGGGGGATGCTCTTCCTACCTGTAGTAAAAATGCAACTAAAAAGGATAAATGTCTTGCCATGCCCCATTTGCAGGTCCGGCCATTCCTGTGGGTGTGGATGTGCAGGTGGAGAGCCTGGACAGCATCTCAGAAGTCGACATGGTAAGCGCCTCTGTTGCCGGGGCTGTGAGCACGTGGAGTCACATGGGGCCTGTGCTGGGTCAAGAGGTCCACATACCTGAATTCACAGGGTCTCACAACTCCCCAAGCCGTGGGAATGCCCATACTCATTTTACAGGTGGGTAAGGAAGGTGAAGACACTTGCCAATCAAAAAAGAAAATAAAAACAAAGTAGAAGGTATAAAAGAAGTGATTGTAAGAAATAAAGGTGTCTACTGATCATCAAAAAAAAAAAAAAAAAAAAAAGACACTTGCCAAAAGCCACCCAGTTGGTATGAGACAGAGCTGGATGCCAAAGTTGATCTCCCTTCAGTGCCTAGGCTCTTTCCCCTGGCATGTGTCCTCGGGCAAAAGCTCTCCAACAGAAACAGTAGGGTCCAAGGTCGCAGCTGTCACATAGCCAGATATTCCACAGCTGTAGATCCTGTATCTGGCTGTGGAAATGCAGAACTGCTGAAAAGGGTCCTTTTTTTCCCCCCTCTTCAGTGGGTTTAGGTGGGAAAATGGAATGTTCTACAACTCCCTGACTTACAGGACTGTTTACAGCCTCACTTAGTTTGGGGTCTCCAAAAGGCAGACTTGAGAGAAGCATTCTAGCACAAGTAGTTTATTTGGGAAATGATCCCCCAAAACCCACGAAGAGCGTAGGGCAAGGTGAGACAGGGATGGGGAGGAAGGGAAAAGTCCTGTGTCCTCAAACCAGTCACTGCTGTGAATCTCAGACCCATTAAGGGAACTTTGAGAATCAGCAAAGAACACAGCTCCAGGTTATCTCAGCTGAGGGGCCAAGAAGCTGGGGTGCTCATCTAGCCCTCCCCACCCCTTTCTCCCCCCAACACACTGAGGGTCAGCAGTGCTGACAGCAGCACCTTGTCAGGGTGGAGACAGATGCCAGGGGATGGGTTGGGACTCAGGGACATGGATTTTGCTAGAAGTGTCTGGCTGAGTCCCTCCCCTACAGTCCTCCTACCGCAGCAAACCCCAGGGACTGGAGGTAAGACCTCCATGTCTCTGTGGTTTCATCCCCAGCCGGGTGACGGCTCCATGGGGTGCCCAGGGTCCTGCTGACACCCAGGTAGTTTCACTGTGTGGGGTTCCCCTCTCTGCCCCTCCCCTCCAGGACTTCACGATGACCCTCTACCTGAGACACTACTGGAAGGACGAGAGGCTGTCCTTCCCGAGCACCAACAACCTCAGCATGACCTTTGACGGCCGGCTAGTGAAGAAGATCTGGGTCCCAGACATGTTTTTTGTGCACTCCAAGCGTTCCTTCATCCACGACACCACCACGGACAACGTCATGCTGCGAGTGCAGCCCGACGGGACCGTGCTCTACAGCCTGCGGTAAGGCCGCCGCTGCCTCTTTTCCTGGAGGTCCTCTCACTCCCGAAGCAGGCAGAGCGTTCCTCTAACCGCAAGGGCAGTTTTGCTTTTTGGCTTTGAATAGCTAGTTTTTTTGGTGGTTGTTGTTTTGTTTTTCTTCTTTTTATTTTTTATTTTTATTTTTTACATTTTTTTAAATTGAGTTCTATTAGTCGCCATACATCATTAGTTTTTGATGTAGTGTTCCATGATTCATTGTTTTCGGGTAACACCCAGTGCTCCATGCAGTCCGTGCCCTCCTTCATACCCACCACCAGATAGCAAGTGTGTAACGTCTCAGGAGGCACCACATTCTCTACATCAATGGAAAGCTATTTTATGCGGGAGAAAAAAACTGTATAAGAAATTATTTAGCCTCAAAAACACATTTGTGGAAATTTTGCAAGCTGATGCTTATGATTTATGCTTTACCCTGCAGGTTATATTTTAATTTAAAAACTTCAATCCAAGTTTTATTGAGTTGTATTTATTTGGCCTCTAGTGGGAAGCGGCGAAATAGATAATGTGTTCTTCTGAAAGACTTACCTCCTTAGATGTCTCAATTCCCATCTTTCAGGTATATTTTAGAACTTGGGCTTAAAGAAATTCTCTTTCCTTACCAGGCCAGCCACAGGCATGTTTGCTATCCTTTCTCACCACAGGGTCCTCCTGAGAAACTCTGGAAATCCTGGGCCGCTTTATGACTTTGAACGGTCTTCTGAGCATCACTTTTAAAATAGGAAGAATATAGGCCTTTTTTCTTAGGAGTTCAGGTACCTTAGAAATGTTCAAGTGCTGATTTATCACTGACCTGGGGAAGCGTTCCTTCAACACAGGTGCCACAGCCTGGCTTTTACTGCTCGGTCAGCTTTAGAAACTCATGGTTTAGGAATTCATGGTCCCACTGGGGAGGATGCGTTCAGATGAGCCACAGGCCTTCATGGAGAAGGGGCTCTGTTTCTTGTGATTTACCCCTCCTGTGCTGTGCTCATGGTGCATTTCAGTTTTTTTAAGATTTTATTTATTTATTCGGGGGGGTAGATAGCGAGAGGGAGCACGAGTAGGGGGAGGGGAGAGGGAGAAGCAGGCTCCCCACTGTGCTGAGAGCCCGACACAGGACTTGATTCCAGGACCCTGGGATCATGACCTGAGCTGAAGGCAGATGCTTAATGGACTGAGCCCCCCAGGTGCCCTGGTGCATTTCAGTTTTAAAGACTTTGTTCCAGTAAAGATAAATCCATATACCAGTGTCTAAGTAAGGGATGCCTGGACAGGAGCATGGTGTATCTTTTGAATCAAAGATGGCAGTGTTGAAGCTGAATTTCTGCCTCCACCCTCCAAAGGAATATTTATGATGATTCCTCAGTACTCACTCTGGCTTGGGATCTAAACAATTAGTTACTAGACACAGAGTGGAGGTATGGGGTTTTCCTCCCCATACTTGAGATGCCTTCTGCCATAGAAGTGCTCAGGAGGGTCAAGGAGGTACAATCCCTTCCCCCAACTGTGTTGAGGTGGTTCTTCCTGGAGTCCTCCCATCTGAGGCAGGCTGTCAAGGCATCCTACAACTCTAAAACCACCCACAAAACATCACAACCTGATGGCACCACCAGGGACACAAAAGACTAGACCATAAGGCACGTGATCACTGGTGTGCTGGTGAATGTTTAACAACTGGTTGGCTGTGGTAAATGTATGAATACATATGTGTATGTCAGCTTGCTATAAACATGGCTGATAAAAGGATATAGAACATATGAGTCACAAGTAAAATAATCTGTGTGATACTTTTTTAAAAAAAGATTTTATTTATTTACTTGAGAGAGAGTGAGAGAGAGCATGAGAGGGGCGAGGGTCAGAGGGAGAAGCAGACTCCTGGCTGAGCAGGGAGCCTGATGCGGGATTTGATTCTGAGACTCCAGGATCATGACCTGAGCCGAAGGCAGTCACTTAGCCAACTGAGCCACCCAGGTGCCCCTATGTGATACTTTCTGTTATAAATCCCATACACTTATAATTTAAGTATGATTTCCTATTTCTTATAAAATCCTGAGCCTGATGAAGTCTAGCCCAGCACACGCTGCATGTGATCACAGAGGCGCTACATAAGAAGCAAGGAAGTGGAAAACCCCCCTGTGTGTTCAGAATAAAAGTTGTCCGTGAGCCCCCTTGTGGCTAAAAACAGATGCTTTGATTTTTCATCACAAATAAAATCATAGGTTTGTTTTAAGTGGAAAAAAAAAAGAGTCCTTGATTGCGGGCTGAGGAAAAGATTTGTAAGATTGTTCTTGGGAGAGAATTGTGGGCATGAGCCTTCCCTGGCATTTCTCCAAGAGCTTGGAACATGTGTGCCTACCAGTGGGGGATGTTGTGCAGTTGGAGGGCATGAGAAGAGCCATCTAAACACCCTGGGGGTGTGGTGGGGCCAGTCTGTATCCCCGGGTTGCTGGGAATAGTTGGGTGTGTGTAGAAGGGACAGCAGGTGAGTAAACCAAGAAGCAGAGTGGGGAGTTGAGACTGGTTAAGACAGCCCTGAAGCCTGGAGGGGTCCAGCAGGGGAAATGAAGAACCCAGGAAAGTAAGTAATCAGCTTCAACCATGTAGAGCATGGTTACCGGAGAGCATCAACGAGAGAGCATGAAGCCACCTACCAAGGAATTGTCCTGCCTCCTGTCACTTCCGCCTGTGCAGGAGCTGATCAGAGATGGGCAGGAATTGACCACTCAAATGTCAACTTCATACCTTAGCCAGGAGGAGGAGTGGAAGTCTTAATGTGAATCAACTTTGAAGTGTTGCTTAATATCTTGGACCAAATTCTTTTCATTTTTGAATTGAGACATGCTTTGTTACCTAAAAGGGTTTTGACTATTACATGAGACATAAGCAAAAAAAACCACAGGGTGTGCCAAGTTTCCATCCAAGACAAGGGAAGAGCCAATGAATCAAAAAAAAAAAAAAAAAAAAGTGGAGGGGCAGAAGTAGAGGGAAAGAGAGAGAATCTTAAGCAGGCTCCATGTCCAGCACAAAATCCAACGAGGGGCTCGATCTCACTACCCTAAGATCAGGACCTGAGCAGAAATCAAGATCGGACGCTTACCTGACTGAGACACCCAGGTGCTCCCCAATAAATCAATTTAATGAGATACGGAGAAACAAATATAAACATAGTATGGATTAAATCACAAACTGTGCTTGTTTAATGTATGGTATGTGAGTTACAGGTTGGAAAAACATCAAGTCAGGGTGCAAAGAACCAGTCTGGTATCTGTGATTCTAAAAATATCTGTTTCTGATACAAAGAGAAGAGATATTCAGTCCTTTTGTTGACAGCAAAATCTTCCTGCATTTGAGATTTCATTAGCTCTAAGTCACCAAACTTAGTTTCTAGTTTGTTCCTTGCTGGGGATGCCATTAGGCATAGTAGAAATGGAAGCCCACCCATTAGGTTCCAAGTCAGCTGCTATCCTGACTCCTCTCCACTCAAGACACCCTGTTTATCAGGATTTCCAGAGGAGATAAGGCTACCCAGCCACAAGCAATAGAAAATCCCTTTGAGAATACAACTATTCCATACCCAACTGGAATGGGGAAAATAAAGGCAGATATTTGATAATTCAGTTTCAAGAAAGCTCTTTCCCCTTGAAATCTCCATTTTAATTAAAAGTGATTTTTTTTTTTCCTTTTGGCCATAAATCATCCAGACAGTTTCTACAACTTATACATAGCAATTTTGTGTGTGTGTGTGGTTGAAGGAAAAATAGTTTGTTCAGTATCAGCCAGTAACTCTTAATCATGTCCTGCCATGAGATTCCCCACAGGATGGGGAATCTTTCGTCTATGACTAATGATCTGTGTTTGTTTTCCCTTTGATGCGGAAGCCCATTTTCCCATGTAAACTCTGAAACAAAACCACCAGAGGCCAGCAAGTGTTTGCATGCTGGTACAAAAAAGGTTTCAGTGTTTTTTCATTATCATGATTTCCGTGGAATTATCCACTAAAAACACCGATGCCCACTAGGAGATATTATTATCGATATAAAAATAGCAACATTGTAAAAAAACAAAAAGTTCCCCGTTTGGCCACTGCCAGAAGTGTTTCATTCATATTATTTCTGATATGTTGAATACAAATATTAAATATGGGTAAAATCAATAAAAGAAGAAAAAAATTGAATTTATCTAAAACCAGAGAACAATATATGCTCCTATGGTTTCTTTTAAGAAACAATATCATAGGAGTTTTTAATTTCACATTTTTATATCGATTGAGATCATTATATCGTTAATATCATTAATATGCTTATATGTCAATATGTTAATACTGTTAATATGCTTGAAGATGATAGAAGTTGGTAGAGATACTCTGGAATTAAACATAAAACCCTGAGTACTATGATGACTTTATCATACCTAAGCTACTTATCTAAATCTTGACACCTTGTTTATGAATTATAAGGAGGCAGTTCTCCTGGAAGGAAGCACAGTCCTTTTCCGTTTATCATTCTATCATTCTGCATTTGTATTTTGCCGCCTCTGAAATTTTGGATTTTTGTCTTTTGCTTGTAGGGTTACAGTGACTGCAATGTGCAACATGGACTTCAGCCGATTTCCCCTGGACACACAAACGTGCTCCCTTGAGATTGAAAGCTGTGAGTAGACTGTCCCACAGACAGAAGCCCCAGAACCCGAGTAATTCCCAACACCGCTAACTCTCAGTTAGCAGGAACAGCATAGTCCCCTCATTCATGGCTAGTGATTGTTTTCAGTGATTTTTTTAGATTAAAGCTAAGTGCAGGGTAATTTTGAAAATCAGGAACAAATTTGGGGCTAAAACCTCCGTTCCTATAATAGACCCTTTTAATGGCGCTACGGCAATGGTTTTAAACTTGGTTCTGTGGGAACCTGGGCAATAGCTTGGGCGGGGGGCGGGTAGAGGGCTCAGCAAATCTGGGTCTCCATGTGCAGCTATTTCTACCTGCTGTCCAATGTGTGAGCTCATTTTGATCTGTTTTTATTGTTCCTCTGAGAAAGATTTCTGTTGAAGAAGAGATTTCGTGCCAAAAACATGTTTGGTAACAAATGCCCGTGGGAATTGCCCAGGTGAGCGCAGGTGGCGCTCGAGAGCCTCAGGCACAACTGAGGGGCCTCAGGACATTTGCACGCATGGATGCTCTGCCCAGGTTAAGAGCCAGGCTCTGGGAAGAGCAAGGCTGAGGCAGCGTCAAGAACTACTTGCTTGCATCTCCAGATCTCTACACAGCTGCTCTGTTTTTCAGTCTTTGCCCAAATGCTTCCTTTGATGGGCGCAGTCTGGACTCTCCCATAACTCCAACTGTCCACTCCTCCCAAGCGAATACCAGCACCCGCCCACTGGCCCTTCCTGGCTGGTGACCAAGCCTTAGGGAGGAATCTCTTTGGCACAGGGCACCTTTGAAGCCAACCTGCATTTGTGGCAGTGAGTCAGGGATCTCCTGGCCCCAGTCATCCCGGGTGGAGGAGGGCAGGCATGTTGATGCAGAGGTCAAATGTACACCTGCATAGGGCACTGAATGTTGAAAAAGGGAGTAATAAATCCCAGGACCAAGGGAGAAACTGAACTACCCACCGCATAGTGGCTTCCTACCTGCTGTCATTTCACCCTCAGCAGCTCCTGGGAGAAGGTTACTGTTATCTCCCTTCTACATGGAGGGACATAACTGGCCTGAGGACATAGCACTAAGGACTTAACTCATTGGCTCCAGTACCCTGCTTTCCCTAGTACACCCAGCTAGCTCCATCGGGAATGTGCATTCCAGGCTGCATCAGGTAGGATGCACAGAGAAGCAGAATATTGGAGATACACAGTAAGAGATATTAAGGGCAAGGAATTGATTGTGCGAGCATGGGAGCTGGTGAGGCAAGTCTGTGCTGGTGGGAAGGGCAAGCTGGGAACCCCCGGATGGGACCTGAGCCTGCCTTTCACTTACAGAATTTCTTCTTCTTGGGGAAACCTCAGATCTGCTCTTAAGACTTTTCAACTGATCAGATCAGAAAAAGGATCATCTCCTTTACTTCAAGTGAACCGATTGTAGGCATCTGGTCTACCAATCATCTTCAGAGCAACACCTAGATTAGTGTTCAATTGAATAACTGAGTGCTCCAGCCCAGCCAAGTGGATACGTGAAACCAATCCTCATACAGGTCAAGGGTAAGATATAGAATAAAACAGAGGAATGAATAGAGCATCAGGGAGCTCCAGAAACAACTGTTGAACACGCGAGCAGGCTGGAGTGGCCACTGTTAGGTTTTTGCCTCAGGTCTGTCCAGGCTGCCGGTAGGTTTGCTCAGCTGGAGTCCCGTGTGTGCCCATTAAAGTGGGTGAGGGTCAAGGGCGTGTCAGCGCCAGAGGGCATGGTCCTTCTGGGGGAATCCCTGTGATTTTACCCTGGGTAGGAGCAACTGGAAGCCTGCAGAGAAGGGACTTGTGTTCTCTTGCATCACTTTGTGGGTCCTTTCTTGCTAGAACACAGACCCTTTACCTTGATAGTATTTAAAGATATTCGCCATCAATGGATGCATTACCACGCTTGGGAAGGAGAAATCAAAGGGCTAAATCAGCCTAGGTAAGGCAGTTTTGCCACAATTTCACCATTTCTCCTCTACAAGTGTATAGCAGTTTCATTCGTGTTAACCTAATAAATGGCAGGTTACATTGTGGGGTGAATGCTTTTGCAGGAATTAGGAGCACTGAGGCTTGAGAGCTTTGCTCTGATGACTTCTGGAAGACTGGGGAGAATTCATTTGTCTTTTTAAAAATGTTGTTTTGCTTCATCTAAACTGTGGCTTGTTTATTCCAACTCTCTTACTACCAGCTCGATAGTTCAGATGGGAGATGTGGAGCTGCCCCCAGCGGAGCACCACAGACAGGCCTGGCTTCCCACCCCTCATACCTGCGCCTGATGCTGTCTCCTGTCTTTTCAGATGCCTACACGGAGGATGACCTCATGCTGTACTGGAAAAAGGGCAACGACTCCTTAAAGACTGATGAGCGGATCTCACTCTCCCAGTTCCTCATTCAAGAATTCCACACCACCACTAAACTGGCCTTCTACAGCAGTACAGGTGGGGGCAGGTGGGGCCTGGGTTGGGGGGTCAGCGCTAGCTTAGCTGGGTGGGTCATCCTCTATTTTAGGAAAGGTGTCAGTTGGTTGTCAAGGGAGCATTGCCTGTGCCTGGATTTGAAGCCAAAGGTAGAAATCCTAAATCAGGTCTAGGGGGTGGCAAGCATGGGGGAGAGGTGCTTTTTGGATACCACCAAAGCATCCGGAACTGATAATCTAGAGAATATTAGTAAAAACTCAGACATCAGCCAGGTGAGGAGGTTCGTTTGAGCCAGTCATTTCCAAGCTTAGCAGCTGGCATTTCACCCCCGATAGGATTCCCAGAACCCCCTCCTCTGTAGGCAAGAAACTGTTCTATTTTAGCTCTGCTGATTTCTGTTCTCCCTGTTCTACTCAATTAATCTTCTCTCCCTCTCTTCTTTTTTTATTAACTAATTTTATTTTTTTTAACATATAATATATTTTTATCCCCAGGGGTACAGGTCTGTGAATCGCCAGGTTTACACATTTCACAGCACTCACCATAGCACATACTCTCCCCAATGTCCATAACCCCACCCCCCCTCCCAATCCCCCTCCCCCCATCAACCCTCAGTTTGTTTTGTGAAATTAAGAGTCACTTATGGTTTGTCTCCCTCCCAATCCCATCTTGTTTCATTTACTCTTCTCCTACCCCCTTAACCCCCCATGTTGCATCTCCTCTCCCTCATATCAGGGAGATCATCCCTCTCTTTTTTTCTGGAGTGAATTCTCTCTGAACTATACTGCTTGCACAGGCCGTCTTTATGACCTTGGGACGCTCCTTGCTCGCTCTGAACAGGCTTGCCCCCTCTCCTTGCCTGGGGGCATGTTCTGTGCTCTTCCTCCTGGCAGCTGAGGTGAACAGCCCTCTCTAACCCTTACCCCAGTCTTGACTAATCAGCTTTAGGATGATATTATTCAAACCTTCATGTAGTTTCTTTTCTTTTCTCTCTCTCTCTCTCTCTTTTTTTTTTTTTGAGTAAGCTCCATGCCCAGCGTGGGGCTCAACGCAAGGCTTGAACTCATGACTCTGAGATCAAGACCTGAGCTGAGATCAAGAGTAGGATGCTTAGCTGACTGAGCCACCCATGTGCCTGTCTTTATGTAGTTTCTTTTGCCAAAACATTGCACGACTGCACAAGAAGTGCAACCTTTTAAGTCTTCTAATCTGTAGCAGAGGGCACTGCTTTACTCCCAGCATACCATGGCAATCCAGCATATCCCACCTTCTGTATACCTCACTCAGGAGTCTTGGTTTTTCAGGGGACCCCCCCACTTCATCCTTAGCATTCTGACACTTCCTCTTGTCTTAGTCTCTTGGGGCTGCTATCACAAAAAGACCATAGACCGGGCAGCTTCAGAAATAAACAGAAATTTACTTCTCACAATTCTGGAAGCTGGTAAGTCCAAGATCAAGATGCTGGCAGAGTCAGTGTCCGATGAAAGCCCGCTTCCCAGTTCATAGACAGCCACCTTCTTGCTATGTCCTCACATGGGGGAAGGCGCAAGGGAGCAATCTGGGGTCTCTTTTATAGGGTCACTAATCCCACTTATGATGTAATCACTTCTGAAGGCCCCACCTCCAAATACCATCACATTGAGGATTAGGTTTCAACAAACAAATTTAGGTGGGTTGGGGGACAGACAGTCTACTGCGCCTCCACAGTCTTTCTGGGACTGCTCTACAGTGACAACCATTGTATTATAATTGTCCAGGATGCCAGGGTTTCAAGTTAACGTTGCCAAGTCTCCATTTCATGTTCAGACCTTGCCTTCCTGGGTTTATCCTGCTTTTTCCTTTTCCTTCCATCTTTCCCCTGTTCCTTTGAACGCTTCCATGCATATTTTCTCCTTGTAGAGGATGTAAGAGCAGAGCTAAAGCATGCTGAGCCTGTGATCATTTACTGTTCCTAAATGCAAAGTTTGGGTTAGCATGGTATTTTAACTTTAAAACATTTGCCTCCATAAAGAAATCCAAAGGGGCTTGTTTAAATAAATGTTTCTCAAACTTTATCGTGCAGATAAGTCATCTGGCGAATATTGTTGAAAGGAGATTCTGATACAGTAGATCGGGGGTGGGGTGGGGCTGAGAGTCTGCATTTCTAACAAGCAACCAAGTGACGGTGACATTACTGGGCTCTGCCCCAAACAATGAGTAACAGGAGTCTTAAATGGACTTCTCAAGGGGCTTCCTTTATGTACAAGACAGGGGCCAAAGATGTCTGGAGAGGGACTCACCATGTGGCGTAGGTTATCATATAATCACTCCCATTGGTTTTATTTCCTCTCTGTAAATGTGTGGCAAGTTTCCAGGGAAGTGTCTAGGGCATTTTTGAGTCCTGGAACAGAATGGGTTGTGTGCAGGAGCTGAGCAGCAATGATGTTTGGTATCTTTTCTCCCTTGTGTCTCCCAGGCTGGTACAACCGTCTGTACATTAACTTCACGTTGCGACGCCACATCTTCTTTTTCTTGCTCCAAACTTACTTTCCGGCCACCCTGATGGTCATGCTGTCCTGGGTCTCCTTCTGGATCGACCGCAGAGCTGTGCCCGCCAGAGTCCCTTTAGGTAAGGAACATCTCAAGTGTGTCTTTCAGGCATCTGAAAATACAAGTAATTTCTTCCAGATGAAACCATTCATTTCAAATTGGTTCTACACCCCTGTTGGCATGAAAACTTGGAAACATCAGGTTATTGATTCACAGGTCAAATACTATTATTAAGGACCTATGTGGCAAAACTGTTTCCAGGGCCCCACGAGTGCCCATGCAAACAACCCACCTTTAGTTTTGTTAGAACCATGTTCTGGGGTCGGTGGTCCTGGTGTGTGGGTGCTTTTTCTGCTTACCTGCGCAAGGACACCACGTTCTAAAACAGGGCTTCTCCAAAGGTGGCCTAGGGGATCTTTGTAATGGCATCTCTGGGGGAAATTGTGTAAAATGAAGAATCCTGTGTCTCATCTACAAGTTTAGAATCGGAATCTCTGAGAAAGGACCAGAACCTACATTTTGAAGAAGGTCTTCTAGTAATTCTGATCCATACTCAGGTCTGAAAATCCCTACTGTAAGCATTTTGTGAATAGCTCTTTGCCATCAGCTCTCTCCCCCACCCTAAATGTCACACCCACTCAGTCACACCACCATTGCTCGCTCAGTGGTTCTGAGGCTTCAAGGGGGAGGGTGACCGCCAAGGTTTTAGTGACACTGAGTTGGAGCTGGCCCTTAAGGTGACCTCAGTCCCCTGTACTCAGTTGTTTGCCAAGCCAAATGTTCTGAGCTTAATTTGAAATCCCAGGCAAACACCCCTGACAAATGTCCTGTCCTTTAGCAACTGTCCCATAGCTTGAACAGTCCTGTGCTAAATGAACATTCTAGTTTCAAAAATCTAACCCTCCTAGAGGAGGCCAGCATCATTCTTGATAAAATCGGCCTCCGCGTCCTCAAGTCAACCTTGCTGAATGGGCAGCCAGGTCTGGCATGGGGTTGGCTGTCAGAATTGCTCTGACTGCTGATAATACAGGCCCAGGACTGCAAGATCCTACACCAGCAGCAAGGACACCAGTACTGAAATATACTTTTCCCCCTTTTTGGAGAGGTAGTTCTAAGAAACACATATATACCTGCTCCTATGCATAATCTCAGATTTATTTATTTACTTATTTATTAATTAATTTATTATTTTTAAGTATTTTATTTTTTAAAATAACCTCTGTGCCCAATGTGGGGCTTGAACTCACCACCTCAAGATCGAGAGTTGCAGGCTCTATTGACTGAGCCAGCCGGGTGCCCCTATAGATCTCTGTTTTAACCAATTGAATGGAAAAACAAATGTCTTGTTGCCAAAATGTCTAGGGCGGGCTCTCTCTGGAAGGACAAGGTGAGACAGATGGTGTTGGCCAGTATGTGGTGGGAGAGGATGGGTGAGTATGAGAGGTGGAGGAACAGAAGAAGCTTCCTAAAAGCCAAATTTTGAGGGGTCCCTAGGTAGTTCAACAGGTTAAGAGTCTGCATTAGACTCAGGCCCTGATCTCAGGGTCCTGGGATTGAGCATGCAGAGGGGCTCTCTACTCCACAAGGAGTCTACCTCTCCCTCTCCCTCTGTTCTCTCTCTCGCTCGCTCTTGCTCTCTCAAATAAATAAATAAATCTATCTTAAACAAGAAAGCTAAATCTTTTTTTTTTAAAGATTTTTTATTTTATTTATTTGACAGACAGAGATCACAAGTAGGCAGAGAGAGAGGAGAAAGCAGGCTCCCTGCCGAGCAGAGAGCCTGATGCGGGGCTCGATCCCAGGACCCTGGGATCATGACCTGAGCCGAAGGCAGAGGCTTTTAACCCACTGAGCCACCCAGGCACCCCAAGAAAGCTAAATCTTGAAAGATGAGCAGGTGTTTGCTAGACAGAGGGGCAGGGACAGAAATACTCTAGGCAAAAGGAGCAGAAAGGACAAAGAACAGAGGCGTGAAGCCACCCGGGGTCTTCGGTCAAAGGCAAAAGCCTGCTTCTTTCTCACTCTGTTCGCAGGTATCACCACCGTGCTGACCATGTCCACCATCATCACGGGCGTGAACGCCTCCATGCCCCGCGTCTCCTACATCAAGGCAGTGGACATCTACCTGTGGGTCAGCTTCGTGTTCGTGTTCCTGTCGGTGCTGGAGTACGCAGCCGTCAACTACCTGACCACGGTGCAGGAGCGCAAGGAGCGCAAGCTGCGCGAGAAGGTGACCCTAACATGAGTGAGGGGGTCTGCTCGGGGATAGAGAGCCTGGTCTAGCTCTGGACCATGGGCAGGTCAGACCTTCTCTGTAAATTGGGGTGGTGACATCCCCTCCACCTACTTCACCAGCTGGTGTGAAGAGCAAACAAAATAATACATGAAAACAGTGTGAAATTTACCCTGGCTACATCTTTCAGTCATTCAAATATTTATTTAGCGCTTGCCACATATCAGCAGCTAAGCCAAGTTAATTAAGACAAAATCCCTTTAATCGTGGTGGTGTTCATTGTTTAGTGCTAAAAACAAGATGACAGTTCAATGTGGTGAAACAATTATTTGTGAACCCAGAGGGGTAAAAAACAAACAAACAAAAAAAAACAAGCAAACAAACAAAAAACTTCCAGGGAAGCACATCCTCCCTTCTAGGAACCTCCCTTTCATATGTGACCTCTGGGATCACCTTCCCTCCCACCCAGCTTTTCTTTCTTCCTCCTGTCCACAGTCAAATGGTTCTTTCCTCCAGAAACCTAGAACCAAGTAGGAGAGAACTAGCACCACGATGCTACACCTTTCAGTCCCCACCCCATCACACCACACTACACACACATAATGTTATCAGAAACATTTTTATCAGGGCTCCTATTAGTTTCTGACCTCAGGGGGAACAGGACAATTATCTGATCAGGAACATTCAGGGGGTCTCTGACACGATGTGATGTTCCCTGAGAGTTGCTCCGTAGACTTGGAACAAAAATGGACACCTGCTCTTTTAGCACGTTCCCGTGCCGACACCATTATTTCCCCAAACCCTAACCCCTAACTGGGAATAAAAGAACAGAGAAAAGGCCACCGCAACCAGATTGCAGTTTCTTCTGAGAGCCGGGGCAGAGCTCACATCCCAGTGTGTGTTTGCTGTGTTGGCAGCTTCCTTGCAGCTGTGGAATATCCCAGCCTCGCGGTGTCATGCTGGAGGGCAGCTACAGCGACGGGGAGGTTAATGACCTGGGCAGCTACATACCGGAGAATGGAGAAAAGCCGGACAAGATGATGGTGCAGCTGACCTTGGCCTCGGAGAGGAGCTCCCCGCAGAGGAAAAGCCAGAGGAGCAGCTACGTGAGCATGAGGATTGACACCCATGCCATTGACAAATACTCCAGGATAATTTTTCCAGCGGCATATATTTTATTCAATTTGATATACTGGTCTATTTTCTCATAAATGCCTGTAACTCTGTAAATTTCACCTTCTTTTGTATGTGTCACAGAAATACCTGTGTGATGGAAGTAATTTAAGGTTATGAGTCAATTAAAGTTCCCACTACCCACCCTTCTCCTGCTTTCCAAAACTACATAGACAACCTATTTACTGCTTTAATTTGCACTTACTAACCGCCTGTTGCATCCACAGCATCGTACTCGGTGCTGCCAGGAATAGGACACCCGTAGCAACTGGTCATAGTTGTTACTGGAATCCCCTGGAAGAGCACGCTGCCCGTGTTGTGGACACACTGTAGCTTAACCTGTAGCGATTATTCATATGAATGACGCCCTCTGTGCACACGTCATTATATTCCCTGGACTAGGTGGGATTGGGAAGCACTGAAGTTCACTCACGTGAAACGTACGTGCACCTAAATCCCCACTTGGACCAAAATTCATGCTTCACTTCATATCTATTCCTTATTTTTCAATGTGTCTCCTCATGTTTATTTTAATACAAGGCAAAAATAATTTCCCTGTTTTTATTTATGTCTTACGGTTCATGAGGTTTCACCTCTTCAGAAGCAAAGCTCTTTAGAATGATGCAATGGCTTCTGATTTGGGGGGATGGGGAGTCTCCCTGGTAGGGAAGCTATGAAGGAGATGGTCTATGCATACATGTTCTGTCAGTTCTGTCATAGAGATAACTAGCCTAGAAAACTTGTGTTTCAGTGTCTCCTGTTTCATAATAATGGCTTCATGTAGTTCCACCTTGGAGCATGTCCTAGTTCAAAGTGAAGTCCTTTCTCAGGAGTGTGGTACCTTCACTGAGGAACTTGGGAATAGACAGTTGTCATCATAAACACTTCAAGAAAACACATATTTTGGGACTATTACTAGTTACTTATTAGGAGGAGAAATATTCACATGGTTTCTGAAGAAAAAAAGAACACCAGAAAGAAAAAGAAATGGGAAGATATCACTGAACATCTCCAGTTATATTTAGTGAATGCCAGCATTTTCTGTGAACCAGAAAACAATGGCCACCTCTCGCCAGGGCATGGGATAAGAGAGAGGATTCTAATTTGATGTATTATTGAAAAATAAATAAGCTATTGTGCTGTGAAGTGTGTAAACCTGGCGATTCACAGACCTGTACCCCTGGGGCTAATAATACATTATATGTTTATAAAATAAAAAAATAAATAAATAAATAAATAAATAAATAAGCTATTCATACTATACACCTACAGGATCAACCCCCACCAAACTTATCCAAACAGCACTTGTTTGAAACTCACTTTAATAAAGTGAATTCTACACAATGATGTCATTTGCTTTCCACAGGTACTTGAGCTGAGCATCCATACTAAATACTATCTCTTCATACGAGAACTATGCTTCATTCTAGTATGACAATAAAACTATATTTGCACAAATCCCAATTACAAGGTAGTCTTCCATTTCCCCTAATTAAAAACGCTTTCAAGAAGATACTTAAAGGGATATAGATGAAGTAGTTAAACATTAGCTTTTGATATTTAAAAACATTTTGAACATTACTTTCTCATACTTATTTTATGAAACAATTTCAATCAAACTCTTCACAAACATCCTTGCCACTCACTTCTTGCTCATGACCACAGCCACTCTGAGTCACCTAGCAAGGTTTCCAGGGCACATCATGTGAATTTCCATCCACTTTGTTTGGGCTGTATGTAGAGGATGCTGTACGAGTTTACTCAGGCTGCCATAGCAGGTGGCTTAAATGACACCAATTTATTTTCTCTCGGTTCTGGAGGCTGGAAGTCTAAGAGCAAGGTGCTGGCAGGTTTGGTTTCTCCTGAGGTCTCCCCCCTTGACTTGCAGATGGTCACCTTCTTGCTATGTCTGAGCATGGCCTTTTTCTCTGAGCCCATGCATCCCTAGATGTCTCTTTTCTAGAAGGATACTAGACCTACTGGAGTAGAGCTCCACCCTTATGATCTCATTTAACTTTAATTGCCTCTTTAAAAGCCCTGTCTCCAAATAAGTCACTGTGGGAGTGAAGACTTCAGCATATAAATTGGGGGGAGGGGTGGAGTGAGGGCAAAATTCAGTCCAGAACAGCTGTCCATGTTGTCATGTCCATTATGTTATTTGCATAATAGTACATCTTATACATGTTTACTCTTGATCTTTATAACATAATCACTTACAGTACTTTTTTTTTTTTTTAAGTTTAGAGTGATCTCCACACTGGTAGTAAGGAAGAAAAAGTAATGAAATTCATGTTAAATTTCTTTGCTATCTTGAAGCAATTCTCGCAGGGGACCTCTTCAAGCATTTCAAAATAGCACTGATGGAGGTTATTTCCATGCTCATGTTTCCTCCAGGCCGTACCTTGCTGTCAAAGCTACATGTGGGAGAAAGAACTCTAATACGACTTTGTAAAGACATCAGTATAAAGCAACTCCCTCTTTCTGGTGGATAATTTTGGAGAGGACCTTACCACATATGTGGGCATCTATAGCACTTCATGAATTTTTGCTGGAATAACTGGAGAATAGGAAGATGCGGTTAATAAAATTGTCTGGTTAAGAGGCAGGTACCATCATATGCCCATATTAAATAATTTTTCAAGAGTCAAAATACTGTAACATACAGTTGACTTGACCTATAGCAAACATAATTTATTCTCTGTCTGGTAGTTCAGGATTTTGAGGGTTTATCATCATTTTTGTGCTACAATGTAGACATCATAAAGGTGTCTTCCTGGTGTTAGCCAGGAAGGAACTGGGGTCAGTCAGACCAGCCTTGACTCAATGGCAATATTCTCTTTCTGTGTTACATATCCCTAAACAATACTCATTAGCTTTTTCATAATTCACATTTTAGAGAAGAGTGGTGATGCTAGGTTTTAGAAAGAATAAGAAATGGCTTGTTAATAACGATGAAACCTCACATTTGTAAAACCCAGTTTTATACAAGTCCTTTTTTTTTTTTTTCAAGTAGGCTCCACACCCAGCATGGAGCCCAGTGAAAGGCTTGAACTCACATAATCCTGAGATCAAGACCTGAGCTGAAATCAAGAGTTGGATGCTTAACCGTCTGAGCCACGCAGATGCCCCACAAACAAGTATTTATTTATTTATTTATTTGTCAGAGACAGAGAGGGAGAGAGCCAGAGCACACATGCAGGGAGAGCGGCAGAGGGAGAGAGAGAAGTAGATTCCCCAATGAGCAGGAAGCCCAGCGCAAGGCTCCATCTCAGGGCCCTGGGATCATGACCTGAGCCGAAGGCAGACGCTTATCTGACTGAGCCACCCAGCATCCCACAAACAAATGCTTTTGATGAGGCACGTTGGTATCTGGGAGCAAATGGTCAAGAACGAATTCTTGAGATTTTTTGGTGCAAAAAAAGGTAGGTTTTGTGTGTGTGTGTGTGTGTGTGTGTAAGAGTGCAAAAAAGGTGGTTTTATTAAACCACAGGGACAGGACCTGTGGGGAGAAAGAGCTGCATTGGGCTTGTGAGGAGTGACTGATTATTACATACTTTCAAGTAGGGAAGAGGCTAGGGAGAGCCTAAGTCTCTAGATGCAAGGTTTCTAGGACTTTGGGGGCCAGCTCTTGTTAGGATAAGGTCATTTACCTCTGTCTAGCAAATCCTTAGTTATGAGACCCTTCCAATGTATATCAGTGGGCCATCTGTTTGGAGGATGGTTGCTAACATATCTTAGAGAGGAAGAGATAAAGGAAGTTTCCAAAGGGATTTTCATATGTTAAAGAAGTCTTACAGGATCCTGGATGTTGGGCTAAGGTCAAGTTAAAGTTGCCTTTTGCCTCTAGCAGAGTATTAATACTGAAGCAGTTGAGCTCCATGAGGAAGGAAGGTCACTCTGCTGTCCCAAGTACTTGTCAATGGGCTGTAAGTTGTAAGAAGTTTAAATTTTTTCTACATTTCTTTCACCTGTTCTCCACATCACTTTCACACAGTGTATTTGTATTAAAGATTCCTAAGTTTCAAGTACAGAAACCTTTCATTTTGTGATAACTCACTAAAGAACCCATAAGAAGTCAGTGAAGGGGGGCACCTGGGTGTCTCAGTCGGTTAAGTGTCTGCCTTCGGCCTTCATCTCAGGGCGTGATCTTCAGATCCTGGGATTAAGCCCCATGTTGGGCTCCCTGCTTAGCAGGAAGCCTGCTTCTCCTTCTCCCTGTGCCCTGCCCTGCCCCTCCCTGCTCATGCATGCTCTCTCTCTCTCTCTCTCATATAAACAAAATCTTTTTTTATTTTTTTAAGATTTTATTTATTTATTTGACAGAGAGAGACAGAGCAAGAGAGGGAACACAAGCAGGGGGAGTAGGAGAGGGAGAAGCAGGCCCCCCGCCAAGCAGGGAGCCCTATGTGGGGCTAGATCCCAGGACCCTAGGATCATGACCTGAGCCTAAGGCAGATGCCCAATGACTGAGCCACCCAGGTGCCCCTCATATAAACAAAATCTTAAAACAAAAAAAAAAAAAATCAGTGAAAGAAATGAGTAAGATGATTTCTTGATGAAATTTTAATATCTAATTAGCAGGGAAAAAACAAACACTTCCATTTTCAGGCCAAATGAGAATTGAACACAACCCTAATGACTGCAAGATACAATTCAATCTTTTTTTGGTCTATACAGCATTCGACACTTTGATTTGTCTGATGAATTGGACAGCACCTTTGGCATTTTGTAGCTTGAACCCTCCTGTACCTACCTGTTTGTCCCATATATAAAAGCCCTTTCGACTTTTTATAGCTCTTATTTATCCTGAAAACTGAAAATAAGACAGAGAAACACAATGTATAAAGAAATGCAAAACGTAAACACTCCCCAAGTCTCTACCATTTCCTTGGTTTAAAAATTTAATTGACATTTCTAAGAGTAGTATTAACACTGCGGAAAACCGACTAGAGCAAGAAAAAAGGTCCTGGCAACAAATATTAAATATAATCTTAATTCTGGGGGTTGCAACATAGAATCTACATGAATGTAATTCTAAAACATTGTCCCTAAAAAGGATAGATTCTAAGGAAATGAAAAGTATTGTAGGCTGAGAGGTCAATAGAATTATTTGATAAAGATTAAGAGGAACACGTGCTCACTTCAGCAGCACATATACTAAAATTGGAACAATACAGAGAAGATTAGCATGGCCCCTGTGCCAAGGATGGCACGCAAATTCGTGAGGTGTTCCATATTTAAAATAAATAAATAAATAAATAAATAGGAACGCAAGTTGCTTTAGGAAATATTTCGGGCCACAATAGCAAGATTTCTTGTGTGCAAAAGCCAAGAGTTAAATCTCATTCAGGCACATTTTAACACGATTCCACTTGTTATTTTCTATTAAGTTTCTTTCTCTTAGATCTCCTATCAGAAAGCAATCAACTTTAGGATCGCCCAATTTAATGATATGCCTAGAAAAATTCATTCAAGCATGATGAGAGAAGAAAAAAAACCACCTCTGAAAATTTCTCAGTCTTCACCAAAAGTTGGCACCATTTTCTCAGGTCGTACATCTGTGCACAAGTATCCTCATATGAAAATCAATTTTAGTGTTCTGGCTTCCCCCCAAAATACCATGACTACCACTTAATATGAGCCTGGCTCCATAGTTACTGGCTTTGCCATTTCAAATAGTTAACAATCTTGGCAAAATTGTCTTTAGTTATGAAATATGGCATCCTGTACCCACATATGTCTGGTGGATTTACCTAAAAACTGAAGATTTAAGGTACAGCTTTACAACAATGTTCCCGTTTTGTAATACTGTTCCATAACACAATGTAATGATCGTGGCATCCTCCAGTTGGATTTCCATATTGGGGTATTCACTGCATCTATTTTTTAATTGGGATAAAAATACAGTTTGATTCTGGCAACTCAGATATCCCCAGAACAGTGTTGGCATCGAGACCTAGGAATGCGTTAAGAAAGCAGAACCTCAGTACCCGCCTTTCACCTTCTCTATTAGAACCCGTATTTTTATTTTTCCAAAAAAAATTTTTTTTTAAGATTTTATTTATTTATTTGACAGACAGAGATCACAAGTAAGCAGAGAGGCAGGCTGGGGGTGGGAAGCGGGAAGCACACTACCTGCTGAGCAGAGAGCCTGATACGGGGCTCAATCCCAGGACCCTGGGATCATGACCTGTGCTGAAGGCAGAGGCTTTAACCCACTGAGCCACCCAGGTGATCCTAGAACCCATATTTTAACAAGATCCCTTCAGTGATTCGTGTGGGGCTACCAGAGAGCCTCGGGAGTGAAGGAATGCACCCAGGGCAGAACAAAAGAGATAGAAGTTTATTCATCACACTGCAAGACAGCAGTGGGAGGACAGTAAAGGAGAGACTGTCTGCCACGAAGTAGCGTTTATAGGGCGGGATAAGGGAGTATGAAGACTTATGGAATTTTGGGGAAACCTTTTATGGTAATCTTAGGAACTGTCCGTGGTTGTAATCAGCGCATTAGTCAGTTAGGGCCTATGGCTATTTGGAGGTAGGTCACTTAGAGAGCCTGTCTTCAGCTCTGTGGTCACAGTGGGTTCTCTCACCTTGCTCAGGGTTCCACTGCTCAAGCTTGTTGCCTAAAACAACCTTCACAGTTCATCCGTACGTTCAAGTTAGCAAAGCTCTGAACTAGGCCCACACAATCGTGCATCTTTGAGTATCATTCCCAAGAAAGGGATTAAAAAGCCACGTGGATACATTCAATAACTCGATATTGAGGGCTGAACTATACGTGCTAAGCCTTGCGTTAAGAGCTATAGCTGGTTTGTTGATCTCGAGCAAGTTTGTCAGGAACACCGCTCCCTGCCCCCATACTGCTCCCTGCCCCCTAGTCTACAGCCCTCAAGCATCAAACCCAAAACATCAAACATCAATAACACAAATGTCTCTACAAAATAGGAAGAAATGTTTGTCCTGGAAACTTTAAAATATTTCTCCACCACAAAGCTCAACTGAGTTTAAACTTTTTTTTTTTTTTTTTTAATTCTAAGGGAGGATGAATGTCAGTTACGTGGGATCTAAGTGCAGATTTGGGAAGTAAATTTCCTTGGCGGATGGATAAGTTATAAAAAGCAAAAAAAAACCCTCATAATCCTATTAAGCAGAGGCAACTAGTACTGCTCATCTTTTTTTTTTTTTTTGGTAATTTTTTTTAAAAGATTTTATTTATTTATTTGACAAACAGAGATCACAGGTAGGCAGAGAGGCAGGCAGAGAGGGGGGGGGAAGCAGGTTCCCTGCTGAGCAGAGAGCCCAATATGGGGCTCGATCCCAGGACGCTGGGATCGTGACCTGAGCAGAAGGCTGTCACTTAAACCCACTGAGCCACACAGCCACCCCTTTTTGGTACATTTTTATATAGTTGCCATCATATTTTATATACAAATTGATTTTGGTTCTTTCCCGTAACATAGCATGACCATTTTCCTACTAAGAGCTCTTTATATTCTGCAGTCATTAAAATCATTCCCTATTTTAAACATACAATCTTCCCCCTTAATATTGGAAAAAAAATAATACTGGGATGAATATTCTTATTAGATACATATTCTTGTCACACTCTATTTCACTACGCTAACAATGAATGTCTGAAATGGATGTTGATTTGAGATCAGTATTTTTTATTATGTTATAGGAGTGTGATTCTAGGCTCCTAGCTTTCTAGGACTTTAAAAATCACAAATGGGATTAAGCTATACCTTAGTAGCATCTGACAATATGGAAAAGCAACCCACTCATACTAGCTTAAGAAAGAAAGAAAAGAATATGGGGGAGTTTCACCCACAAAAAGTAAACAGAAGTCCAGCTGGGCCTGATGAACACTGAAAAGTTTTCAGACAGCTTTTATTTTTAGGCAGTACAGTACTTTCTTATTTTTCTGGGTGGTTGCTGTATTGGCTATTAAGTTTGGGGTGCCTGGGTGGCTCAGTTGGTTAAGAGACCACCTTTGGCTCAGGTCGTGATCCTGGAGTCTCAGGACCAAGTCCTGCATCAGGCTCCCTGCTCAGCGCCGAGTCTGCTTCTCCCTCCGGCCCTCCACTTCTCATGCTCTCTCTCTCTCAAATAAATAAATACTTAAAAAAAAAAAATTGTCCTCTGCGCATACATGACATTCAACTCCAGACTTGTCATTAAAATTCTAGGGCTCGTCACCTAAATGACATCCCTACCCTAGTCTCAATTCCCAGGATTTGCCTCCTGGGATATGCCTCCTCACCGATACCAGAATTCCACATCAGTCTGTATAGGCCTTCCAGAGCACTGAAAGAGGGTAAACTAGCTCTTTAGGAGACAGAAAAGGAGTTAGCAACCAGAATCAGATTCAGATTTTTCCTCCTTAGTCTACCCTGAGCTCAGTGATGGCTGTCTGCAAATGAGCCCAAAGTGAGAGGGATCCTTCAGACTATTAAAAACAAGAAACAAAACAAAAATGCAAAAAAAAAAAAAAAAAAAAATTCAGCATCTGGTTCAAAATGGAGGACATGCTTTTGAGTATGCAGAAAGTAGGTTTCCCTGGCAGTGGAATGCACGGATCAAGCCATACATTAAAAGATAATAAATATGGTTGTGACAAATCAAGGTGAGGACAAAAAACAAGTCTTGATAGTGAAATTATGTTCTTGTCATCTTAGAGTAAGAAATTTGTGGGCACCTGGGTGCCTCAGTTAAGCATCTGCCTTTGGCTCAGGTCATAATCTCAGGGTCCTGGGATCGAGTCCCACACTGGGACTCCCTACTCCATGGGGAGTCCGCTTCTCCCTCTGCCTCCCCCCACCCCATCTCTCATGAATAAATACACGTCTTAAAAAAAAAAAAAGAATAAGAAATTTGTGCTATGTGAATTCACTTCTAAACTTCTGCTATTTTTTTCCCTTTGATTTCCTAAATTCATTTTTGTCCAGTCTTGGATCTACAGAGTAAAGAAATCGCATTTAGGCCAGGAGAACTTAGTTAAGTGGCAGAAGGTGAAAGGGTGTAGAGAAAAAGATGGAGTCATTCAGGTCAAGCAGGAGCCTGTTTCAGATAGGGACCTGTGTCAAGCAAAGATGAACGCAGTTCAGGGTACTGCAGAGAGAGGCCCCTAGGTGGCTCAGTCGGTCAAGTGTCCGGCTCTTGATCTCAGCTCAGGCCTTGATCTCAAGGTCCCAAGTTCAAGCTCCACATTGAGCTCTATGCTGGGTGTGGAGCCTACTTTAAAAAAAAAAAAAAAAAAAAGGTGTTCTAGCCACGAGATATCGCTGGGACCAGCATCAGCTGACAGCCCAGAACTCGTAACAAGCAGAAGCAGGGGCCCAAGACTGATTAAAACCCCTTTGAAATGGAGAGGAGTTTTGCAGCAAAGTGTCACTCTTCAGGCATGACCCCTCTGTGTCTGGCCACTCAAAAAAGGCAGCAGCCGACTGATCTCTGAACAGAACTCAGATCCTTTATGGCTGGAGCGTGAAAAGCAGCATGTGTCGACCGAAGGAAGCCTTATCTCAACCGCACCCACAGATTGCCTTGTTTCCTGTACCCTTCTGCTATTTTGTTTGTTGTGTGGCTTCTCTTATGTTCTGTTCTGTGGGCTGGGTAGGAAGTCAAAGTTAATCACATGGTGAAATGTCATTGAGTTTGGAATCCTGAACCTGCTTTTTAAACATGATTAATTCTGCTTTATGATAAGGGAAAGCTGACATTGCCGAAAGACACAACTCGTGTGTGTACCTTTGTAGCCTGGGGTTTTCTTTCACAAGCTCTTCATACACACACACACACACACACACACACACACACACACACACACACATATGTGTCTGTATATATATGTATGTATACGTGTGTATGTATATATATGTATGTATACGTGTGTATATATATGTATGTATGTGTGTGTGTGTGTGTATATATATATATATATATATATATATATACTTTAACATGGGACCTTCTCTTAAAGAACATGCAACCTGCCTAAGTGGGTTCTGTGACATGGGATGTATGGTTCTCTTACCACAACACATGATCTTCCTGTGAGGAATGGCTCAGGTGGGATGACAAGGCACGCATGAGGTGACTGATCACTAATCCTGAATCTGTATCATTTACAGGCAGTTAACAATGCTTGGATTTAGAAGGTTCGGTATTCCCTGAATCAATGAAGCTCAAACGGTAGAACATGAAATTTCTCAACTGCTTTCCATGCTCCTGAGCTAACAGAATATTGCATCAGATGGTGACACAACAGATCGACAGAAGTTCAAACTCTAACGTAATTTATCGTTCACTCAGTGGGGCAAGGTCTAACTTAAGTCTTTGACCTAAACAACATTCTTGTCTATTTAAGACCCTGACCTTGTATTTCTATTTTATATTTCTGAGGTTTATTTTTTAAGGTGATTGGATACTTTGGTCCACTGAACTAACAAAAGCGAATCTCACATTTCCATCACGAGACAGAAGGACTGGACTCTATTTTGAGAGCCAGTCTAAATTTTTCTCATATGAAGACACTTGTAATTTTTTTCATTATGAGGCACTTATTCTTCAACCACTGATAAGATGTAAAAACCTATCCTATTGCAATTTAGTTATCAGATGGACTTACTTTGTATTGAAGTTGAAAATTCTTTTTAGGGAAAATTCAATACTATAATTATGTATCTCTTACCATGTACAATTTACACTGGCATTTTTAAGCTTCTGAAACTAGTAAAATATTCATTTTTAAACAACACAACTTAAAAAATTCTCCATTATATGAATAATATGACTTTTTTGTTCTTTACTTTTTTTATTTTAAGCAAACTCCATGCCACACATGGGGATTCAACTCACAACCCTGAGATTAAGAGTCACATGCTCTACTGAGGGAGCCAGCCAGGTGCCCCGACATTTAGAGTTTGAAAGCAAATCATCACCTGTAAAACTGATGAATTAATCAGAGAATAATGTATCACAATGTATTCGAGGAATTGTACTTTAGCTTCATGTATTTTCTTATCTCTGTGTATGTTGAAAACAACCACAAGACAACTGCTATTAAATGTATTTATTACCATTTTAGATATTTATACACAATTTAATATATATGTATTAAAATATTACAGAAACTACTATCACCTGACGGTGGTAGAAACTGCTTACTTGAAAATATTAACTTCCTACACATCAAAATGCAACATCCTCTAATGAACTGCAAAATGCCTGCAGTACGTTAAAGAGATAAAACGGAGTTTATCATACCTTACAGCCTTATAAAGAGTTGCTAGCCAGCACAAAGATACTGGATTTATTTTACAATGAAAATGTGATGTGCTTTGATAATTTGAAGGCGTGGACACAATGTAGGGCACTTTCCAGAAGACTCAAGAGATGCTTTGGGTAAAAAGTTAGAAATGTATAAAACATGACAACTATCAAAAAGATTTTTTAAAAAAGAGTATTAGACAGTCATCCTTTAAAAAAACATTTAATATCAATTTCTTCTATCCAAACAAACAGACATGATTCAGGTATTTTCAAATATTTTAGAAACACTTCCTGAAAAATTTTCAAGACAGTAGCTTTCAGATGTTCCCTCAACACCAAGGTGCTCAGATGAAGTAAATCTTAGGAGAACTCACCACCAACCACAAGCATTTTTAAGCATATGCTTACTCTTCTTACCACCTTAAGCTGAGAAGTGTGCAATCTTCCACAGATATTCACGGAGTTCAGTGAACAAATGTTCACAAATGTTCAGCTGAATAACAACAACTAAAATATCAAAGTATCCTTTGGAAGACTGTGGAAAATCAAGTGTCAGTTTATTATACAAGTATTCCTAAACACATGAAAATGTTCTAGTGTATCCTAAATGTCTCCGCCCTTTTGAGTGCTATACAAAGAAGTAATTAAAAGGATAAATTTCCTGAGTAGTTCCATAAAATATGCATAATATTTAAAAATGAGAAGCAGTCTGAAAAGCTAAACATTAACTATACTGTCTTATTAAAGGGCATAGAGGAATTTAGTAATTAATAATACCACATAATTGTTTTATTCAGGTTCTGTTGTCAGGCCTGCTTTTTAAAATTAAGTCACTATGGAAAAAATCTTTTCCGTCTGTAATTATATTTAAATCATCAATTTGACTCTACCTTTTAAAGTCTATTAATTTAGCAAAGATAGCCAAAAGTTGATATTTGAGGAAAAGACTTTCAGTGCAGGGTATGAACAATGAAAGATCATTAAAAAGACGGTAATGAAAGCATTCTCCATAAAAATAAAGACACCTCAGGCAGGTCCACCTATACTTCTCGTTTAGGGGAAAAATGAGGTCAATCTTTTAAAAAATTATATAATTTTAAACTTTGCACTAAGTCAGGGCCTTTTTTCCCCCCAAGAGTCAGGTTTTAGTGTACTTGAAGTAAATTAAGTATATTGAAAAGATACTGGCTTCTAACAATATACTAACTAATATTCTAACAATATTGCTGTATGGTATCAATATATTGATATGTATCTAGTAGAAGAGTAACAACAATACTGATCCTAAGTGGTAATTAAATGTCATCTTTCAAACTATTTCTGGGAGAAAAACTTGGTTGACCCTTTCCTCAAACGAGGATACAATTTTCCTCGAAAACAAGATACAAAATTAGAAATTCTTAAAGGTTCTGTTTGTTAACCTCTGAAAAATATGCAATCACCTTTTAAGTATAAAGAGCTAAATACAGGGGCACCTGGGTGACTCGGTTGGTTAAGCATTTGCCTTCAGCTTGGGTCATGATCCCAGGGTCCTGGGTTCCAGCCCTGCATCGGGCTCCCTGCTCTGCAGGGAGTCTGCTTCTCTCTCTCCCCCTCCCCCTGCTTGGTCTCTCTGTCAAATAAAAAAATAAAAAGAGCTGAATATAATCGTGCCTTGTCTAAAAGTGACACTGTTCATCAGAAATCTAGTGCTTCCTTTCTCTTCCCAAATCTTTGGAGATTTAATATATCTTGAGAGGACCAACCAACAACGGAAATTTAAGCCAACTAGAAATGCTTATGGAAATTCAGCACTGTTACTGAGGAAACATGCCTCTAAAGTATGAGGGTATAAAAAGAGCTTCATTCCAAAAGGAAAATCTATCATTACAAAGGAAGCAGTCAGTCTCTTACATTCAAATCATGAGGATTAGTGATCATTGGTTCATCTGGAATGAGACTTTTGACTCCAGCATTTATATATATGTTATTTATTCTTTATAGTATGGCTATATGTGGCTCAAATAACTCACTGGTATATAAAAAATAAAAAGGGATTAACAAATCCGGATTCTATTAAAGACTAGTAAAGTAATACGAAACGTCAAGTTTCAATCTAGTACTAAAAAAAAAAAAAAGTACCTCTACGTAGACTGTAGAGCATCAGTTCTCAACCTTTTTTCTGACACAATGAATCCACAACATATTCCAACGAATAAACCCGTATTCTGACCAAGTTTTTCAAAAATGGGAAGGAAAATAAAATATTATGGAAACTGAGATGGGACGCAAATCTTCGTGGGAGATCAGTGCCAGTCTTGCGCTCCAGGTTATGGCGGAGAGCGCTGGTGCAGATGACCCCGGGCCGCCAGCCTCAGCCCTCACCTCATTCTCTCACGCAAGAGTATTTTCCAGAGCCGGAGGGATCAGTAACGATGGAATGCTAACCTGAAATTTTCTCTAATTCATCTTTAAAAAGTAAATCAATCACAAAACACAAATGCTTTGTATGAATAACAATGAACTTGTGACACTGCCCAAAAAAACAGGAGAATATTATTAGTGTGTTGATTACCTGCTAACAATCCCTGTTCTAGGATGTTATTGAGGCTTTAGAAAATACAACCGTGTTCCTCAGAGTGCAGGACTTACGTAAGGAATTTAAAACCTGTAGTTGGGAAATTTATTAAGTTGATAATGAGGAAACGAATTCCGTCTACAGAAACCGGCCATCTTGGACATACCCAGTTCTCAGCCGGAAGCCTCTGCGGATCCCTCTCCTGTTTGTAAAATCTATACTGACCAAGGCTCTTTGAGATTACAAATAATCAGAAGGGGTGTGGCACCCAAGACCCGTCTCAAAGCTGATGTGAAGAGCAGAAGATTGGCTTGCAGAGGGGACCGTCTTAAGGCATCAGGGGGGCTGTAGGTCAGAATGAGGTAAATGCTACAAGAAACAAACGTCTGAAGATGCCAGAACTCCAGACCAGGACAAACCACCAGTGCATTAAACCAGGGCACTGCCATCTAAACCCCTTTCCCTGAGTTTTCAATTGGCTTGAAGTTCTATCCTAGGAGAAGATCTGATTATATGACAGAAGTCAAAGAGAAACCGGTTTTATTTTACTGTTATGTAAGACAGAGACTGGCAATTTTTTTTTTTTTAACACAAAATCCCAGATAGTAAACATTTTCAGTGTTACTGGTCACGTGATCTGGTCTTGGTCTCTGATATTTTTTCCCCCTAGGACTCTTTAAAAATGTAAAGATTATTTTTAGCATGCTAGCCATATAAAAGCGGGTGCTTGCCAAATGAGGCCTTAGCTTGTAGTCCCTTGATACAGAAGAAAAGCAAGTCTCAACTACTAACTCTCCTTCTCTTTTTTTCAACTTTAAATAATGTCAGAATAGGAATTACAGGTTCAAAGGACTGTAAGGATGAGTGATGTAACTTTCCAAATGGGGGGCTCAAGGCTCAGGGGTCCTGAGTGACTTGCTTGTAACAGAGTGGTCAAACACTTGTCTCTCTTTTATCTTCCATTTTTGGAATAAACTCAAATTTGAAGACTCCCTTTAAAATAAAGAGTACTAGAGCTTTACTATATTCACAGCTTAAAGTATTTGCTTTACCAGATACTTTTTTTTCATTCTTTTACCATGTTCAAGAAATTTACCCTAAGAACCAAGAAAAACTTGTCATACTTTTAAACTAGTATTGAGGGGCGCCTGGGTGGCTCAGTGGGTTAAGCCGCTGCCTTCGGCTCAGGTCATGATCTCAGGGTCCTGGGATCGAGTCCCGCATCGAGCTCTCTGCTCAGCAGAGAGCGTGCTTCCCTCTCTCTCTCTCTCTCTCTCTCTCTGCCTGCCTCTCTCTCTACTTGTGATCTCTCTCTGTCAAATAAATAAATAAAATCTTAAAAAATAAATAAATAAACTAGTATTGAGATACCATGGGGCTTAAGGAGGCTTAGAATTCTGTCCCCTATACTCAGTAAACTAGACAGGCTGGCGTAGAAGCCTGAATAGGGGTGCTGGGTAGAGGTGCCCCCTTATATGACATTAATATTCAAAGCAAAGAGACTTTGCTCCTTTCTCGTTAAGTCCCTCTAGAACACACTGAACTACTAAGCAAACACTTCACAGAAAGAGTCTAACCCTATCCATCTACATTTTTTCCTATTACAGAAATATGGAATTAGGAATAGCACTTTAATGTCACTTCTCAGGGTTAATTAAACAAAAATTTTTCATTTTCCTTCAACTGGTAAAACTGAAGCTTATTCTTTGTACCTGAGTTATTAGTTGTTTCCCACAGCATTTCTGATTAAAACCTGCTTTTATTATCAACGAAAAGATTCTCTAAACTAAAGCAGATATAGTCAGATATTGAAAATGAACCTTCCCTAAGTTTAGTACTTGAATTTTAAACTATTTCACAACCCTAGACCAAAAGAAAAAAATCTTTCATGGGTCAGTTCTGAATATAGTTTGAAATCCCTTGAACCTTTTAAAATACACTTATACAACAACTGAATTTATAAAATACTATCACTGATAAACCATGTATCATCCAGGTTGTTTAAGAAATGCCATCACAGGGGTGCATGGCTGGCTCAGTCGGTGGAGTATGTGACTCTTGATCTCACAGGGCTATGAGTTCGAGCCCCATGTTGAGTGTAGAGATTACTTAAAATCTTGGAAGAAAGAAATGCCATCACATATCAACTCCTAAAAGATCACAACTGCATCAAACATAGATTTGTGAAAATCTTCATTTTATTTATTTAAATTAATTTTTTAAAAGTAAACTCTACGCCCAGTGTGGGGCTCAAACTCATGACCCTGAGATCAGGAGTCACATGCTCTATTGATTGAGCCAGCCAGGCGCCCCTGAAAACTTTCATTTTAGGTATGAGGTCATGTGATTTCTCTACATCATGTCCTCACGTTTCAGGTAAGAGGAATTTGAATCCCTTAACACTAAAAATTAAGGATGCCCTCCTCCATCATTAAAAAAGATTAAAGAAAAAAATCATTACTTCTCAATTATCCATAAGTGGCTCTTAAATCTTCCTTTTATTCTACTGTATTTGAAAACCCTTCTTCTTGAAGTTTCAACTTGAAGTCCTCTTTGATTCTCTCTAGCAACTCTGGTTTAAAAATAACATCCAATGCAGTCATTGCCAGAGCCTTGGCGGTACGTAAAGTGTAGGACTGAGCTTCTTGTGAACCTAAAAGGTAGAGAAAATAAATGGAAAAACCTCCATATTTATTATAAGTGACTGGTTTTCAGGTTAGCGCTTGATATCAAAACTGCCTCTCCAAATGCCCACCCCAATACAGGATTCTCTGAGATCACATTAGATAATGAAGTATCAACAGGCTAAACCAAACAGGCAACTACTACCACAGAGCATACACCAACACGGTGACTTCTTTTTTTTTAAGATTTTATTTATTTATTTGACAGAGAGAAATCACAAGCAGGCAGAGAGGCAGGCAGAGAGAGAGAGAGAGAGGAGGAAGCAGGCTCCCTGCCAAGCAGAGAACCCGATGCAGGACTCGATCCCAGGACCCTGAGATCATGACCTGAGCCAAAGGCTCAACCCACTGAGCCACCCAGGCACCCCACACGGTCACTTCTAAGAACACTTACCTGCAGCTTCAGTGTATTGTTCTGTATGATTCAAGGCATCAGTTCCAATGTAAAAATATGGATGAATCCCAGGAACCACAAAAGTGACATTTCCAAAATCAGTAGATCCTTGAAAAGGTAAGACAAGCCATGAATTTCTAATTGTTAGTCCAATGAACACCAGACTATACTTACCCAATTTCTACAGCACCTGACATGATTTGCCACTCCTTTCCTGCTAGAAATTCTCTACTCCTTTGGCCTCCACGACTTGACTCTCTCCTGATTGTCTGGCTTTCTGTCTCCTCTAAATTGCTTCCTCTGCCTGTCTCCTAAGTGCTGGTCATCCCTAGGGAGTTATCTTTGGGTTCCTTCTCTGTGTACTTGGGGGACCCCAAAAACTCCCATGTTTTCCATCACCTTTCAGATACAACTTCTCTATCTCCAATCTAGACATCTTTGGGAGGTTCTGGATTCAACAGGCTACTGAACAGCTCCCCTTAGAAGTCCCATAAGCACCTCAAACTTTACATACTAATAATATGTACCAACTTACCATACCCCAACCTGCTTTCTCTTGAACTCATCTCAATAAATGACATCAACCCCCATTTCTATGGCCAAGTCCTTTTAAGTCCACTTCATCAACATCTATTACTGTATTTTAGGAGAACATCTCTAACATGCAAACATATTAGTAATGATGCTTTTAAAAGGAACAAAATCTAAAATAACCCCCAATACACTTATAACTACTTAAATTCTAATACTTACTGAACAACTATTAGTAAACAACTGTAATAGTCACACCTCAAAAACTGGAATGCCCCCTTATAACTTGCTAGCCTGCCTACTGATGAATGACAGTGAATCAAAATTCTAGTTCTCCTTTAAGTAGCTTACTGAAAATTACAACTCAGCAAATTAAACACTAGAAGTATTTAGAATACAAAGGGAAAAGTATGCTGGCTATTTCTAAAAACAAATCTGCTCATTTAACACTTTATATTCACCGAAGAGTTCATTAGTTTCTTTCCCATAACCATTAACTTTGTGAAAAATATTAAATATTAAAAAATTATATATTAAGTATATTTTTAAAATATATTTTTAAAATGTTAAATATTAAAAACAAGAGCAATAACCCCCCTATCTCCAAAGCTGCAAACAAAACCATTTAGCCAAAAATGGTATTTTCCTTCCGCAAACAGCACAATATAGTTTATATGAAGGAACTTAATTACCTGAAGAGACATTCAGCATTGCGTCTTCTGAAATAAATTCTATTCCCAGTTTTTTTCCATTTTCAATATAAGCTTTCCACAGGCTCTTATTGGGAAGAACATTGTAATAATCGTGGGCTCCACCTTTTATTTCTACCTAAAAAAAAAATTATAAAATAAATTTTGAAATAAAAAACTCATTCACTATCTAATTTTCAAACCAGCAAGAGTTTTAAGGGCACACTTCCCCTTCCAGATATAAACTCTCTCAAATATTTTACCTTTAAAAAATATGTATTTTCTACAATGAGACTTCCCTAGGACCCTATTTCCTTTATGTGATCTATGCACCAAACCACACAATGTCACCTCCCTCTACTGGCCAGTGAGTCTCAACTTCTGTAACTTCAGTAGGGTGCGGGGGGAGCCCAAGAATCTCCATTTTAACCAGCACCCCCTAGTAATTCTGTTGCAGGTGGTCCAAAAACCAGGCACTGAGAAACACTGCTCTAGGCTGTAGCCTCTACAAGAAAAAAATGAAGATTTACTTATATCCAAAATACAAGCTGACACTGCCACCACTGCCTGAAAGGTTTAAAGGTACCCTGAGAGAAAGACAGAAGGTTCACAATGAAGAAGGGCTGACTATGGTCTTCACTTATTATTTATTCATTTTTTAAAGTAATCTCTACACCCAATGTGGGGCTTGAACTCACAACCGCAAGATCAAGAGCTGCATGCTCTACCGACTGAACCAACCAGGTGCCCCCAGGCCTCTTATTAATTTCAGTATTTCGGTGTATGAAGATTTACAAGCAGTTTATCAGTGGCCAGTTAAGAGGGTTTACAGATTTTGTTTTGATTAAATCCAAATGGGTAACAGTTCCTCAAACTAAAGGTAATACCAGTAACACTAGTAAAAGCCAATTATAAAATGGCAGGGTGGACATTTCTTCTATTCTTAGCAATATCTAAGTTGGAAATAATGACAACCTGGGGGTGCCTGGGTGGCTCAGTGGGTTAGAGCCTCTGCCTTCAGCTCAGGTCATGATCCCAGGGTCCTGGGATCGAGCCCCGTATCGGGCTCTCTGCTCGCTGGGGAGCCTGCTTCCCTTCCTCTCTGCCTCTCTGCCTACTTGTGATCTCTGTCAAATAAATAAAAATCTTTAAAAACAAAGAAACAAAAGAGTTCTTAAAAAAAGAAAAAGAAAAAAAGAATGACAACCTGGTCATATATTACAAGTCAGCCAATATATAAAAAATTATTAAGAGACTCTCTAAAATATAGATTAAAATCTAATAACAATGAACCTCATCCTAAAGGAATATTCCCCTTGTGATACTAGCTAATGTAACAGTTCATGCATTTATTTTATAAATATTTTTATTATAATTATAAATAAATAAGGGATGAATGATTTTTTCCTCTCTGGACATTTATGCTGCCTGAGAATCACTGCTTCTGTGAGACACCATTCACTAGCTGAATAAATCACACATCTCCAGTCTAAGGAGAGCAGAACAAATAAATTAGTAAGGATGAGAGTTAGGCCTTAACTCTTAACAAACACCTATTTAATTCTCACAAGAACCTGAAGATAGATTATATTATCTCCATTTTTTAAGAGAAAACGGAGGCCTAAACAGATGAAATAATAAGACAGTAATAATGTTTCCAAAAGTTACAAAATCAGTAGGCTAAGAGGCACCTATTCCAGATCTTGGCTCTGTGACTGGACCCCAAGACCCTCCCAGGGCAAGATGACATAATTCTCAAGCTTCCCATTCTACTGTATGCCCTGTATGATTAGTACATAAATGTCACTGATTTCATGGTTCAAATGAACAAACTTTCCTCACTAACTTCTGCATCTATTTTAACTTTCCAGGAAGCCATAAGTATTTATATCATTGCTACAAATACCTGTAATTTCGCCAAAAATAGCTTTTGCTGATTTTTCCCCAAAGTTCCCTTTATAGGACTATTTGAGTAATTCTAAAACATAACTGTCAAAAAGGAAGGCTATAACTTGCAAAAAAGCAGGGAGTCGAGTTCAGCCCTATGAAGAGTTATTCCAAGAACAGTGTAATAAGAGGACTGTGGTCCTTCCTATGTGGGCACTAAGTAAAATGAGTAAGAATTAAAGACCTTCACATCAGCTACTCAGTCAACTGATTTTACATACTCAAAACATTGCCAAATGAAAAAGGGGCAAGGTAGATTCTAATATAGCTTTTAAAAAAAAAGATTTATTTATTCATTTTAGAGAGCGACCTCATGTGCATGTATACCTGTGAGGTGGGGGAGGGGCAGAGAGCATCTCAAGCAGACACTGAGCTGAGTGCAGAGCCCCACGGGGCTCAATCTCATGACCCTGAGATCATGACCTGAGCTGAAATCAAGAGTCTGATGCGTAACCAACTGAGCCACTCAGGCGCCCCTGGTTCTAATCTAACTTGGTAATATTCTAACTAAACAACCCCAGCCCACATATATACCCTCTGATTATAACTTAGATTAACTCTTAAAAGTTCTTACTGTACACCCAGTAGCCAAAGCTGCAGCTCTGAAGCAATCTTCTGCCTTTTTGGTCAAAACTGGAAGTTCTTTCATTGAGGGTGCACGGAAGTAATAGATTAATTCGGAATAAGAGGGAATGATATTGGGTTTTACACCACCATTTTTTATTATGCCTATAAAAAGAACCAAATTACTGAAATTGAGCTTGGAGACCATTTCTTTAGGTTAAAATATACCTATTAAGTTTTCAGCCAGTATGTACACAAAGAAAACAGTTTAAATTCACTAGCTTCACAGATTTACCAATCAAAGATTTTGACGTGTTGCACAAAAGTTTCTATACACACAGTGAAGTAAGTAATACTTTCTAGCTAATAGGGAAAAAATTGTCTCTGTGTACTTTATTCTAAGGAATTTATATAATGTTAAGAAATTATGTTGCATGATTATAAAGCTATTAAAAACTTTTATAACTGTCCAGCGTTCTGAAAGAGAACTTTATTTCAGTAGGTTTCTTTACAGTTGTATATTTTGAGAAACTTTTGACCTAAGGGGAAAAAAAAGTGGTATAAGATTCTGTAATTACCCTCGTACTTCCAGAATCCAGTGAATATTTTAAATGGCATATAAATTATGGGAACATAGTTTTTACACCAGCAAGAAACCAAAGCAGGTCAAAGATCATTAAGCACTATTAACTGTCAAAACAAATGCATTTATTTGGAACTACAACAAGAAGGAAGATTTATCCATTCAAAGTGAAACTAGAATATAAGTACAAAGTCTAAATTTATATGACCCGCTTTCAAAAATATTATTTCTACATATTTCTCTTAAAAAAACTAAGAAAATTGGCAAAAGTGCAATTATAAACTAACTTCAGCCTACAACAAAATCAGGTAAAGAACAGATATTAAAGTATAACAATATCCCAAATCATAAGAAAATAAACTAAAAAATAAACTCGTACCTCCAAAACAGTATTTTACTACTGTTGTTACATTAAGGTAATACACATAATTTTTATAAGATGTTACTGAGGATTAACAGCACTTAACAAAATAAAACCAGTACCCCTAACTTTTTTTAAATTGAGGAAATGATCTGTTACCATTAAAAGACAGTGAGGATAACTGGAAAATCAAGATTCAACTTTCAAATACCCAGAGAAAGCACGTATGTCCTCAAATAAAACCAATTATTTCTATCTCAAAATGACCATTCAATTTATGCATAAATACTCTTAACTGTCTTCTTACCCAATATACACAAACATCCTAGGATTCTGTCACATGAATTTCTGAAAATGTTTAAGAAGTTTGGAGTATTCATATGAAGTACATAAAATGTTTCCAATTTTTAAAACTCACATACTAATTACACTGCACTGAACTATATTAAGCACCATTTATCACATGCAACATTTGACATCTGTACCATGGACTCTCCAGGTTGGTTTCATCTGCTGTCTCAACACAGACAGATTGTTGTAGGCGAGAACGGCAGCATCCAATGCGTTTAATCCTTCCCAGGGATACGCAGCGGCATGGGAGGCTTTTCCATAGTACTTTACAGTCATGCTAGGAAATAAAATATCATTTGGAATTACTCTTTTCAAAATTGCTAAAGAAAATCCAGGTACTATAATTAGAATTACCTAACCAGTATTCAGAATTCAATCAGGCTGCTGGAATTTTTATTTGCAAATCATTTGTAGGAACAACATAACAATTTATGCACCTTAGTTATAGCTTACTGTTACGTAACACAGTGACTGACACGAAGATGGCATTCCTCCCAAAAGAGAGAAAAAGACATCTTTGCTCAGTCGACCTCCCGTACAAATTAAATCTGTATACAATTCAAGTCAAACAAACATGCAATTCTGGATTAGATGCTGCAGTTACAAAAAAGGGGGCTCCTGTCTCCTTTTACACTGCATTGTGGTAACTCTGTATCAAAGGTCTGCAAAGCTCAGCTAATTCTGTCTTAAGGGTGGGAGAAGGTAAAAGAAAACAGAAATAGGTGAGAGGCAGAGGCATTGGCAGAGATCTCTAACCTCTAAGGTTCTCCAGACATGTCCTCCTATCCACTACCCCTAAAACCAAAGTGGAAAGATTCTCCCTACTGCCACAGCACCAGCTCCTGGGGATAAGAATGAAGATACCAGAACCATTAAAATGTTCATCCTCTGAAAACAAGGCCTGATAAGATGCTGAGATGTGAGATCACTGAGTACAAGTGAGAAACTCCGCTGGAACGGTTCAGTTATTAATCCCTAGCTACCACAGGGGAGAATATGTGGTTTTCCAGAAACCTCTGAGCAGTGGCTCCTTGAGACTGGCCCACAAAGTGGACGATTAACTACTGTGATTCTAAGTTCTGGTGTACAAAATTCAAACCACTTCAACGATCCATGCTCCCAAGTACCAAAGAAGGGAGCTCTTCCACGTAGAGAGAAATAAATAAAACGTCACACCAGACAAATCAGCAAAATATCTACTGGCAAATTCCACTAAAATCCACAGCTGGTTAGTTTCTATATCCTCTCTCAGAAACATAATTCACCCTCTTTGCAAAGAACTCAAATTACAATCAATAAACTAGAGAAGTGTGCTTTCTTCCCAACTCTAATAAAGCTGCCTCTTACCTAGTCAGTTGCAAGGATAACCCCATATTAAAGGATAGATATTTTCCAGAAAACAGATCGCTCAGTTTAAAGTAGAATATGTGTTAGGACGCCTGGGAGGCTCCATCTGCTAAGCGTCCGACTCCTGGTTTAGGTTCTGGTCATGATCTCACTCATGGGATCCAGCTCCACTTTGTGCTTCGCGCTCAGTGTGTAGTCGGATTCTTTCTGCCTCTCCCTGTGCCTCTTCCCACTTGTATGCGCGCGCTCTCTCTCTCTTTCTCTCTCAAATAAATAAAGCTTAAAAAAAAAAAAGGATATGTTCAACACATTCTGTTTGCTATTTCGATGCTTTTCAGGTACTACTTAAATAGTCCCATTATGAATACCATATTCAATCTCAACTAGAAGAGGATTACCAAATGTTATTCAAAGGAAATCAAGTAAGGCATCACATCATCATTTTTCTTTTTCTTTTTTCTTTTTTTTTTTTTTTTAAAGATTTTATTTATTCATTTGACAGAGAGAAATCAGAAGTAGGCAGAGAGGCAGGCAGAGAGAGAGGAGGAAGCAGGCTCCCCGCCGAGCAGAAAGCCCGACGCGGGGCTCGAACCCAGGACCTGGGACCACGACCTGAGCCGAAGGCAGCGGCTCAACCCACTGAGCCACCCAGGCGCCCCACATCATCATTTTTCAACTCACTTTTTAAATGTATAAATATGAAGGGGGTTTTTAAAAAAATTTTTTAAAGATTTTATTTATCCATTTGTCAGAGAGAGAGAGAGAGAAAGCGCACAAGGGAGAGCACAAGCAGGGGGAGGGGCAGAGGGAGAAGCAGGCTCCCAGCCAAGCAAGGAGCCTGACGTGGGACTCGATCCCAGGACCGTGGAATCATGACCTGAGCCGAAGGCAGACGCTTAACTAACGGAGCCACCCAGGTGCCCCTAAATATGGAGTTTTAGTCTCCAGCTAGGACATGCAAACATCTTAACAGTCTGTTTTCCACAAGTTGTTTCAACTTGATCACTCACTCATGTTCCGCCACATCGGGTAGGTAAGCAGCATTCTCTTGGAATGGGTGGGCCATGAAAACAACATCAAGATTTTTAAAAGCCCCTGCTTCAATTAAATCAATTTTGCCACCACCATCTTCTTCTGCAGGGGTTCCCAGGACAATTACCTAGAAGGAAATACCTGTGTCAGAGCAAAAAAACAACAAAAAATCCTCGGAGGAAAATATCAAATTGATTCCCTTGCATATGTATTCACAACCTACACTCCAACTATGTGGAGGGAGGTTTTGTTCTCTGATACTTCAATAATGCAGGGGGCATAAATCTATGATGTTAAATTAACCACAAATTCTAACTTACATTATTATACTAATTACGTGCCAAGTATGCACTAAAGCTACGAAAGGAAACTTTTCCTAAATTTATAACTCAATTTTATACAACTAATGGCAAAGATGAAAAAAAGATAAATACTATATACTGAGCACCTCCAAATTCTTTAGGACTTGTCTCTTAAAGCTTCTTCTTGACTAAGTCTTTTAGTAATATATGTAATTATTCATATACCTTATTATTATATTTTTATTTTATTTTATTATTATAATTATTCATAAACTGGTAAAGAATTTTCTGATTACTTACTAGGTATCCTCACAACAACCCTGTGAGGTAGGTGAGTGATGTGTGTCATCATTTCAGGGATGATGGTTTTGAGGCAAGGAGTGAAGTGTTTTGCCCCAGAACACAGAACAAGTCTCCAGGCAGAGCAGGGATTAGATGTCCTGATATCAGGCCTGAACTTGGTTCCTTACTGAGATACCTCATTAAAATGTCTTAACTCATTAAACTTTTATGAAGAGCATTAAATAAACCTTAATGCCACAGTTAGAAACAGCCAACTATTACACAAACTTACTAATTCGATTCCACCAGTTCAACAGGCAGACTTATTGGTCACCAAACACCTAATTAAACAAAAGAGAACTTTACAGAATAAACATTTTACTTTGATATTTAAGCTTAACTTCGTCAAACAATTTTTAAAAACAAAGAAAAATTATCTGTAAACAACTAATATACTTTCAAGGTCATGTACAGGAATACAATGAAATGGGCTGGAAAAAGTCTTGGCTTTTTAAGGGACTCAATATAAACCATTTTCACAGAGAAAAGATAACCTTGCTGAAACTATGCATTACCCTTCAAAAGTGTACTTTTCCCAAAGCTGAACCTTCTTTGTTAGTCTACAAAGCACTCCAACTTTTAAATTAACCTACTTTTTACTCCGAACCCTTGACTCCTTAAATTTGATGACTTCTCAAGTTACGTTTTGCTGACTTCCCTGAATCTTGCATAAACCTCCTTAAAGTTAAATCTCTTCAGTGTTTCATGCAATGCCAAAGGACACGCCCACCCACCCCCACCCAACAAAACAAAAACCTACCCAGCTGCAGAACCAAGCCCCCAGAAGCAGAAAAGAGAAGGCAGCTAAAGAAAATAAGCCACAAAAGATCAAACAGTTAAGATAAAAGAAAAGTTACTGACACTGGAAAAAAATGGGCTACAGAATATTAAAAGAAAACCTCGGTCTTGCCCTTAAGCAGAATGGAGACGACTGTATCTTAGCTCACAGAATGAAGGATATACCATCTGAAAAAACACAGTAACACAAGATTAAACTCGCCCTATAATACACATAAACAGCATTTCCCCCACTTAAAGGAGAAATATCTTAAAATCATGAAATATTAAAATTTAAGGATGAACTCACTCGGGCAGTAAATATTCATTCACTTCCCCACTCTTTGTGGGGAGGTTTGGTAGTTCTAATGACTGAAAACTTCCTATCCAAATACCAATGATTCGAATCACAACAGCTCCTATGACTGCCACGAACAAAAGATGTTTTGGAGCCTAAGAAAGAGAGGCTATAGGTTTCCCTACAGTAAGTACTTCCTTCCAGAGATTGCACAACCTTGTCAGCAAATTGCGGTTACCTCTGTTACCAAAAATAAATCACAGCGACAACCAGGCTCGGTTCTAAGTTCTCTCCTTAGGGGGAGTCTACTCAATCGTTTACAACTACATAAGAGAAAACAAAACAAAACACAAGTCTGAAAAATGTCGCTGGGCCGACAACTTGAGAACGACTGACTTTTATCCAAGGGTTCTTTCTGCCTTTTGGCAAAGGCGAGGCCGGGACACCGAGGGGACGGGTGCGCACGGGAAGCGCGGGGGCCTGTGATCCCCGGGTCCCACCCGGCCCGGGCAGAGGCGCTGAAAAGTCCCGAGCCAGGGCCCCACCTCACCTTCACCGGCGGCGGCGGTCCGGGGAGGCTCTCCAAGGCCCCCTTCACGCCCAGTGCGGCCGCCGCCCCGACCTCGGCGATCAGGTTGTGGCCGCAGGCGTGCCCGATACCGGGCAGCGCGTCGTACTCGCAGAGGAAGCCCAGCTGCAGCGGCCGCGGCGTCGCGCCGGCCCCCGGCAGCCCCCACTCGGCGCGGAAGGCTGTGGCCAGGTGGTAGTGCGGATGCACCGTCCACGAGGCGGCCGGAGGCTCGCACTCGAAGAAGCGGGTCAGCACGCCGTGGGCCCGGTGCTCCTCGTAGGCCAGCTCGGGCTCGCTCCAGATTGCGCGGCTCAGGGCCCCCAGGCGCTCGGCCGCCTCGTCAATGCGCTCCGCGGCGCGCAGCTTCAGCAGCTCCAGCTCGGAGACACCCGCGCGGGCGCCCCCGTCCACGGGCCGCTCCTCTCCGGGTCTCATCTTGCTCACCGCTGGTGATCTGAGAGCACGCCGCTAGACTGTCCACTCGCTTTCTCCCTCCTAGCTGCCCACCGCAGGCCTGCACGCTCAGGCGTCCGGGAGTATCCGACCTGGGCGCACTAGTCCGCCCAGCAGCTCCCGGGAGCACCGCCCCGGAGCCCCGGGGCCCCGCCTCCAGAGCCTCGCCGGGTACAAGATCCGCCCCGTCTGCGCCCCTTCTGCGAGTGCTCCTGCCGGCGGGAGGGGGTGGGGAATGAGGAGTGCTCCCAGCGGAGGGCACTGGAAAGTGGCGGTGTAGAGGGACTCGTCTCTCTTCCGTTTCCTTGACTGTGCTTACAACTGAACTATGCTTTAAGGTCATTATCACTTTTCTGCTGCTGCTTATTTCTCACAGCAGCAGAATGAGGACGGTTTTATTGGTTAATTGGCGTCAGGCACAGGACCAAGTGGAACATGGTCCTTGAAAAACGCCACTTTCCTTTATAGAACAGTAATGAAAAATTATACAAGGTTTTTAGTTCATAAAACTAGATGTCATTATAAAAGTGCTATATGGAGAACACTGGTCTATAGACTCCATGTGCTTAAAGTGTACTGTGCTGTCCTCACTTTCTTCTTCTTGAGGTTGCTGTATTCTCTTAAAAGGCGCAACTAACTACCCGGGGTGCCTGGGTGGCTCAGTGGGTTAAGCCAATGCCTTCAGCTCGGGTCATGCTCCCAGGGTCCTGGGATCGAGCCCTACATGGAGCCCTACATGGAGCCCTACATGGAGCCCTACATGGAGCCCCGCATCGGGCTCTCTGCTCAACGGTGAGCCTCCTTCCTCCTCTCTCTCTGCCTGCCTCTGCCTGCTTGTGATCTCTGTCTGTCAAATAAATAAATAAATCTTAAAAAAAAGAAAAAAAAAAGAAAAAGAAAAAAGCTGCAACTACTCTGTGTACTTTTCTCGTAAGAGTGACGCTCGTGTCTAGAACAGCACCTGGAGTACAGTAAGGACTGGATATGTATTCGCCACTATAGTCTATTTGAGTAGAGTAGAACTAAGAATTTAAAATGACGGTATTAAAAAAAATAATAATAAAATAAAACAAAATGACGGTATTTTTTTTAAAGCCCATACTGAAGAGTTCATAAAAAGATTTATGGTCGTAAATATTCATACCATTTTGTTGACTTAGGTGTTTGATTTGAACAGTAACAGCTATGAAAGACAACATACTGCAGGTTTCATTTGTAACTGTAACTGATGGCGAACTCAAGTAACAGGATGTGTGCAGCTGCTGTGCACAATGTAACTGGGTTGTAAATTACCCCAGCGAAGAAATTCAAGATGCTGTGCTCTTGTTTTCTTCCAGAATGAAGCACAAAGTCTGAGGGAAAAAAACAAACTGTTGTTGATGCTATTCTAAGGTGTTTTGCATATTGAAAGCTTCTATCAGCTTTTCATACTCCACCATCCTTTCCCTTAATTTGTCACAGGTTAAATGGGACACAAAATATTCATGTAATTAGAGAAATGCATTTTTTAAAGATTTAATCTATTCTAGAGGAGTGTGGTTTTTGAAAATAAGTCTAATGGAGGCTGGGTACATGAAGACTTTGTGTTACTGTTGTAACTGTTTCATGTGCTAACAATCCCAGAGCAAATGTCATATTTGAACTCAGAAAAATACTGTCATTCTCCTTAACACCCTAACTAAATCTCAGTCTTAAGGTGACAAATGTGGTAGTAAATTCCTGGGCCCCCTTATCTATACTAAGTAAATCATACCCTTGTATATTTCTGATAAAAATTCCACCTTTATTTATAAAATACAATGTTATTGCTTTATGTGAGCAAAACCAGTATGGGATGTTTGTAGAGCACTTACCCCATGGCAAGGACTTAACATGTACTAAGTGTTTTCCATGTACTAACTTATTTAATCCTCATAACAACTTAGGAGGTTGCTAATGTCATTATTTATCTTTACAGATGGAGTGTCCAAGATGACACAACTGGTAAATAGTGGACCCAGGATGGAACAGAAGCCAGTCTGGTTCCCTGTGGCTTGATTTCAGCCACCATGCTTTGTTGCTTATGTAGCAGACATCCAAATTCATAAATGCATCGGTAGCTTGTCTATTTCCATCAGAACCCATTAACAATCACTTATTTTGAATAAATATTCTGCAGCAACTCTGCCTGTTGACATAAGTAGAACCCATGTTTGCTGGTTCTTACCAGACAGCTATAAACGGCAACAGAGAAGGCATACATATAAATTTCATATTTAAGCTGTTCATATGGCTTGTCATGAATTAACAAAGATATCACTGTCTTTGTTAACAAAGATATTGCTGTCACTTAAGATAGAGGAAAGATAGATTCAAGTTGTTCTGTTTGCCTGCACATACATGCTGTTTATCTCGGGTTTCCTGTGTGGGTGTCCTATATTTCTCACTCATGGTGCTTGTACCCTTTTATTTAATAAATGATGATAATTTGTTGAATGTGTATCTTCCCCAGTAGTGCTGGGGGGAAAAGGAATAAAAGGTGCTAAAATGATTTCATCCATAGGGAGAGTGCAGATATTTCACCAAAAACTAAATACAACTTAGAGTAAAAACTTAAAAATTAATTAAAAAAAAGAATTATTTGCAAAAGTGCATAGGATTCTTGCTGACTCTCTTTTCATTTTAACAATATTTGGAATCTGAACATTCTTCTCTGGAACCAAACCATGGCCCTGGCTGATTGGGGCTACCACTGGCAGCGTGCGGAGTAGGCAAACTACAGTGCTGCTCTAGAATGTTCGTTGCTGGGGCGCCTGGGTGGCTCAGTGGGATAAAGCCTCTGCCTTCGGCTCAGGTCATGATCCCAGAACTCTGGGATCGAGCCCCGCATTGGGCTCTCTGCTCCGCGGAGAGCCTGCTTCCTCCTCTCTCTTCCGCCTGCCTCTTGACTACTTGTGATCTGTCTGTCAAATAAATAAATAAAATCTTTAAAAAGAAAAAAAGATAGAATGTTCGTTGCTCACAACATCGCCCCAACCACCTCCCTCTGTTCCCTCACTTCAAATAATTATAAGCATCTCCAGAGAACTCTCTAGTTGATATAAACCTGCAACTTGAACTAGACTGTGTATTAAGAAATCATTTCTGGGCTAAGATGTTGGAAAAACTGGCTACCGTTTGGCAGAAAGCGGTGAGCTAAGATTTCAGCAGAAAGGTGAATTTTGATTGAAGGTGAAGGAACACGGAGGAACCGTGTACACATTGTTAAAGAAATAAACCTTTATCCAGACACTGGGCAACTACTGGATGTTAGGCAGCAAGGGAGAGATCAAACTGGATTTTTGCTCTGGAAGAACAATTGAGGAGCACGTGGAAGGTAAATTGGAAACCGACTTCGGTCTGACACAAGCTAACCTGTTCCTGCCACGTCCGGGGATTCCGGAAACATTCCACAGGCAGAAGGCTTATGGATGGTGAAGTCATTAAACAAAATAGGGGTAACATGAGCATGAGGGACAAGCTGATAGATATGGGTTAGACGTGTCAAGAGAAGGTGGAAGCGTGTCCCCCCTGCCCCAGAGACTAGCAACAGCAGTAAGGAAAGTGCATTTCTACGTGTCTACTATGCATAATGGTTATAACCGGAGGAGAATCAGACTATCCAGGGAGTTAATGACTAGGGAGCAAAAAAATGAAGCAGAGGAAGAAATTCTGGAAAACAAAAGCAAAGGGAAGAAGCACAAATGTCTGGCAGAATCTTGCTTCTGTTGGGTAAGGCTCTATTACAACTTATTTTTAAGTTCTGTGTACATTTCTTCAAATGGCCCACGAGGTCAAGGCAGCTATTTCAGAACCCAGAACGTCCTGGTACATACAGTTATTTGAGGCTCCCTTTGGCTTCCATCTCTCCTGGCAGTGAGATTAGCTGCTCTGCTGACCATGACCGTTCCTGGAAATGAGGACAGTGAGGTTCCCAGAGGAGGCTTCTCCTTTGCCCCAATTCCCTAGGGCATGTGTATTCACACTGGGAGACGTGGCCTGGCTTGTGCTGGATTATGGTGCAGAAAAATGGAGAGAATTTTTATTGCTCCCCTACCCTCATTGGTAAAACATTTAGTAGAGCTTGGACCCAACCCAGGGCTTGAGGGTCCTTCTCAAAATTCCTCTCTCCAGCTATGTGTGTAAGCTGGCCATGTGCATACCATGGTTAGTAATTACCTATTTTAAAGATTCACTTCTCAAACATCTTGGTCATCTTGGTGTTCATTATTTTAAAGTCACTAGCAGGAATGGATGGTGAAAATGGTCATAGAACACTTAAAATATTCAAGATGTTTTATAAAAGATGTGGTAATGAAGAGTCATTAATAAATAAAAACTGTGTGGTCTAAGTATTAATAAATAATATCTAGCAATTAGAAGCATGCTGGTAGATGAAGCAGGCAGCAAACTAAACATTTCCAATAAAACAGATTAAGAAAAAACAATTACAATGTTCCCAAAGGTATTCTGCATAAAACCCCTTTGCCTTTCTGTTTTGCTACAAGGTGTGAGACCAAAATAAGGAAAGAAGAGACCCTGGGGGAAATCTTTGGCTGATCAGAAAAAAATAGGAAAGCCAAGTTAAGTCTTTCTTACTAGTTAGTATTTCAGAGTATTGACTCTTTGTTAACAGGGCACCAAATTAGCCTCTGACAATCGGTCAAGTTGAAACCAGAGCAAAACTAGAAGATTCAATGGCTGGACAGAGGTGGTCAGAGGCACAAAGTTAGGCAAAGGATAGTTTCAATTATGCAAGATGACTAAATCAGAGTTAGATTTAGTAGATTTAGTAGACTAAATCAGGATGACTATACATCATCGTGCCAACAGCTGACAATATTAAAACTTTGCTAAGAAAATAGACCTCATGTTAAGTATTCTTATCACACATACACACAAATAAGAGGGCAGGAGGAAACTTTTGGAGGTGATGGATATGTTTATGCAATAGAGTGTGTGGTTTCATGGGTATAAACTTATATCCAAAATCATCAAGTTGGGGCGCCTGGATGGCTCCGTGGGTTAAAGCCTCTGCTTTCGGCTCAGGTCATGATCCCAGGGTTCTGGGATCACCTGCATGGGGCTTTCCGCCCAGAGGGGAACCTGCTTCCTCCTCTTTCTCTGCCTGCTTCTCTGCCTGCTTGTGATCTCCGTCTGTCAAATAAATAATTAAAATCTTTAAAAAAAATCATCAAGTTATATATATTAAATATGTACAGCATTTTGTCTGTCAACCATACTTTAATAAAATGGTTTATTAAAAAGGAAAAAAAAAAGGAAGCGCTTGCAAGAATCTGAAAACCTTCAAAAAGTTGCACAGATTTCTCCCATAGTCTGGTGCTTTCCAAGCTAAAAGGTTTTGTGGGACTCTAATCAACTCTAGGAATAGTTCCTAGCTTAGCTTAAGTGATGGACTAATTTAAACATTAGTGGCTATGGCAACAAATTGTGGTTAATTTTACATTTTTAAAACATGCCCCTAAATTGGGTATCTTGTGCTAATGCAGCAATAAGGGACAGGGATCTCGTCCCTGCTCTGACACTCTGTCTCCTAGGGCAGCCCAGGTTCTCACCTATGAAATGAAATTGGACTCAGTTATATGTAAGACCCACTCTAGAATAAAGATAGCTCAAGGATCCCAACTTCTAATCATCCTGCTTATCTGCTTCAATAAAATAATTTATTTTTAGGGACGCCTGGGTGGCTCAGTTGGTTAAGCGGCAGCCTTCGGCTCAGGTCATGATCCCGGGGTCCTGGGATTGAGTCCCACATCGGGCTCCTTGCTCGGCAGGGAGCGGGCTTCTCCCTCTGCCTCTGCCTGCCTCTCTGTCTGCCTGTGCTCGCTCGCTCTCTCTCCCTCTGTCCCTGACAAATAAATAAAATCTTTAAAAAAAATTTATTTTTAAAGCACAGTTTGGTAGTAAGACATGCTTTCCACTTTGCCTTAGTTGATCACAGCACCTTAGTTGAGCACACCACTTCCTCCACAGCCACCCCAGCTGCCTCTGGTGCCCCTGCTCACAATGCTCCCCAAAGCACGCAGGGTTCTACTGAGAAACCTCCAATCAGGGAGCTTTTGGACAAATGTCAACTACCTGTTGACTGTTTAGGGGTGAGTCAGGTTCTCTGTGCACAATGTACTTTGACACTCACCAGTGGGAGAGGATGACCTTAAGTTTAATCATTATCTTTCAAGTCAGGTGAGAGAAAAAAAGAACTTGGCAAATCCAAGTGGTTGGGCATCCATGCACTGATTCTCTGACCCTTCCAAGTGGTCTGCTTGGTCACCAATGGCTCAGCAACACATACCTAAGAGTTCTGGGATGAAGGTCCGTCCCAGTCCTAGGATGATCTTGATGGCACTTTGGTCCCTTCAACATGTCCTTTAGATCTCTCAGCCCAAGGAAAGCCTTCTTGCCTCTCTCCATTTCTAAAAAGTCTGAGTCTATGGTATGCTTTAAATGAAAATAATAGACATTGCAAGACCCCAGTCTCTTCTGGGATTCTTGAAACGCTGTGAGCATCTGTAATTTTGTGATGAGCTAAACCCCCATCAAATTACTTGGGCTGTGTTGTTTCAACTGGAAATATCGCCTCTGTTCCAAAGTGATACTGGGATGCTCTCCAAGGTGAATCTGATTCTCTCACATCAGCCCTTGACAATCTGCTGACCCAGAATTTTATATAATGTGCTGTCTTTTTATACCGATGTTGTGCAGATATCTTACTATTCTAGTCTGATCAGGCTGCCATAACAAAATACTGGAGACTAGGTAGCTTGAACAATAGAAATTTATTGTCACACAGTTCTGGAGACTAGGAGTCCAAGATCAAACTGCCATCAAGATTGCTACAGTGAGGGGCGCCTGGGTGGTTCAGTGGGTTAAGCCGCTGCCTTCGGCTCAGGTCATGATCCCAGGTCCTGGGTTCAAGCCCCACATCGGGCTTTCTGCCCAGCAGGGAGCCTGCTTCCTCCTCTCTCTCTGCCTGCCTCTCTGCTTACTTGTGATTTCTCTCTGTCAAATAAATAAATAAAATCTTTAAAAAAAAAAAAAAAGATTGCTACAGTGAGGCCTCTCTTCCTGGCTTGCAGACAGCCATTTTCTCACTGTGTCCTCAAATGGCCTTTCCCCTGCGATTGCACAGGGGTGGAGAGATGGTAGGGGAAGAGAGAGGCACAGGGGTGGAGGGGTGGGGGAGACTTCTGGTGTCTCTTCTTATAAGCACACCAATCCTATTAGATTAACGCCTCACTCTTATGACCTTATTTAAACTTAATTATTCTCTAAAAGCCCCATCTCCAAATACAGTCACATTGGGGTTTAGGGTTTCAACCTATTAATTTTTTTTGGAGGGGAAGCTCAATTCAGTTCATAACACCTACCAAACACCAGCAGTCCAAGATAACAATATAACAGCAAAGCAGAGGATTGGTTTTGAATCAAGATCTCATTATAAGTTATAGTGTTAAATATTTCTAAAGAGAGATATCTAGAGTGAACACATACACAGATTTAGACAAATTCTTCATATAGGCTTTCCAAGTATTTTCCTTGAAAAATTGAAAATTCTTTTTTTTTTTTTTAAAGATTTTATTTATTTATTTGACAGACAGAGATCACAAGTAGGCAGAGAGGCAGGCAGATAGAGAGAGGAGGAAGCAGGCTCCCTGCCAAGCAGAGAGCCCGATGAGGGGCTCGATCCCAGGACCCTGAGATCATGACCCGAGCCAAAGGCAGAGGCTTTAACCCACTGAGCCACCCAGGCGCCCCAAAAAATTGAAAATTCTTAATACACTTATGATAACATTAGAATTTAAAGTGTTCATTTCCTTTCAAGAGAGCATTCCTTGAAATTTCATGTTTTTTCTTAGTGATTAACGTGAATCAGATTAAAGCGTTCCTCAAAAGCTGCATTGTACTTGCTCTAATAAGTTTTTTATGCCAATTAGCTAAAATTTAATTATTGTTATTATAAGCTGCTTAACTTCATTAAAACGAGCTTCCTTTGTTATAAATGAATTTGGCTTATCAGAAAAGTTCATTCAAACTGAATTATGGGAGAAGAGATATTTAATTAGTATTTTAATTTTTTTCAGGCAAATAGGATAGCTGGCCAATCTTTAAAAATCTAGAATGTCACTTATATTGTCATTTTAGAAAAGCAAACACTTTATCCATTGCCTAATTTATACCAAAGGGCAACAAGTGATGCTTTCATGTTTTTTCTTATCACATATCAGTTTATAATTTTACTGAAGTCTTGTTGTAACCCAGATGTTAGTTTCTTTCTCTGGTACTACTTGACCGTTCGGAGATCTGCAATTATGAGGACATGTAATTGGGATCCTCATGTTGCTTCGAAAACTTTAAAACCCAGATTTGACTATACTATTCAACATCAGAATTTAGTGCAGAACCGGGGTGCCTGGGTGGCTCAGTTGGTTGAGCGACCCACTCTTGCATTTTAGCTCAGGTCATGATCTCAGGGTCATGGGATCAAGCTTTGTATTAGGCTCCACACTGGGCATCGAGCCTACTGGGCATTCTCTCTTTCTCTCTCTCTCTCCCCTTCTGCCCACCCCCTCTGTAGCATGCACTCTATCTCTCAAAAAAATTAAAAATTAAAAAAATTTAAAAAAAGAATTTAGCACATAACCAAATTAATTGTATAACAGTGTATACCACTACATTTGAGATGGGAATAAAAGCCTAAAGTTATTATGTCCAGTGATTTACAGTCATCATTAAAAGAGACAGACCCTATGCCACATAATTTTAGAATACTAGAGAAACTATGAGAAAAAAAAAACAATGAATAATGCAATGTGTTTGAAGGAAAGAGAGAGAGAGAGAGAAAAGAAGGGCAATAAGCAAACTATGCAGCCATAAAATTTTTACATCATTGTAGTCTTCTTTAGATATTTTAAAAAATTAAGTCTGTGATAAATAAAATACACACAAAAAACCCTGCATTTTTAGTCCATGGATCACACACTGAAGGGGAAGTTAAAGAAAGCAAACTCAGCTAAATAAAGAAATAAATAAAGAGAATGACCAAAGTTACCAAGTCATGACCTAATCAGTCTATTTGTCTGCTTTCAATTAATGGCTAAATAAGTTTCATGCAAGATCATATTAAACCTGAGTTTCTACATTGCATAACAGGAACCCCTGACGTAGCTGCTAATCTAAGGGAATTTGATCTTCAAGTACCCAAGGCTGTGAAATGAACAAACTCTCCACACTTTAACCTAGATTCCAGTTTCAAACTCCAAATTCTATGAAGTGCTTCCGATGTCCCCTTTTGACTTTTGAGTACTAATATTCCCATTAGCTTCACTGTGTATTTTTAAATCAATAGAGAAACTCAGCAAGTGCTTGTTAGTCACCTTTGGTCAACTTGGTATCTGAAAGAGTAATAATTAGTAAAGATTCAGTAGTACTGAGATTGGTGCACGCAAGGAAATTAAATCACGCGACAGATAATCAGCTTCAGCAGTCCACCATTCTGACCACAGAGCAAGCCTAAGGAAGTGGAAAAGCCTTAAAAGCTGACAGAACCACCTTATGAAAAGTATCAGCTGGTCTGCAAAGTAAAAATATTGTAGCAATGGATCCCACTTTCAGCCTCTGCTGCTCATACCAGAGATATTGGCCACCATCCCCTGCTATACTGCCACATTTTTTTTAAACTTATGATGAAATATAGAATTGATCAAAAGAGAAATCTGTTCTGAGGAAGTTTACAAGATTTATAAGTATATAAGACACCAAAATTTTCCAAGTATAAATGTATATATAGTATATCTGGTTAGAAATGATACAAATGATTAAAGCATCATGCAGATATATATGTTTGAAAAAATACTTTGTGTATTAATTTGTTAGAAATAAATTGCGCTGGATTAGCAGAGTTGGGTGAACACGACTCATTTGGTAAGCATGTATCTTGATCAGCAAGATTCTTGGAAACGCAGGTCTAATAACAAGGATGAGACTTCACCATTTGAAATTCCTGTAACCACAAAAAAGAGGAAGAAAGAGAAGTGAAATTTGGAAGAAATTTATGCAAAAACCAGAGATTAAGATCAAGGAGAAGAGTTGGATTTGTGGATAAAAGGATGTTCCTGAATCTCAAGGACATTTGGGACATAGTGGCTGTTGTATTTCCCGGTGCCATGGTGACAACTGCATAAATAAACTAAATGTTCCTGGGTTGAGTGTTATTCTACCTGTCCTACCCATAGGCAGAGATACTGCACAACTTAACCAAGCTTAAGCTTCAAGGCCCAAAACGGGCTTAGAAATGCTTTCACATCATCATATATTTGAGTAAAATTCAAAGAAGGTATTTTAATCATAGTCAGTTAAGACCACCATCTCTTTCCATTCTGACTTTCCCTCGGTCATGTCACATTGGAATGGCCATAAGCATGTTGGGATCCATTTAATGGAAAGTTGAACTAAGCATATGTTTGGTTTGGGTTTACCAAAATATAATTATGTGTTTTGCAGTCCTTTTGTGTAAAGGAAAGTATTGGTAGCTGTCCAGGTGCAGAAACGGCTTCCAGGAGTATCCCTACTGTCTGCTATGCCCACTCTCCTGGCATCCTGTCACACGAAAGTGAAGGGACAGAGGTCATATTGCAATGTGACCTTATCCACCAATGCACAGTGTGTGGGTAGAGGGGAAGAAACAAGATTTGAAATGAATGGAGTTTATTGGAAGTCAACTTATTGGAAATTCTTCCAAACGCTAGAGAAGCAAAATTATTAAGACGGCAAGAGTCCGTTTTCATCTTCCTTGTCGAAAAGGAAGTTCTATTCTGTCAGTGATATTCTCAACAATGTGATGAATACAATTACAAATGTATCATGGTTTCTCCCCACTCTTTTGTGCATAATAGAATTTATCAGAATTACTGTCTGTAGTGTACACACTTAGCAGGACTCTACACAATGAGTACATCTGTCTTGAAATAATACGTTATATATGCATTGCAAAGTACTGATTGTGTCTTAGCATACCTGATGCATCTTGTCTTCACAAAGGCTGATGACATGTCACTCATTGGGAGAAGATTAATTGACTCTTGATTTAATGCAAAATACTGGCATCAATAAGGATAACATAAAACTCACTCTATTCCACTGAGACAGGACGTGGCAGACAAACTGGTTGATGTCTGTGGCCTAATCAAAAAGATTTTTTGAAAAAGATCTTATTTATTTATTTGACAGAGAGAGAGACAGTGAGAGAGGGAATACAAGTAGGGGGAGTGGGAGAGGGAGAAGCAGGCTTCCCGCCAAGCGGGGTGCCCGATGCAGGGCTCAATCCCAGGACTCCAGGATCTTTACCTGAGCCGAAGGCAGATGCTCAACGACTGAGCCACCCAGGTACCCCCTACTCAAAAAGATTTAAGGGTTATCACTGCCCAAGAAAATTTGAAATGTCTTTAAATCTTACAGTTTGTATGTGACAGAGGCTTTACTATATTTGACAATAATTCTAAAAATATACATGACATTACTGGTCATGAATTCTGAAGCTCAAAAATCTTTTCCAGGGGTGTCTGGGTGGCTCAGTGGGTTAAGCCTCTGTCTTTGGCTCAGGTTGTGATCCCGGGGTCCTGGGATCGAGCCCCGAATCGGGCTCTCTGCTCAGCGGGGAGCCTGCTTCCTCCTCTCTCTCTGCCTGCCTCTCCTTCTACTTGTGATCTCTCTTTGTCAAATAAATAAATAAAATCTTTAAAAAAAAATCTTTTCCAAATTATCAGTAATAAAAAAACAAGTTTAAACAATCATGCTAAACTAAATCATCCTTATATAATCATCCAATATTGCAAACCACTGTCATATGAGGAAGAGATCAAGGGTGCCTGGCTGGCTTAGTCAGTAGAACATGTGACTCTTGATCTCAGGGTTGTGAGTTCGAGCCCCATGTTGGGCACAGAGATTACTTAAAAAAAAGAGAAAGAGGTGTGTGCCTGGGTGGTTCAGTGGGTTAAGTATCTGACTCATCAGCTTAGGTTTTGATCTTAAGGTTGTAAGTTCAAGCCCCACCTCATGTTGGGCTCCATGCTGGGCATGAAGCCTACTAAAAAAAAGAGAGAGAAAGAGAGATCAAAGTCTATGCAGAAAAGCAAAAAAGGAGAAATAGTGTTATAGAGAGATTTTGGGTACCTGTAATACATAATTTTTTTCCTGGATTTTCAGATATTTACAATTTTTATCAATTTTTAAAAATTTAAATTTTTCTTTTATTAAATAATCTCTATGCCCAACATGGGGCTCAAACTCACAACCTTGAGATCAACAGTCCCACGCTCTATTGATTGAGCTAGCCAGCACCCCAATTTTAAAAAATCGAATTTTTTAAATTTATTTTTAAAGAAGAGTTTGTTCATTTATTTGAGGGGGCAAGAGTGCATGACAGCACAGAGTAGAGTGAGAGAGAAGCAGATTCCACACTGAGCAGGGAGCCCAATGCGGGAGGACTCGATTCCACGACACTGGGATTATGACCTGAGCTGAAGGCAGATGACTAAGCCATCCAGGCCCCTCCCCAACTTTTTTAAAGATTTTATTTATTTATTGGAGAGGAAGAGAGTGAGAGAGAGCACAAGAGCAGGGGGAAGGACTTTAAAAATTTTTAAATGACTATTTCCATTCTTTCCTTTTGTACCTGGGACAAATTCCTGACTTAATTCCCTCCAGCAAGACAGTACACTCATCCCATCTGCTGCAAGTGTTGATTACTAAGGACTCACATCTGCACCCTGCTGCAGCTAACCACCGGTAGCTTCCAGGAGCCTCTTCCCTAGAGATGACTGGGATGCTGGACCACCTCCATGACTGACTGATGCTGGGCCTAAAACCCTTGTCTTATAACAGGGTAACATACATTCCAGAGCTCCCCAGGAGGTCAGGCCAAGGCTAGATATCTTCTGAAACCACACCTTTGCCTAGCTTCTCTGGCCCTCTCCCGCATCCCTCACTCCCCAACAATTTCCTGAGAGCCAGCCCTTGATAAATTACTTGCTCAGGAATCCCCATCTCAGGCTCTGCTTCTAGGGAACCCCACCTAAATGAGTATCTAATTTTGTCTTCTTTTTCTTAGATGAGTGCCCTAAACTGTAGAAACATCAAGTCCCCCAAATTGTAGATGTATTTCTGGTCCTACTTAGTGGTATCACTGCACAGAGGACACTCTGATTTGGAAGGTGGGGATCTCATTCAGGTGGTTTGAGGAGCAAGGTTGGGTTGCTCACTATTTTAGCAACTTTGATGATTGTTCGTCCTGCCTCTTGCCACCATCAAAGATTTGGTTAAAGGGGTAGGATAAAAGATGAATGAGCTAAGATTAGACGCGGCAGCATTTAACCCTACAACCCAACTTACAGCATTTTATTTCTGGTGTTACTCCAGGGCAAATCTGCAGCCACCAGAAACCAATGCTCCTGTATCTCTATTTTACTACACAGCTTTCTTCCTCAAGGTTTCCTTGTGAGTTCAAGATAATTCCTGGCATTCCAGCCCTTGTGCCCACATTCCAGGCAGTAAGAAGAAGGGAGAATAGTAAAAGGAGTATCCGTCACTGGGATCAGACCCCTTTAAGGGGGCACTCCGGGGGTCTCTCATAGCATTTCCCTCTATGTGTCTTTGGCCAGAAAGTGGTCCTGTTTCCCCAACTAGATGCAAGGGAAGCTGAGAAACGTTCTTTCCGAGAGGTGATTTGCTGCTAGAATACAACATGGAAAATGGCAAGCAGGAGGAGGTATGGAGACTTCACAAAGCAGAGAAAGCTGAAATTTCAGCACTGGCAGTCAGAAAAGCCAAAAGGCAAGACAAAACAACTGTGACATCAGAGGCACCTGTCACTTTGAGGTGACAAGACGAGTTGTGAGCCCATATAAGGAGCAGCTAGTGCTCCAGATGCCGGCTCTATGGTGGTGCATACAGGCAGCTAAATCCTTCCCATTCTGACAGAAGAAGACAGGCATTCTCACTGGAAAAGTTAAAACACAGCTCCAGCCTCAGGGGTATTTCAGGGAAGTAAGGCAAATGGTAAAATCGGGAGGTAAGTTAAATTCTGTGTATTGAGTGGTGAGAACCTTTAGTGCCATGTCCTTACTCAGTTCCTAGAATGACAGCAGCCAGGTCTGCACCTTCCGCAGGAGGATAGAAGGGCTCTCTCTCCTGAAAAATAGAACAACAACAACAAAACAAATTTAAAAAACTAGCCCAGGAGAAAAAAAGCCAAAGATGCTAATATCGGGGTACCTACAAAGTAAGACCTAAGGATAAGTACAGTACAGTGAAGCCACAAGTTAGCACACTCAGCCAAGCTTCCAATCGTTTTTCTTTTTTGATGTTTTTTTCTCTTAAATAAAGACAGAGAGCCAAGAATCAGTAGACTTTTGAAGAATGTCTCTGCCACATCCACCCTATTCCCAGTCTAAAGCCCTGTGAGCATGATTCCTTGAGATACCAGTACCGGACACCTGTTCTAATCCCAAAGCTCTCAGTTCAAGGGCATATCTTGGCCTCAGAGGCTGCAGGTGACTTAAAAAAAAAAAAAAAAAAAAAGACTGCTCGTATTCAGTGTCCTGTGTTGGACAATGTTCTACCTTGTTGTTTATCATACGCCCCAAGATTGATGGGGCACACCTAGTTCTCATGAGATGGTCTCTGACACATACCAGGATTGGCTTAAGTGCAGAATCACTCCAGTCTCTCAGCTCCTAAAATTATCCAACGCACCCACTCACCACTATCCTACTGAAAACGAATTACTAGCTTGGTGCCAAACACTGGTTGACACCCACCACTATGGGGGGACAACTATAACCAAAGATTGCAGTACTTTTCTGGGTGATACAGAGAAACAATGGAGTAAGCAAGGCACAGCTCAGTCAATCTCATTGAATTTAACGTGACTGATACACTCAGGAACATGTGAGAAGGCACAGACCGCACAGAAGGGCTCTAGAGAATTCATGGGCCAGAGGCACCCGCCACCTGGGGATGACATTGTCCCCATGGCACACTTTCTCTCTGACAAGAACTGAGGTTCAGAGAGACGTGACTAAGCTTCATTTACTGATGGCAATGTCCACATTAACTACAACCCTAGAAGTAGAAGGCAAGAGGGTCTAGTTTTACCTAGTATGGTTGGATGTACATTCAATGCCTTTGTTTCGTTTCCCCTGGAAGCAGAGGCAGGGACTCATAAGGGCAGGTGACTTCTTTGGAAGATAATGCCAGAAAACAGGGGAGTGACATGGGCAAAAAGAGAAAGCCAATAAAACGTGTATTACTGAATTACTAGACACAGCTAGGGGTCAGTCCTGCCTGGGACCCTCTGAAGAACTCTATAGAATCCACTTGGAATTGTACACCATTGATAAACTGCACATGTAATCAAATAAAGCACAGTATCTATACAATATTTAAAGAAAAATAAAATAAAAACTTTATAAGATTATATAAAATAATAAAATTATTTTAAAATGTATAATTATAAAAATATAAAATTATAAAAATATATAAATATGTCCAATAATATATATATTATTATAGTCATATTCTGAAGGAGCACCTAGGTGGCTCAGTCAGTTAAGCATCTGACTCTTGATCTTGGCTCAGATCATGATCTCAAGGTCCTGGGTTTGAGCCCCACTTGGGCTCTGCATTCAGCGGGGAGTCTGCTTGAGGTTCTCCCTCCCTTTTCTCCCTCTCCCTCTGCCCCTCCCCTCTCCAAATAAGTGAATAAATCTTAAAAAAAAAAACTATTATTCTGAGAACTTAAGTTCTATTGGATGTTACTTTGATCAAAAGGAATGGTCCTTTAAATAACACTTAAAATGCCGATGAATGAGATTAAAATTCCTTTTGAAGAGACATCATTTTAAAAGTCTGGAGTTTCTGATGTTGGCTCCAATAGGTGGTTCATTTGAAAATTGGATTAACCTCAAAAGAGCACCAATTTTTTAGGATTTTGGAGGTGGAGGAGAGACTCCAGCCCAAAAATAAGGGAGGGAACTGCTTCCCAGGAAATGAGAAGGAAAAGGAAGTCTCCACAGGTACTATTTCCTTGGATCAGGGTAGTAATGAACCTCATATTGGAGCGTAGGTAGGTGGCTGCCTCCTGGCAGCACAGGAGGCCTGAATAGAAGGAAAAAGCAGCTCTGCTTTTAGACCATGCCCACCCTTGGGAGGGATAATGAGGGAGCTGTTGGCTGGAAATGCTTATTGAGATGTGACTCTAAGCTCAGTGACCAGGTCATTCTTAGAACTTCAGCCATCATCTCTTCTTGCCTTGTGTGTCTGGATCTTTCTTCCTTAAGTTCTTTTATTAGGGAAATGATTTCCTCCATCATGTTCGGGTGTATTCTCTTCTGCTTCCCGTAGGTGTCCACCAGGCTCTGAATTGTTGATGACTCTTTCTTGTATCCTCCAAAGGATACAAAGAGGATAGTATCCAAAGGATACTTTGGAGGCTAGTATCCTCCAAAGATGACTCAATCCCTGCATTCCCCTTTTGAACAAAGCCAGGCTTATCAAGGAGTTGATACTATCTTGAATTACTGCAGCTGGTGTTTTTGACATGTTGAGCCAGTGTTTGTGAAAGCAGCATTCTCCATTTCATGTAAAGCCAGCTTCTAGCCAACTGGACAAGTCTAAACAAATACGAGACCCACCAAAGGCAGATGACAGATGCACACACCACTGACGCCAGCTGGAGACCACGGAGGACAGGGTCCAGATTCCCATCATCCAGCCAGTTTGTGGCTGTACCACCACCACTTGTGGTTTCCCAAGGACACCTGAAGCCAAGCTCTACAGTGGTCTGATGCCCTTCATTAGCACCGAAAGCCTAGAACAGAATTCTGCTGAGTTGTCATGCCTCCACCAGCCCTCATGCCAGCTCCATAACAAACTCCCCCTAGTAATACCTGGAAATATTTCATCCTGCCAACCTGAGCAGCCTACCAGGGGAGCTAATCCAGGGTAAGGAGAGAGTCAATTAAAAAAAAGCTTCTTATTGGGGCACCTGCATGGCTCACTCAGTTAAGGGATCTTGATTTCTGCTCAGGTCATGATCTTAAGGTTGGGAGATCAAGCCCAGCGTTTGGCTCTGTGCTGGGCATGGAGCCTGTTTAAGGTTCTGTCTCTCCCTCTGCCTGTGCTCCTTCCACACACCCCTCCCCACTTCCTCTCTAAATAAAAACCAAAAGGTGATCAATTAGGCTTGTTTTTTAGTATAATTATGAACTTGTATACTTAAAAATATTTGATATGTTTTAATTCATTGCAGTTACTATTCTGATTGATATTTAAATTGTCCCCTCTTTAGCCAGTGTTGTCTTTCGAACATGTCCTTTTCCCATGACCCCAGAAGACTTTGACGGCTTCTTTCTCTCTGATATGACAAGATATCCAAGGCTTATCTTGTTCATTTCCTGCCCTAGACCTGGCATTAGATACGCTTCCAAAGTCATGGTTCCTTTAAGGAAAAATAATAGAGATTAGAGTGTGGGCTCTAGGGATGCTGAATGCCACTGAGCTGGTCATTGTCTCTAAGTCTTTTCCATGGACAAAGCTAAGATATATCTTTTTTAAAAATTGAGACATAATTGACATACAACACTGTGTTAGATTTAGGTATATAACATAATGATTTGATATGTGTATATATGAAAAAATGATCACCACAATAAGTATAGTTAATATCCATCACCACACAGTTACAAATTTTTGTTCTCTTGTGATGAGAACTTTTAAGGTCTTCTCTATTAGGAACTTTCAACATACAATAGAGTATAGTTAACTATAGCCACCATGCTGTACAGTACATCCCCAGGACTTACTTTCTTATAACTGAAAGTTTGTACCTTTTGACCTTCTGCACCCATTTTGCCCAATCACCATTCCCTGTCTCTGGAAGCCACCAGTGTGTTCTCCATATCTATAAGATACATTTTTTTTTTAAGATTCCATATATAAGTGAGATCACAAAGTATTTGTCTTTCTCTGATTTAAGAAATTTTTTTTTTAATTTAAGAAATATTTTTTAAGGAGAAAATATATTTCAGGGACGCATGGGTGGCCCAGTTGGTTAAGCATATGCCTGCAGCTCAGGTCATGATCTCAGGGTCCTGGAATCAAGCCCATTATCAGGCTCCCTGCTGAGTGGGGAGTCTGCTTCTCCCTCTCCCTATGCCCCCCTCATACACACTTTTGTGCATGCTAGCTCTCTCTCAAATAAATAAAATCTTTATAATATATAAATATATATATGTATACATACATACATATATATATACATATATATATATATATTTACATTTACATGCAAGAGACTTTTAACTGATCTGCTTGTCCCAGGCTCTACTTCACTACTCTCTGTAATTCATCCTGTGCATCTGTCAGAACCATCCTTATAAAATGTAGATATGATTTTATTAATCCCCTGTGTAAAAACTTTTGATGGAATCCCATTACCGAAGGAATTAAGACAAAGCTCCTTGGTGCAGGTGTGCGCGCGCGCACACACACACACACACACACACACACACACATCCTCCTGACATTTAGCTCCTAATCTCCATTCCAATCTCTTTAGCATTCCTTCTTCCTTCCCCTCTTACTAGTTCAGCACAGCACACTATTCCTACCACACTGTGCCTTCGCTCAGCTAGTTCACTTTCTCTGAAGTGCCCTGTTTTTACTATTCCTCAGTGAATTTATACTCATCCTTCAATAAATGGCTCAAACATCGATTTTCTTTACAATAACTTGCAGCCTCCCTTCCCCCCAGAGAGCTAATCTGTTTCCGTCATGTTCTACAAAGTACTCTGAAATCTTTATGTACCATTAATGAAACTGTACTGTAATGATTTGTTTACACGTGCATCTCTCCCTAGTTAGAATGTCTCCCAAAATGCAGGACACTCACTGTTGGTGGTACTACAGATGGTTTTATGCGGCATTAAGTATCATTAAATGTTGAATTGCATAGGGTGAGAGCTGGCCCCCTTTTAATAATCTACATTTGGAAAAACATTTTAGTTTGGTGCTAGGGTGGCTTTAGCATCTCTCTATCATGTGATTAATTTCCCTTTTTAAGAGATAGCAGGCCTCAGTCTTGGAAGCCTTGTAGATAAAGGTAATAGGCTAGAATTTACATTTTTTAAAAATAAAATGATATTTTGTAATGATTATCCTATGTGAAACTTCTAAAATTAATATTGGTGATAGAAATTTTTTTTTTTTTTAGAACCCATGGCTTTTTTTTTTTTTTAAGATTTTTATTTATTTATTTGACAGAGAGAGATCACAAGCAGGCAGAGAGGCAGGCAGAGAGAGAGGAGGAAGCAGGCTCCCTGCTGAGCAGAGAGCCCGATGCGGGGCTCCATCCCAGGACCCTGAGATCACTACCTGAGCCGAAGGCAGTGGCTTAACCCACTGAGCCACCCAGGAGCCCCAGAATGTTCTTTTAAAATAAAAGTAAGCTAGGGGTGCCTCGGTGGCTCTGGCTCAGTGGCTTAAAGCCTCTGCCTTGAGCTCTCTGGGTCCTGGGATTGAGCCCCGCATTGGGCTCTCTGCTCAGCAGGGAGCCTGCTTTCCTTCCTCTCTCTCTGCCTGCCTCTCTGTCTACTTGTGATCTGTGTGTCAAATAAATAAATAATCTTATTTTTAAAAAGTAAGCTAATTTAAAGAAAAATAATAAGCCTATTCCAGTTAAAAAGTACATCATGGCAAAAATCTCGTAGGATATATGAAAATACTTGACTTACGTCTGGGAAACACTGGGCTGGGTCTCTCAGAATTATAAAGCATTACTTCTATTTTCGTCCCCAGTTCCTAGCACTATGGTTAATATAGAGTAGATCACCACTAAACAATTGCCAAATTAATTAGGTGAGGAAGAAGCACACACCTCTAACATTTTCAAGACCGATTGTCATTTTGAGGGAATATGCAGGTAAGTGGCAGGCCTTCTGTAAGCCAATGTTTCTGAAAGAGTTAAATACCATCCATTGTTATCATATAAATGACCTTTTAAATTATTTCCTACAGCTACTGTGGAAGAAATCAACTTCCTAAGAGGATACAATCATAGATGTTTCAACTGGATTGTTGGAATAATGTTTTATAAGCTGAAGTTTGGGGCAACAGAAGAAAGTTTACAATACATTCTAAGCAAATCACCACATCACCCTTCACCTTCAAGGTCATGCATGGTACATTTTAAGAAAGGGTAGACCAGAGCAGCTCTAACTAGAGGAGAGCTAGCACCATCTGTTGGGGAGTGAGCTCCCAGCATTAAGAGAGAGATTCACAGTCAGGTGACTTCATTAATTCTGAATTTGTTTCTTCAAAGTATTTTCTAAAATAATTTTTTTTTTTAATTTATTTATTTGACAGACAGAGATCACAAGCAGGCAGAGAGGCAGGCAGAGAGAGAGGAGGAAGCAGGCTCCTTGCCGAGCAGAGAGCCCGATGCGGGGCTCGATCCCAGGACCCTGAGATCATGACCTGAGCCGAAGGCAGCGGCCCAACCCACTGAGCCACCCAGGCGCCCCTGTTTCTTCAAAGTATTTTCATTGCATAGATTTTAAGATACTCACACATACCCATGTACAATTTAATTTTCAATCAGTTATTTCTTTTTTGTGGTGAGGATAGACTGTAATTTTAAAAAATGTATTAAATGGAAAGGAAACAGTTTCTGCAAAGGACAATGTATTAAACTCTGCTGTAAATTATTGTCAGATTTTGCCAGTGGTATACTCCTTGGGAGTTTCCTGGTGATTTTGAAAGAACATTAACTTTCCCAAGCCTGTAAGATACCATTTGGTGTCTCAAAGCAATGATTGATTTACTAAATGTCACCTCGCTAAATTCTAGGACCTAGGATAAATGTGCATATATTTGTGAGTCTGGTGACAGGCAGGGTATTCAGTCTTGACCTAAGCCTCTTCCCTACTTCTTTAAAGTACTTCAAAACGTCAAGGAAAGGAAAAAATATGGTTTCATTAGTTACTCATCTCAGCTGGTTTGAGGACCTACACTGGCATTGTATAACCTTCTTTCATTGTCCATGCCTGACCATGTTCCTCCTCAGGCCTTCCAACTAGAAAGCAGCTCACTTACCCTTCTTTACACTTCATATTCAGAAACAAGAAGAGCATATACTTTTCTGTAATATAAATAATTACGGCTCTACAACTAAACTCTTAAATAAAAAATACACACATTTAAGGTGTATGATGATTTGATAAACATACACATATATACGCAGTAAAATGACCACTATAGTCAAAATAATTAACATGTCCATCTCCTCACAGTCACCATTTCCACAACTTACTTTAAATCAATTCCAGCAGGGCGCCTGGGTGGCTCAGTGGGTTAAGTCTCTGCCTTCAGCTCAGGTCATGATCCCACCTCCGGCTCTCTGCTCAGCGGGGAGCCTGCTTCCTCCTCTCCCTCTCTCTGCCTCCTTGTGATCTCTGTTAAATAAAAAAATAAAATCTTAAATCAATTCCAGCTACTTTTTAAAAGATTTTTATTTATTTATTCATTTGAGAGAAAGAGTATGTAAAAGAGAGGGAAGGGGAAGGACAGAGGAAGAGAGAGAGGCAAAGAATCTCAAGCAGACTCTCAACCCCACCATTCTGAGATCATGACCTGAGCTGAAATCAGGCATCAGACACTTAACCAACTGAGCCACCTAGGTGCCCCCAATTCCAGCTATTTTTAAAGTTCAAGAGTCTAAATGAACCTTCTTTCACAGTTTAAAACCCTTTCCTCAGAAACCTCCATCAATAGGAACAGGAAAAAACCCACTTCTCATGTAATGTAAGTCTTTTCATATAATTCGACAAAAGCTCTTCCTCGAACTATAAAGAGCTTTGTAGGATTTTTCCAATTATAAAACGGATTTCAAAAATAATCTGATATGATCAAACATGAGAAGAAAGTAAAAATCAGAGTGTAATGTCTCCACCTAGAAAACAATCCCATTTATATATGGACATACAAATACATATATTTTTAACTAAGTAAGTTCATAGTTTAAAGATTTTTTAAAAATTTTATTTTTCTGACAGAAAGAGAGAGAGCAAGCGCACAAGCAGGAGGAGCAACAGGCAGAGGGTCAGGGAGAAGCAGGCTCCCACTGAACAGGGAGCCCTGTGTTATTCTAGGGCCCTGGGATCATGACCTGAGCTGAAGGCAGATGCTTAACCAACTGAGCCACCCAGGTGCCCCAAATTCATAGTTTACATGGAGTTCTTACCCTACTTAATAGGTCAAGGAATAGGTTTATTAATAACTAATTTCCCACCAAGTCAAGTCTTTTCTCCACAACGTCAGTATAGCGGGTTCGATGGTGGCCCCAGAAAAGTTATGTCCAACCCCTAACCCCCAAATATGACCTCATTTGGAAAAAGGGTCATTGCAGCTACAATTAAGACTCTCTTTTTGTTTTGTTTTGTAATATTTTATTTCTTTATTTGAGAGAGAGAGAGAGAACACAAGCAAGGGAAGCAACAGGCAGAGGGAGAGGGAGCAGCAGGCTCCCCACTAAGCAGAGAACCCGACATGGGGCTCCATCCCAGGACCCTGGGATCAAGACCTTAACCCAGGTAGCTGTTTAACCAACTGAGCTACCCAGGCACCCCTACTTACAATTAAGAACCTTGACATGAGATCAGCCTGGACTATCTGGGTGGGCCCTAAATCCAATGACAAGTAATCTTATAAGACAGAAGAGGAGAGGGTCCTATGAAGATGGAAGCAGAGACCGGAGATACGCACCCTGAAGCCAAGGAATGTCTGGAGGCAGCAGGGACTGAAAGAAGCAAGGAAGGATTCTCCCCTAGAACCTTCAGAGACAGTGTGGTCCTACCAACACCTGATTTCAGACTTCTGACCTCCAGAACTGTGAGAGAATAATTTTCTTTCTTTCTTTTTTTTTTTTTTTAAGATTTAAAGTAATCTCTATACCCAATGTGGGGCTCAAACTCAAAATGATCAAGAGTCTCATGCTCCACTGATCCAGCCAGCCAGGCACCCCGTAAATTTCTCTTGTTTTAAACCACTGAATTAGAGGTAATTTGTATGCCAGCCCTAGCAAACCAGTACACTCAGCATTCCAAATTTCCCTACTCGAAACCCAGTCTGCTCTCCAGCCTCACTTCCCTGTTCTTCAGCTTTTTACTCCTGCTTGCCTCCTTTCAGTCCCTCTTGCCTCAGAGTCTTTGCACATGCTGTTCCAGGGCATGGATTGCTCTTCTTCATTCTTCAAACACCTTCCCAAGACTTCAGGGAGAAGTTCAGTGACCCTCTAGCCCTGCTTGCCAACCACTGTAAGGTTCCCTTTCAGCAGCATACCATAGTTTATGCATTTATTAGTGTTATTATTAGATTCTGCCCCACTACCAAACTGTAAGCTCCATGAGATTAGGGACCCTGCTCACTCCCTACCGTTATATATTCCCTGTCTAGCCCTGTGCCTGCTGTGCCAAAGCAATTCCTTTTTGAACAAATGGCCACTGTTCTAGAAGTGTTTCTAGAACTTGGGAAACTCTCACACCTTAAAGATAACTGTGAGCGGAGTAGGATGACCCTCCAACTTATCCACTCATATCAGCCACTTCTGAGACTAAAAAGGGGGTGCTATCAATAATTACAAGTTACCTGGTTACGTTTCTGGGTAATAGGCTGTGCCAACTCTAAGAGCAAACCTGAAGAAGGAGGGTAACCAGAAAGGGCTGGGCTACATTTTGGAACAAGGAAAAGAGGATACTTTAAATTTGCTCAATTGCCGCTGCATTTTCATTGCTTTCTTTTACATCATATAATCAATCGCTCATTCGTTTATTGTTGGACCCTCTCTCTACAGTGTAAGCTCATTGCCGTATCCCACACCTAGCCCAGTTCCCGGTGCAGAGTAGGCACTCAATAAACACCTAAATGAATGTACCCACAGCTGAATACTACGCCTTAAGGGAATAACGGATGAAGAATCAAAGCACAAACAAAACCCGAATCCTCACAATTCGAAAACCTAGGCTCAAGTCTAAAGGGACAGGAGTAGGAACAATTGCCAAGGCCTTGGGCTGAGGGTGCAGGAATGAAGGCCCTGGTGGCTGTGCAGCAGTTGAACTGTCTTCATCCCCACCCACTCCGAAGACTCTCAACACCCTCTCTCCGGATCCTCTAACTCCCAGCTCAGCTTCAGCTCCTAGGACCCCTCTATCCTTCACGGTACTGCACACTCGGACCCCAGCCGCCCCCTCCCTCGATCCCTCGGACTCTATCCTCCAAGTCCGCCGCCTCCCCGGATCCCCGCGCACCCGGCACCGCCCCATCCCTAGACCTCCTCGGAACACTGGACCCTCCGCACCGCCCGTCCCCGATCCTCTTTTGCGCCGCCCCCTTCTTCTCAGATCCCCTTGGTCTGCGGGACGCCGCTCCTTCCTCTCCCCGGATCTCTTCGGACCCCGGGACTCCCGCACAGCCCCCTTCCCTTATCCCTGCGGGCCCCCGCACCGCCCCCTCCCCAGATCCCCTTGATCTTCGGGACCCCGCGCCGCCCCCTCCCCGGATCCCCTCTGCTGGGGCCCCGCCCCCACGCGGTCCGCACGGACAGGCTCGCGCCGCGCAGCGCCCCTCCACCCCCGCCCCCGCCCCCGCTCCCGCCTCTGCGGCTGCGCGCTCGCGGGGCCGAGGCCGAGGGGAGGGGGTCGCGCCGGGGGCCGGCTGAACTGCTGTGGCGGCTGCGAGAAACGGAGCGAGCCCGGCGGCCGCGGGCAGGCCCGGAGGCAACGGAGGAAGCCGTCATGTCGCGCTACACGAGGCCCCCCAACACCTCCCTGTTCGTCAGGAACGTCGCGGACGCCACCAGGTGAGCGGCGGCGGCCGCCGCAGGTTGGCACGCGGGGGAGGGGCGGAGGTAACGGCAGCGTCCCGGAGCCGGGTCGCGGCCCGGCGTCTCCCCGCCGCCCCGGCCGGTGCCTTCCGCGGAGGCGCCCTTCCCGGGGGCGGTGCGAGCCCTCGGGCTACTCGGAGCGGGGGCGGGACTGGCTCCTCCGCCCTCCCGGCCCGCGTTCCGCACGGGCGCAGCGCACTCCCGCGGCAGGGCCCGGCGCCCGGGGAATCGGTGCCCATCCCCTGCTCGAGCACCGGCGGCGCGCAGGCTACTGCTCTCCCGGTAGCCAAGGTCCCTCCCTGCCCCTGGCCGATAGTGTTTTCGCTTGGTCCCTTTGTCGTCGTGCCCCGATAAAGCTGCGCGTCCTGCGTCCTAGAGGAAGAATTGGGGATGGTCGGAAGGTATAAAATAATGCGTACCTTGGGCCTTACAATTTCGGTTCCCTCAGTCTGGTCTAATTACAGGGGATGCCGGTGAAATTTTATTTGTTACACAATACAAAGGATGGCTTCAGTGAATGAGATTTAAATGTTTTCCTGTAAAGTTCAGAGTGCAGTATAAACATCCATGATACCGGTTTGGATAGACTTCCCTGGTCCAGTGTGATGCTCTCAGTCCACACATTCTCCTCCCCGCCTTGAGAATTTTTATCTACATAGTGCTTAAACAAATATTAAGGAATGACTGCTTTGTAAAGCACTTTCTCCCTTAATAGACGCCAGAGGGAATGACGGAGAGTGGGATAGGGGCATTAAGAGACGTTTCCATTTCACTGGGTTTACTTAATTTACTCCCCGCTCAACCTTTTTAGGTGTGCAGTATTATCTTTATTGTACATAAGGAAAAGCTGAAGCTCAGACTTTTAATGATTTACCTGGGGCTTCATGGCTCCAAATATATTGGAGCCCTTGACTCCAGAGCTGTATGGAGTAATCATAATTTACCTGAGAGGAGTAAATGTTAAATATTTTTTTATTTGATCCCTACTATTATGTACATCACAGCTATGCATTGTGAGTTAATATACCTTAATTAACATCTAAAAGATGCCTGTGTTTATATTTCTCTTCTCAACCTGTTCATCAATATATTACATAGAAAACAAGCGAAATTTTTAATTTGGGCAGGGTAAAAAAAAATTCCCACAGTTGAACAGACCACTTGAATGCTAAATAAGCATCACGCCTCTCCAGTGTGTCTACCAAAAAAAAAAAAAAAAGAGGTTTCCAATTCTAATGGCCAGCCAGCCAGGGTAATATGAATGAGTGAAGTTGTCAGCTTATAAGGTAAAATAGAATGGTGTGGACCGTAGCAAATAGAAAGAAACAGGTGCCATCTAAAGGGGACAGCAGCTGGTACTACTAGCTCCAGCTAATAACTACTATGTAGACATTTGGACTTATTGCCATATCATCCTAATTTTCTGAAGTCAGAAAACTGTGTGTGTAAACTCTGTTTCAAAATGGTGGCATTAAGTTGAATCATGAAATTCCCATTTTTGTAGATTTAAAATCTGTAAAATATTAGAGTTTTGTGTTTCATCAGCACACCTTAAAATTTTTTTAAAGGTTGTGCTGGCCAAATAAAACACATCAGCAGGTGACACATGATCTCTGATCTAGATAATCCACCATGAGTAATCAAGACTGAAAACTGAAATCTGTTGATTTCCTTTTACAATTTTTTCACCACTTTTTAGCACTGCCACTGGGGGCAATCATCTAGGAGGTTTGTATTAATGGAATAGTAATCGCTAACATTTGTTGAGTATTCACCATGTGCTAAGGACTGTACTAAACACTTTGCATATATTATCTTATTAAATTTTCACAATAACCCTATAATGTATATTCTTTATTAATCCCATTTAACAGATTAGAAACAGGCTTAGAGAATTTTTTTTTTTTTTAAGATTTTATTTATTTATTTATTTATTTATTTATTTTTGAGAGATAGCAACAGAGATAGAGCATGAGCTGGGAGGTAAGGGAGAAGCACTCTCCGTGCTGAGGAGGGGGCCCAATTCAGGACTCCATCTCACGTTCCTGGGATCATGACCTGAACTGAAGGCAGCCGCTTAACTGAATTGAGCCATCCAGGTGCCCCTAGAAATTAAGTATTTTACCTAAAATTGCACAGCTACTTAGTACTTTTGTGAAGGTAGAATCATTACATGTAACCTATATTAAAAGCTTTTGGGGGGGCACCTGGGTGGCTTAGTTGGTTAAATGTCTGCCTTCAGCTTAGGTCATGATCTGGGTTCCTGGGATCAAGTCCCAAAGTTGGGCTCCCTGCTCAGCGGGGAGCCTCTTTGTCCCTCTGCTTTCAGCTACCCCTGCTTGTGCTCTCTTCTGCCTACACATGTGTGTGCTCTCTTTGTCAAATAAATAAATAAAATCTTTAAAAATAAAAGCTTTTTTGTGTGAGGTGGCATGCAGTATAAGTTAACTAGCAATATGGCAACTAGACACATTTTAAAATAGCTTTAATATTTAGTATGCTTATAAAGAAAACCGTTGGGGTAAATGTTAAAACAAATGGCATAAAATTATCTATATGATGTGATTTCAACTATATTAATAAATGAAAAAAGGAAAAAGTATAGAAAATGAGCCTGGAGAGAAATCCATTTGAGTGGTTTTCTTTTTCCTCTTTTCAAATTCTATTAGTTTTATAACAAAGCCAAATTTTATTTAAAATGTCTCTTTGTAGTAGCCATTATAATATATGCCATAAAGCACAAGACATTAAAAGTTACTATGGCTTTAGCATAAAATTTGTTAGGAATGAAATTGAGTGCAAGAACCAAAGAAGGATTTAAAAATTTTTAAAGGGACACCTGACTGGTTCAGTCAGTGGAGTGTGCAACTCTTGATCTCGGGTTGTAGGTTTGAGCCCAATGTTGGTTGTAGAGATTACGTTAAAAAATAAATACAATCTTTAAAAAAATGTATTTTTATGATGTTATAATTTGTATTATTTTTCTTCTCACTGGTGAAGCAAGATCTGGATCAGGAAGAAAACTTAATATCTTTGTTCTTTTACCATGTAGAAGAGCAATTTTTAAAAATTTTCGGATATAGTTTTCGAATGGAACAAAGTAATGTCCAAATCCCAAATAAAACATTCCCATTTTGATGCATAATATCATGTCAGGTTGGGGAGCCACTATCAGGTATCCTCTTTTGGACATAGTAGCATTATTTGCTTACAGTGTATATAAGGCTATATTGATTTTGGTGGTGGTATAGAAAAAGCATTAAACAGAATTCAGCAAGATTCATGAGAAGTGTCAGCAAATTACAGATAGAAGGGAACTTCCCCTGCCCAATAAATGGCATGTATGAAAAGCCTATAGTTAACAAGATACTTAATGGTATGAACTGAATGCTTTCTCCCTAAGATCAGAACAAGCCAGGGGTGCCTAGGTGGCTTAGTCGGTTAAGTGTCCAACTCTTAATGTCCAACTCTTGATATCAGCTCAATCATGAGATTGAGCCCCAGGCTGGGCTCTGAGCTCCATGTGGAGTTGATTGATATTCTCTCCCTCTGCTGCCACCCCCATTCACTCTCTTTTTCTCTCTAAAATAAATCTTAAAATAAGCCAGGGTGCCTGGGTGGCTCTGTGGGTTAAGCCTCTGCCTTCGGCTCAGGTCATGATCTCAGGGTCCTGGGATCGAGCCCCGCATTGGGCTCTCTGCTCGGCGGGGAGCCTGCTTCCCCTACTTTCTCTGCCCGCCTCTCTGCCTGCTTGTGATCTCTCTCTCTCTCTGCCAAGCAAATAAATTAAAAATAATAATAATAAGCCAATGATGCCCACTCATACAACCTCAATTCATCATTTTGTTGCAGGTCCTAACCAGTGTAACAAGGCAAGAAAAACAAATAAAAGACATAGAAGTTATAAAGCTAGAAACAAAATTTGCCCTATTCTTAGGCAACGTGTTTTCATAAAACTATAGTAAATAATGAGTTTTAGTAAGTTTAAGATACAAGATGAACTTATGAAAAATCTATTCTATATATTAGCAGCAAACAATTGAAAATAAAAATTTTAAAGCAGTTTCATTTGCCTTAGCATCAAAAAAACAGACTTGGGACTAAGTTTAAGAACAACAACAAAAAATACATAATAAAAACCTTTGCGTTAAAAACCACAATACAGGGGCGCCTGGGTGGCTTAGTGGATTAAGCCGCTGCCTTCGGCTCAGGTCATGATCTCAGGGTCCTGGGATCGAGCTCCGCGTCTGCCTCAGCATCCCTGCTGAGCAGAGAGCCTGCTTCCCTCTCTCTCTCTGCCTCTCTGCCTACTTGTGATCTCTCTCTCTGTCAAATACATAAATAAAATTTTTTTTTTTTTTAAGATTTCATTTATGTATTTGACGGAAAGAGATCACAAGTAGGCAGAGAGGCAGGCGGGGGGTGGGGGGAAGCAGGCTACCCGCTGAGCGGAGAGCCTGATGTGGAACTCGATCCCAGGACCCTGAGATCATGACCGGAGCTGAAGGCAGAGGCTTCACCCACTGAGCCACCCTGGTGCCCCCTAAATAAATAAAATCTTAAAAAAAACAAAAACAAAAACACAATGCAGTGCCAAGAGAAATTAAAGAAAACATAAATTGATAGATATACCATGTTTGTAGAATGGAAGACAAAATAGTAAGTTACCAGTTTCCTCCCAAATTGATTATATTGTAGATTCAAGGCATTCCTGATTAAAGGCTATTTAAAAAATAGAAACTGGGGTTGCCTGGCTGGCTCAGAAGAGTGTGCAACTCTTGATCTTGGGGCCCCAAGTTCGAGTCACACATTGGGTATATAGATTACTAAAAAAAATAAACTTTGAAAGAACAAAACAAATAAAAAAATAGAAATTGACAAGTTAATTCTAAAATATATTGATATACAAAGGAATCTAGAAGAAGATCACTTCTCTCTTTCTCTCTGCTGCTCCCCTTTCTTATGCTCCCTGCCCCATGAAATAAATAAATAAAATCTTTTTAAAAAAATGGGCAAAAAACTCCCAACAGACACTTCACAAGGAAAAGTAGCACATGAAAAAGTGCTCAACATCATTTGTACTTTGGGAAGTGCAAATTAAAACCACAGTGAGATTCCACTTAATACCCACCTGAATGGCTAAAATTAAAAAAAAAAATAAAAACCAAAAAACAAAAAACAAACCTGACAAACCAAGTGCTCACAAAGATTGGCACAACTGAAACCCATATATTGTTGGTGGGAGTATAAAGTGGTACAACCACTTTGCAGAACTGTTTGGCAGTTTCAAAAAATTACATATATACACTTTAACCCAGAAATTCTGCTGGTAGGTATTAACAGGAAATTATTGGTCCATACGCATGAAAAGATGTTATATCTAACTGGTTGTTAGGTAAATTAAAATTAAAACATCAACAGTCCATTAGGATGACAAGAATTTAAAATGTTAATGAAGTGGAGCAGTAGAAATTCTTAGGCAAGTGTTGAGTATAAATTGATCTGGTCACTTTGGAGAATGTGTAGTGAAGCTGAAGATAAGCGTACTCTCCAACTCACCAACCGCAGAGTGATACATCCCATAGAGCTGCCCGGAGCTCATGTATGATAATGTATGCTGCAACACAGTTTGCAATTTTTAAAAAAGGCAGCATCTTCAATGTTTATCCACAGAAAGACGGATTAGTAAATTGTGGTTTATTGATAATACCAATACAAAGTTAAATTAAGTGAAGCAGAACTACATAGAGAAATCTCAAGGGAGGAGAAGGTAAGGAGCAAAATTATTCAAATTGTCTGGTACTATTTATATAAAATTTGATATATATAAGAACACTTAATTATGCATATATTCATTTGCAGTAATAACAGTTACAGAGGGGTGCCTGGCTTGTTCAGTCAGTAGAGCCTGTGACTCTTGATCTTAGGGTTGTGAGTTCAAGCTCCATATTGTGTATAGACATTACTTAAAAAGTAAAATCTTAAAAAAAATACAAAGTTATGCAGAGGAATGATGAATACTGATGATTGTTTCTCAGGTAGAAGAATGTAAATGTAAACATCTCATTTCCAAAAAACAATTCCTGAAAATGATGACAAGTGTTGAGATATAGTAAATGCTGTTGGTGGATACATAGGTGTTTGTTTTATGCTCTATTTTCTGAGTGTCAAAATTGATGACACCGAAAATATAAAAATTAGAACAAAACAATAGCTAACAGGTGTAGAAGTGGGGACAGTGAATGGGAGCTAGCTCTTCTGAGAAGTTTGACTTCTTCAGACACCTGTCACCCTTGGCTTCTGGGATTCCAAGCCTCCACGACACACATTACTCCAATCTCCTTTTATACTATCTAGGATCCTTTTCCTATCAGCCACTCACATTTGGTTGATGGGATTGATTGTCTCAGAAAGTACTCATTTGTATTCTAGCTTTGCTGTTGGCTCTGTGTACCAATGTGCAAAGTAATTTCTTTCATTCTCAGTCTCCTTGACTACTAAATAGGTAGCAGTAATATCAAATGGTGACTCAGTATTTTGAGTGCCTACTTTGTGCCAAACAACTAGTACACTGGTGAAGACACCCATTTTTTTTTTCTTTTTTAAAGATTTTATTTATTTATTTGACAGAGAGAGGAAGAGATCACAAGTAGGCAGAGGGGGAGGGGGAAGCAGGCTCCCCGCCAAGCAGAGAGCCCGATGCGGGGCTCTATCCCAGGACCCTGAGACCATGACCCGAGCTGAAGGCAGAGGCTTAACCCACTGAGTCACCCAGGTGCCCCGAAGACACCCATTTTAAAAGTGATCCTAAACACCGATTCTCAGAATTGCCTATGAAACCCTTAAAAAAATTAAACCTAACCGGGGCCCACTTTGGAAAGCACTAATTGGGTCCGGGGTTGTTAATGCATCAGGCTGGAATACCTGTTTCTGTAACATTTCCTTTACAGATGATTCCAATGTTCAGGAATGGTTGAGAATCATTACTCTCTAATCCATGTTCACGGGTAGCAGGAATCGTTTTCCTTGTTTTCCATCACATCCCTAGAGTTTGCCCATTGTAGGTGCTCAAAAAGTACTTGTTGGATGATTAAATGAAAGAAAAAGACATTGTCACTACCCTTGAAAGACAATAGTTTCAGAGAATGCAGACAATTAAATGTTTTATAGTAAGTATTAAATGAATAAAAATACTAAATAATAAAAATAAAGTATGTTTTGTCAATTGCACTGCCGGTATATAGTGGACATTTAATCATAGTTGAATTCACATCTCTAGCTTAATTTTTTTTAAAGATTATTTGTCAGAGTATACAAGCAGGGGGGCAGCAGGCAGATGAGGAAAAAGGCTCCCTGCTGAGCAAGAAGCCTGATGTGGGACTTGATCCCAAGACCCTGTGATCATGACCTGAGCTGAAGGCAAATGCTTAACCGATTGAGCCATCCAGGCATCTCTCTCACATCTCTAGCTTTAATCACTGACTTCTAATCTGGAGAAGAAAATAAAATTAATTTGTATAATCATAATTTTTGGTTGTTTCCAGGACTCTTTTTTTTTTTTAAGATTTTATTTTATTTTATTATTTAAGTAATCTCTATACCCAACATAGGGTTTGAACTTTGAACCCAAAGATGGAGTCACATGCTCTGCCTGCCAAGCCAGCCAGGTGCTCCGTCTATAGAACTGTTATGAATGTTCTACCATCACCTCAAATCCAGCACTTCTTTTGCCTCCCTCCTCCCTCTTCAACTCTCTTTACCAGTTGTCTAATTTTTGTCACTGACACCATCTTTCTTCCATTTGTCCAGGTTAGCAGTTTTGCAGTCATCTTTGAGTCTTCTTTCTGTACAATATGTTTGGAAGTACTCTTACTTTTCTAAGCCATGTTTTGTGCTCATAACTTGGTGTTGAACCTCTAAGATCTTCATGAGGCAGTAGGTAGTGGTTAACACAGACTAGTGTCAGGTTGTGGAAGTTTGATTCTAGTTCTGTCATTTGCTGGCTTGGTAACCTGAGGTGAATTCATCTGTCTGTGCCCTCATCTGTAAACAACCATAGGGTGGTTGTAAAAATTATCAAGTCTTGAGGTGAACAGTGGCTCCATTATAAATGCACTACCATTCTCAGCTATAGTAGCTAAGTATTTTGTCTCTTGAGTTAGATTGTTGCTCCATGAAGACAAATATGCTAAATAATCCTTTGGTGTCCCCTCTTTACTACCTATGACATATAGCAGGTTTAACAACATTTGTCAAATTTAAGAATACCGTAGTTATTTTGCTTTATGTTTAAAAGTAAAACATCCATTTTTCTTTAAAGCCTGAAAAATAATTTTAGAACTTCTTTAGAATCTAATTCTTGTGATCTGAAAACAAAACTAACATAAACATAGAATTATAGTGAGGTAAATGAATGTGTCCTTAATGAAATAGGGTCAATAGACCTCTTTGTATTGACAATTGAAGTATGTTATAATAGAAGTAATTTTCAAAGATGGATAATAACTTTCCTGGGTCATTGTTTCCCCAATCTGATTAAACATAACAGCCACCTGGAGTGCTTATAAAAATACAGATTTCCAGCCCCTAACCTAGATCTTTTAAATCAGAACCTCCAAAAATGAGGCCTGAGGATTTGTTTTCTTTTTTCTTCCTTTCTAAACCCTGGGTGATTCCTATGACAATTTTAAAAAATACTAGTTTAGATAATATACTTTTGAAGGTTTCAACTGGATTTCTGTAGGCAAAATATTTTAATCCAGATATTCATATTTCTTTGCCTTATTTCTAAAACACTTCAGGCCTGAGGACTTGCGCCGTGAGTTTGGTCGATATGGCCCTATAGTAGACGTTTACATTCCACTTGACTTCTACACCCGCCGCCCAAGAGGATTTGCTTATGTTCAATATCCTTTGTTTTACTGTATGCATGTGAATATACTGTATACATGTGTAGATGCGCATGTGTATTCAGGAGCATATGTTGTATGAGATTAATATTGCCTAATTAAATGTGTTTATTTCTTTATCTCAGAAAATCTAAAGCAGTCCACAGTAGCTGGCAAGCGCCCCCCAGTTTGAACCAACCTGTTAGCTAGAATCCAAGCATAAACCGAGCAGGCGAGAAAAAAGGCACCTAAAGTCCAAGCATCAAGGAGTAAAGAGGGAGGGTGGACACAGATATAAAGACCTGGAAGAGGGGAAGTCTTTATCAAGCAAAAGACAAAGCCAACACCAGGTTGAGACTTCGGCTTTCCTACATTTACTCAGAGTTCCAGAGTCAAAGCCAAGTCTGATTTTGTTGGTTCTTCGTCTCTTAAAAAGTCCATCTTGCAAGCCTTAAAGAGTAAAGGTCAAGGTTCAAGATCAAGTGACATTGAGGTAATTGCCAAAGTCTCATTTTGTATTGCATTTCTTGAGCTTTTTCTGTTTTCTATTTAAAAAAAAAAACAGTGAACGACCTCCTGAAAGACAGCTATTTAGTCATTTTATACAGTTTATTTCCATTTTAGTTAGGTTTAATATATAATTTATGTAGATAAGGAAGTTTAGTGGGATATTACAAACCAGTATATGTAATTCCGGATGTTCACAGATTGCTTTTGTGTTTCTTTTATAATTATATCCCAAGTAATAAGAACATAAAAGTATTTTAAAGTAGTAGGTTCAAAAGTAAATATCATTTTTAAAGGTATAATGTTTTAGGGTACATGTGTTTGTGTAGTTTTGTTTGTAATAAGTAATTTCTCCTAAGCATCATAATTAAAATACCTTTTAGTGAAAAAGTAATTGTAATTTCAGAATAAAGGCTTTTGCGTGCTGACTTTTTCAGTGAAAAACCTGAAAGAAGGGAGTGAGTCCTGTACAGTTTATTTTTTAATACTAGCCAGGGTTGGACTTACTTTTTTTTATAACCTGTTTGACATTATACACGCATACTACAACTACATTATAAAATGTACATTAAAAGTATAGTTAAGTGTTTGTTTCTGTTCTTACTTTTAGATAGGTTCTTCTAAATCATAAGGGGGCATTTGTTTTCATAATAAAGGTGAAATTCTTTTTGCCTATATATATATATATATATATATATATACACATATATACATATATATATTGGAGATGTAAGTTTAATAACTTGGAGTTGTTTTTCCTGTTAATTTCATGTCACATGTAAATTATTCTTTAAAAATAACATTTTTTACTTGATATCTGATGTTCAAAGTATCCTTAACAGCTAGTCATATTTGAAGATGTTCGCGATGCTGAAGATGCTCTTTATAACCTCAATAGAAAATGGGTATGTGGCCGTCAAATTGAAATACAGTTTGCACAAGGTGATCGAAAAAGTAAGTTCAACTAAACATTAGATCTTATTTATTCAGCAGAATGAGTTTTAGTTATGACAGATTTTTCCTATTTCAAATTCTTTCAGAAAATAATACTGTTAAAGTAGCTGTTACTGAGGTTTTCAGGTAATAAATTATTTCATATTCTAGCACCAGGCCAGATGAAATCAAAAGAACGTCACCCTTGTTCTCCAAGTGATCATAGGAGATCAAGAAGCCCCAGCCAAAGGAGAACTCGAAGTAGAAGTTCTTCATGGGGAAGAAATAGGAGACGGTCTGATAGCCTTAAAGAGTAAGTACAAATAAAAGAGAATTGAAAAACTTAATTTTCTACTTTCCCTGGAAGACATTTTAAAGAGTTTTCAGAAACAGGCCACAAGAATAATTTTATTTAATATACATAAAAATCAACTTTTTTTAGAAAAATATGCTCTTAGGGTGCCTGGGTGACTTGGTTAAGTGTCTGTCTTTTGATTTTGGCTCAGGTCATGATCTCAGGGTTGTGAGATCGAGCCCTGCATCCAGCTCCATGCATCCAGCTCCATGCTTAGTGTGGAGCTCAAGATTCTCTCTCTCCCTCTTCCCGCCCCGTCCTCTCTCTCTCTCTCTCTCTCTCTCTCTCTCTCTCTTTAGGAAAAAAAAAAAAAAAGATGTGCTATTCTCTATTTGGAATGTATTGTTACTTAACTTGGGTTTATTGGATAACTTCCAGTGTTTTTATTTCATGGAAGATTTAACTTAGACCTTTTTAATAGAAAAATAATATGTACTGAAGAAGAAAATCAAATCTTAAAATGTGTACTTGACGAATAAAATGAGGAATTTTATTTTAATTTGAAAGATTTTATTTATTTATTTGACACAGATAGTGAGAGAGAGGGCACAAGCGGGGGGAGCAGCAGACCAAAGGAGAGGGAGAAGCAGGCTCCCTGCTGAGCAAGGAGTCCCACTCAGGTCTTGATCCCAGGACCCTATGATCAATTTCAGTTATTGTTTAAATAATAACTGAGCTGAAGGCATATGTTTAATGGACTGAGCCACCCAGGTGCCCCAAGGAATTTTAAATAAATAAAATTTTCCTAACTGAACTCAGTAATTAAAAATCTTAAGTTCTGGTGAATAAAAACTCATAAGAAATAGAATGAATCACTTGTGAAAGGTTGAAACTAAAATTAATGTAAATCAATATATTTGTAAGAGATAAGTTATTTTTAAAAATAAATTCAAAATATGGTATTATTATAAGAAGACATGAAAATAATAGGTTTTTTGAAAAAGATATTTGCATGTTGTCTATTTTGTTAGCCAAGACTTTGTTTCTGTTAGAATAATAGTAAATCACAATGGAAATTAATTATTTGGTAAAGCTATTTAAATAAATGAAATTGTATTAGCATGCCTAAAGCCTTAAATAATTTAGTATTTATCTGGAGTTTTAATGTAGAATTTTAAGGTAAATTCTGTCCTTGTGGCACCTGGGTGCCTCAGTTGGTTAAGTGTCTGCCTTCAGCTCAGGTCATGATACCAGAGTCCTGGGATTGAGCCCTGCATCAGGCTCCCTGCTCAGTGGGGAGTCTGCTTCTTTCCTCTTCCTCCTCCTCCTTGTGCTCTCTCTTTCACTCTCTCTCTAATAAATAAATAAAATCTTTTTTTTTTTTTAAGATTTTATTTGACAGAGAGATCACAAATAGGCAGAGAGGCAGGCAGAGAGAGAGAGAGAGAGAGGAAAGTAGGCTCCCTGCTGAGCAGAAAGCTCGATGTGGGACTCGATCCCAGGACCCTGAGATCATGACCTGAGCCGAAGGCAGAGGCTTAACCCACTGAGCCACCCAGGCACCCCAATAAATAAAATCTTAAAAAAAAAAAAAAAAAAAAAGTAAATTCTATTCCTAAAGGTTAGCACTGGGGTTCCTGGCTGGCTCAGTTGGTGGAACCTGCCATTCTTGATCTTGGGGTCATGAGTTCTAGCCCCATGTCAGATGTAGAGTTTACTTTAAAAAAAAAAAAAAAAAGAATGATCAGCATTTACACTAATATTCTCTTTCTGTGAGTAGTATGCTTACCTGGGGAAAAAGAAAAAATGTCTATTGTCCCAAGTCATCATGGAACATCAGGAATAGAATGAACCCCATCTTGTAAGACAATACTCTTTTGCTTTAGACTCATTATAACATCATTGCTTAACCTCCCTGACCTGTTTTTTCATTTGTAAAATTGTATCATAAAGAATGCAGATTTTACCTGGCTCTCCTTATATTCGCAAGGATCAGATTTTGTGTCTGCATGTGTGTGTGTGTATATGTAAATGAAGCAGAATTCATATAAGCCTAACAAAATGATAAGCAAATACAGTATATGTGGTATTATCTTAGACTAAAAAGAGTCCTCTTATTTTGTTTTTAGTGGATATGGATTAAAAAAACAAACTAGTTTGTTGCTGTCCACTGGATTATGATGAACTCTTTGAGGGGCAAGGAGTTTCGTTTTATTCATGCTTATATCCTCAGCACTTAGCAGTAGTCCCTAGCTCATGTTAGCCATTCCATACATTTTTGTTGAATTCATACTTCAGTGTATATATATATTCCTGAAAAATTGCCCCTCAGCCTTCTTTAGTAACATCCCCCTTTTTTTTCCCCCTATGTTGGATTTTTTTCTGAAGGACAATTTTCCCATTTGGCTTTCTATGACAGGAATGAAATTTAATAATTTCTTTCTTTTTTTCATTAAGAGAGGGAGAGAAAAGGTTGGGGAGAAGCAGAGGGAGAGACAGAACCTTAAACAGGCACCACATTTATTGTGGTGCCTGACATGGGGCTTGATCTTACCACCCTGAGATCATGATCTGAGCTGAAATCAAGAGTCAGATGCTTAAACGACTGATCCACCCAGGTGCCCCGAAATTTAATAATTTCTAAAAGCTTCTGCTTTTATTCCAGAGTATATTCTCGATCAGTATATTTATACTGTCTGGTGCTCTTTATTCCTTCATATAATTCCATGCTTCTATCTGAGATTATTTTCTTTCATCCTAAAGAAGTTTTAGTATTTCTTACAGTATAAGTCTGCTGGCAGTGAATTCTTTCAGCTTTTGTTTATCTGAAAAATCTTCACTTTATATTCACTTTTGAAGGATTTTTTTGCTGGGGATAGAATTCTGAGTTGGCAGGGATTTTTTTTGTATGTATGTATGTATATGTGTATGTATGTAAATAATCTCTACACCCAGTATGGGGCCTGAACTCAGGATGCTGATCAAGAGTCGCATGCTCTACTAACTGAGCAAAGCAGGCACCCCTTTCCCCTGCTTTTAAAAATATTATTCTATTGTTTCTTGATATTTATAGTCAGCTGTCAGTCTTAATGTTGCTCCTTTGAAGGTATTGTGTCTTAAATTCTGGTTTCTCTTCAAATTATATAAATCTTACACCTTTCACTAAAAAATTTCCATGGAGAGGAAAACTGGCTCTTAAACCACTTTTTTGAGGCCTTGTTTTAACAGGACTGTAAAAAAGTAAATAGTTAATTAATTAAATAAAGGTAATGTGTCTTATTCTCCAGGGTTTACTGAGCATCTTGAAATTGTGAGTTGATACCTTTCACTAATTTGGGAAAATTCTAGGTCATTATCTCTTTAAATATTGCTTCTGCCACATTCAGTTTTTCTTTTTGACTGTGTGACTATGTTCTGTATTCTCTCTTACACTCTGTTGATTTCTTAAAATTCCTTTTCTTGTGTTTCAGTATTTATGTTGTTTTACAGTTCAGTTCATTTTTTCTTCTGCTGTATCTAGATTGCTGTTATATTGATCTAATGACTTAAATTTCAGAAATATATTTTCAGTTCTAAAATGTCCATTTGTTTCTTTCTATAGATTCCAGTATTCTCTTGGAGGTCTCTCTTTTTAAATCTGTTTGCCTGTCTTTTCTTCTTACTTCCTTGAGCATCTAGTCATAGTAATTTTTTTTAATTCCTGTCTGAATAATGCCAGTATCTATATTACTTTGCATCTGGGTTTTGGGTTTTATTTTGGTCTTTTATTTCCTTAGCTTTTAGTAATTTTTATCTATTTTTCACATACCTCATAATGTCTGTATTGAATGTTGGACATTGTTGATGGAAACTTAAAACACTTTGGGTGATACCCTCCAAAGAAAGTTGTTTTCTTCTAGCAGGTGGAGTATTGGCAGATCACCTTGATCCTCTCGAGGCTTGGTTTGAGGCATTGTTAAGGCTGATTTATTTTAGCTTTATACTTACTCTCAGGATGTGGTCATTACCTGTAGGATATGGTCCTCATGGGTTCTTAACTGAAAGCCTGAATTGTTACTCTCAGTTCCTTGACCTTTTGGTGGCTTAAACTCCAGTCTCTCTCCCCAGCACTGTGTGTCTGATAGAATTTCAGCTTAATTCCTGAATCTTCCAACTGCTATTTTTGCTGACTTCTTGGAGTCTGATCCTGTACTTGCACAGCTTAAAAGATGGCCAATGACTTGAAGAGAATTTATAGGAAAATTTTAGGAGATTTTTCTGTCTGCCATTCCCTCCTTGAGATTTTGCCTCTTTAGTCCCAACCATTTTGGTAAATCTGAATCCTAACTTGTCTCTCCAGCTTAGTCAGATAGCCATTTTCTGGTTGGGTTCAGTTTCCCCATCAGCACTTGGAAAATGGTCTTAGATAAAAGAGCCATGGCTTGTAATCCCTCAAGTTCTCCTAGGGTTGGTTATTCTCCAGTGCTTTTAAATATAATGTTATTTAGCTTCTTTATATAGTTGTTTTCCACGGGAAGTTTAGTCTCATACGCATTGTTCTATCATGGCAGGATTCAGAAGTCCTGCATCTAGATTTTGTGTTTGTCTTTATAAGCATTATTTGACAAACTTTAATTACTTTCTCTTTTTTTCTTTTTTTTTTTTTCTTTCCTTCAGATTTTCGTACCTCTTGGGAGTTGTATAACCCAGATTAAACATGCAGGGCATTTTTCAGAACTGACCCATATCATAAGATAAATCTAGCAAGGCAGATTTGGTCACAGATTCTAGTATAACAAATATTACAAACTTGTTACTTATGTTTGAACTAAAAGCATGCAAAATAAAATTAGAATTGTTTCTTTTAGTTTATCCAGGAAAAACATAACTAACATTATGTAAAGTGTATAAATTCCTGAAATTGCTGTTTCCTAACTTTTCATTAAATGTTTTTGTGTGAAATATATACTCTTAACATTCATAATGTTTGCAGGTCTCGACACAGGCGATTTTCTTATAGCCAATCTAAATCTCGCTCCAAATCACTACCAAGGCGGTCTACCTCAGCAAGGCAGTCAAGAACTCCAAGAAGGAATTCTGGTTCTAGAGGACGGTCACGGTCCAAGTCCTTACCAAAAAGGTCCAAGTCAATTGGAAAATCACAATCAAGTTCACCTCAAAAGCAGACTAGCTCAGGAACAAAATCAAGATCACATGGAAGACATTCTGACTCCATAGCAAGATCCCCTTGTAAATCTCCCAAGGGGTATACCAATTCTGAAGTTAAAGCACAAACAGCAAAACACTCTCATTTTCGATCACATTCCAGATCTCGGAGTTATCGTCATAAAAACAGCTGGTGAACAGCCGCAGAAGAGCGCTACATAGTCTTGAATGTGTTATTAAACCTCTCATTATGTTAAATAAAAATTCTTCAAGGCTTATAGAAAATGTGAGTTACTTTGGGCATGTGCAACAAATAAAATCTCTAGTTTTGGGGTAATAAAGACTTGGTCTCAATTGAAAGGGCCCATACCACAAATTATGATGTGTCTGATATGTCACCATTTTATGGACCGTTTTTTTGTTTACATTGTGGCAGAAGGATACTTTTCAAGGGAAATGGGTAAAATGGAACTAATGTGGAAAATCCTACTTGGATATGAAGTATTAGTAATATTAATGATACCTTTTACAAAAATATTTTTTCCTTTAAAGCACTTTTACTTTCATGTAAAAAGTAATTATAACTGTATAATTACATAGGGCAGACTTAAACTACTTGATACCTTGATGACTCTCTTGTATCTTCTGTTTAAACTTGGGCCAGTTCCTAGTGGATATTAGTTCATATTACAAAATTCTGACATTCCTAAAAGTAGAATTTATCTAGAGATCAAGTGTTCAAAAAATACATTCTCTCCTGAGCTTAAAAAAGCTTTTATTTTTACTGTGTGGAACAGTATAGATAAATTGACATTAAGTTGCATCCTGTACCGTGTTCATTCACTTTCACTGAAAATAGGAAAATGTTTTAAAAAATACTGAGTTTTGAATGGTTGGAGACTACTTCTCTAAAAATTCTGTGCAGGACTCATTATCCAAAAATACTCATATTAAGCCTTATACATTTGAAGAGTGGTACATTTTGTATAAAAAGTTTTTTTAACATTATTTCTACATATCTACTTTTCATCCACTATTTAATTTTTTCTTTTTGGAGTTCCAGCTCAAGACTTTAAATTGCATAGAGTAAGTCCTGTTATTTTTGAAAGTGTTTAGTATCTTGTATTAAAGAATTCAAGACTGCATCCTCAATAAGCTTTGTGGTATTCAGATTTACTTTACATGCTCTTCATTTTTATAAACCAAATAACTTTATTGATATTGCTTTTGTAGTTGTTAAAACTGAGAATTTCTTTAAAAATGTGTTTGTAGTTTACGTTTTTCAGAGGGTTTTGGTAGTATTTGTGATAAAATGGTTTTGCATATGATTATTATAGGGGATATATTTATAGAGTTCTACTTGTGTACTTTGTTGAAGTATATTGAAAATTAAAAGTTCTCAGCCCATATAGTTAATATTTGTGACTAGAGTGCTTAAGAAAAAAATCTGTCTTATATTTTTGGCATATAGGAGCCAGTGTTGCTTCTATTTTTTTTTTTTTAATACTAATTCCACTTTTCGTTGCATTTTAGACCCTATGTAAGAAACAACTTTACAAAATAATTTATATGCTGGTAATATTTGGACAAGTACCATAAATTTATGTAAACTGTACAGTACCTTCTGAATACACTTTCTTTAATCATTAATAGAATTAACTTCAAAACTACAACTCTTTGAAGTGTTCAGCTGTAATAAAATTTAGTCATAAAATTATGTGGCACTGTTGAAAATCTAAAGGATAGTCCAAAGAAAGAACAGACAAATAGTAATGTTTTATATTTTCTAAATAAATGTTTGGGTTTATCCACACAGTTACCTGAAATACTGTTATTTGAAATACTAAGTAGGAATTGATTATAGTGTCTATACTTTGCATTTGATTATATCTTAGTAAAAATTTAATACAGCAGTATTTCTGAAGATTCTTACCCTTTAATTTACCTCTGATTTGGTTTTCCATTGTATTCTTCAGGCTGCTTAGGAGGATACTATTTGATTTGATGGAAAAACTGGAATAATAGTTGAGACTCTTTTGAACATTTACTTGGCACTGCTCTGTAAGTTTTACATTATTTACTCATCATCACAACAGCTGTATGAGATAAATACCACTGCAGATAAGGAAAGGGGATGCAGAGAGGCTCAGTGATACCCACTAGGTCACATACCACATACTATTAAACTTGGGAGTGGGCAGTGGCTTGGCTCCCGACTTGCCCCTCCCTGACTGTGATGCTTTGACAGATATATGCTAAACTGAGATAATGTTTAGAGGGAAAGGAGAGAATAGAATTAGAAAAATAAATGATTATAAGCTTTCAGTGTAAATGGGTTCTGTGACTAAGTGGAAATTGACAGTTGTGCTGGTTCCTTGAGAAATTGTCTTCTGAGTATATCTCTTCTAGGATTCACTTTTGTTATAGAATTGTTTCTTAGACCATTTAGGAGAGGATACTTAGGATAAGACTGTTAATAAATAAAGCAAATGTTTCACACATCTGTGATCATTTCCTTTAAAGATAATATATTTACTCAGGTACTTCCCAAGTTTAGTATAGGAGAACTAGCTGTCTACATTTGTTCAGGGTCAGAGGATAAGTTAATATAAAAAAAAAATTAAAATGGCCACTACAACTGTTTGTTTTCTTTCTCCCCATAAATAATACACAAATAATTTCTGGAGGCACCTGGGTGGCTTAGTCAGTTAAGTGTCTGCCTTCAGCTCAGGTCATGATCCAGGAGTCTTGGGATTGCACCCCATGTCAGGATCCCTCCTCAGTGAGGAATCTGCTTCTCCCTCTCACTCTACCCACCCACCCCCCTGCTTGTGTTCTCTCTTGCTCATTCTTTCTCAAATAAATATATTCTCAAATATAATCTTTAAAAATAATTTCTGTATAACAGCTGATACTTGGAGCTGCAAACAGTGGAATACACCAATTTTTTTATTTGAAGCCTAGGATTTCATCTTGCGCTGGGCTAACTTATTTTTAAATGAACAGAACTAATTTCAGGACACCTGGGTGGCTCAGTTAGTTAAACATCTGACTTCAGCTGAGGTCCTGATCTCAGGGTCCTGGGACCGAGCCCCAGTTTGGGCTTCCTGCTCAGTAGGGAGTCTGTTTCTCCCTCTCCCACTAATCCTCCTCCCCACTTGTGCTTGTGAGTTTTCTCTCTCTTGGTCTCAAGTAAATCTTAAAACTAGTTTCAGGACTTTATATATTATTTGTAGTGTTTACTTGAAATGCAACTGTTGTATTACACATAAGAATGTCTGCCTTTATTCTCATCCCATTGCAAGAGGCAAAATTAGTAAAAATCTGAAGTATTTAGAAATATTTCTACACTTCCTCTAAACTCTATTAAAATTTTAATTTCTTAGAATTAAATATTAATATTTGTTTTCCATACAGGTGGTAGAGTATTTGGAGTATTTGTATGTAGATAAATATATGCTACTTAGGAGCACTTGACTAGCTCAGTTGGTAGAGGATGACTCTTGATCTTGGTGTGGTGAGTTTGAGTCCCACACAAAGGGTAGAGGACACAGTTTACTTAGCGAAAAGAAAAAAATGCGTGCGCACGCACACACACACGATACTTAGTATGGTGTGGTGCAGAGATGTTAATTTGGCATCATGGAACCAAAACTTGAGGTCTAGGCCCTGTAGATTTTCAAACAAGTCCATGACTTGCAATAGTTTAAGGGCCAGTGGTTTAGTGAGACATGGCTTTTGGAGTCAGAATTTAACCTATATTTGGCTAGAAAACATTTTCAAGCATTAAATGATGATTATGCACCTTAGCATCTAAATCCCTCCCTTGATGAATAGGGCATTTAGGATCATATCATGAACTCTGGCATTGGTTTATAAGGTCAATTTAGGCCTTCTGGAAAATTTGTATACCTTCAAAAAGATGTTTATAAAATTAAGAAATTAAATATGAAGATAATTCAGTCAAGAAACTTTTTTGGAAATACACTCTCTGATAGAGTCAGACATAACAGGTTGATTCAACTTCTCTCAATATAATGACATACCATTTTTTTACTTAAGTCGTGAAATATTGAAATAAAAAATACAGACTATTAGGGCGCCTGGGTGGCTCAGTTGTTGTGTCTGTCTTTGGCTCAGGTCGTGATCCCGGGGTCCTGGGATCAAGGCCCACATGGGGCTCCCTGCTCAGTGGGAAGCCTGCTTCTCCTCCTCCCCCTGCTTGTGTTCCTTCTCTGGGTCTCTGTCAAATAAATAAAATATTTAAAAAATATATACACTATTATAACCCATCATTAGTATTTTCTCCCCCAAACTGTAATGTTTTTATTCTGTTTGGGGGAAAGGGCTATATGAATCTTATATTCTAGGAATATACTGCAACTCTGAACCTCTGGAAATAAATAGTATCAACCTGTGGAGGTAGGTGGGTGCAAAGTAGATGGACGGTTATGGTCTTTTAAAAGTAAGTGATTATGGGATGCCTGGGTGGCTCAGTCAGTTAAATGTCTGCCTTTGGCTCAGGTCATGATCCCAGCATCCTGGGATGGAGTCCTGCATAAGGCTCCTTGATCAGTGGGGAGCCTGCTGCTCCCTCTGCCTGCTGCACCCCTGCTTGTGCGTGCGCTCTCCTTCTCTGACAAAATCTTAAAAATAAAGGTGATTTTGGTGATTTGGGGGTACCTGGGTGGCTCAGTGAGTTAAGCATCTGCCTTTGGCTCAGGTGATAATCTCAGGATCCTGGGATGGAGCCCCAGGTCATCTGAGGATCCCTCCTCAGTGGAGAGCCTGCTTCTCCCTTGCCCCTGGCCCCCTACTACTCCCCTGCCATGCTCTTTATCTCAAACAAAATCTTTTTTTTTTTTAAAGGTGATTTTAAGTATATGGTTCATAAAATTCAAAAACCATATTCAACTTCCACGTTTATAGTAAAAAGGTTACAAATTAAAATCAAGAATATCTTACTATATTGTCAGGTTTCAGGTTCTTTCAGAACACTGGCCAAAAACTTAAAGGGTCACGGTTGATTGCATGTTCATTACTGTTTGATCTTATGTGTACAATGACTAGTTTCTCAGAAAAAGTGTAATTGAAACACGGAGCAAAATAACTATTCTAGTTTGTAATTGTATGAACTAAAGGGCTTCATAAAGGTAGACTGAGGAAAACCGGGAATTCTCTGCTAAGACAACCTGTTTTCTTTTTTTTTTTTTTTTTTAAAGATTTTATTTATTTATTAGAGAGAGAGATCACAAGTAGGCAAAGAGAGAGAGAGAGAAGCAGGCTCCCCGCTGAGCAAAGAGCCCTATGTGGGGGCTTGATCCCAGGACACCGAGATCATGACCTGAGCCGAAGGCAGCGGCTTAATCCACTGAGCCACCAAGGTGCCCCTGACAACCTGTTTTCTAAAGAAACAACTACATTCTAGTTTTCTTAGCTTATGCTGATAATATAGACTTAAAATGCTGTTAAGTTGACTCTAGTTTCAAGAAAAATCTCAGTATAAAACAGTCTTCCAAGGGCGCCTGGGTGGCTCAGTTGGTTAAATGTCCAAATCTTGATTTCAGTTCAGGTCATGATATATCAGGGGCCTGGGTCAAACCTGGCTTGGCCTGCCTCTCTCCCTCTGCCTGCGTCTCCACCCACCCCCCATCCTGGCGGGGGCTCACATGGGCTCTCCCTCAATTAATCAATCAATTCTTTAAAAAAAGTAGTCTTCCAAGAACCAAGTGATAGCCTATTTCTTTTAATAGTGAATTAAGTAAATAAATTGTAATAGCTCTTGGGGAGCAGGATTAGAGTCATTCCTGTTACATTGGTGAGGCACTATCTACTTTGTGAAAATAATATTTCACAACTTGAGAAAAGTATTCTGTTGAAGACGTTTTCAAAATTGACATAAGCTATGCAACTGGTCAGACTCTCCTGAGAGATCTTCTATTTTAAAAATGAGAAGACATATTATTTAAGTTTAACACATTGCAAAATACTTATACGATTTCATAAGAACCTTACAGAAAAACGTTGATATTCAGCATTGTCAGTAAACCTTCAAATTTTGGCCTTAAAATATTACATGTAGCTGAATTAAAAATACTAATGTTCTTGGGACGCCTGGGTGGCTCAGTTGGTTAAGCAGCTGCCTTCGGCTCAGGTCATGATCCCAGCATCCTGGGATCGAGTCCCACATCAGGCTCCTTGCTTGGCAGGGAGCCTGCTTCTCCCTCTGCCTCTGCCTGCCATTCTGTCTGCCTGTGCTCGCTCTCTCTCCCTCTCCCTCTCTGATAAATAAATAAAATCTAAAAAAAAAAAACAAAACAAAACAAAAAACTAAAGTTTCTAGTTTTGTTAAGATATTCCTTAAAATTTTTAATGGATATCTAAAGTCGGACCATTTTTGGTATTGTAATTCCCTTCTCTTACCATATAATCCACTAAATGAGGGTTGTTTTTTTTTTTAAATACCACTTAAAAACATGATGGATGAAAATTTTTATTCTAAAATATCTCATATAAAAGCACTTTATACAAACGTCTGACCTGCCTGTTAGTAGTCAAATATAACTCATTAAGAGGTTTTGTCAACCATACTTTTTCCACCCTCTATTTTGACTAAAAGGTTATGGCTTTTATATGAATATTTTCCATCACAGAAAGTGGAACTACATCTTTTAAGGAGTAATTTTAAACACTTTTAGCTCTCCATTAGCATCACTGGTATTAATTCAGCATTAAAGGCTTTAAAGTATAGGAACCAACCAAGAGTTAAAAGAGTTTTACACCTTTGTGCCCGCCTACTCCCTAAGCACTTCAATGCTAACCACCCCTTCAGCCATCCCCTTTCTTCTCTTACATACGTATTTCTTTTCACTGCTTGAAGTTCAAGTTGTTCCACTTTAGACAATTTCTTTAACTTTTCTCTCAAACCATGGGCAGTTATTATAAATCACTTTCAGAATATGTTTCCATCCACCTCTTTATCCTCCCTAATTAAAGCATCTTCAAGCGTTAACATTTTGTCAACATTAACATTAAATGTTGACTGTCACATTTCCCAAATAAGCCAATGCTTAAATACATCAAATACATTTTCCTCTTTCAGTTCTTATTTACAGTGGCTTTGGTTTTTCAGTCATTAATTAGAGTTGTTCTATTAGAAGTGTGATTACCAACTAACCAGACTACCTGAAAATGCAAAGGAAAACATTCAGGAGATTTACAGTTTACAACCTCAGAAGATAATTTGTGTTGTATGCTACATGTAAGCTTTTAGAATTATTGGCATGGACTCAACTGACATGTAATGTTGGAGTGAACTAGTAAAGCATCTTTAATCTTCCCAAATTCTATTAACATTTTGTTACAAAACTCTAGTAAGAAATAATTTTACAGTGAACTCCCATATACCCACTACCTAAATTCTACAATTAACAGTAAATTATACCTGCTTTTTCACGTATATATCCATGTATTTTCCAATTATTTTAAATTTAATAGTAAAATTCTGAAAACTGGAGTGCTCATAAGTAGGGTATTCCAATTAGCTAAAGAGTGATCCAGAAAACCTTAGTTGAATAACTCTCATGAAACTAATTTTTTCTTTTGAAATTTAGGTTCTGGTCTCAAGCATCAGATTAAAGGAATTTAACAGACACAGATGGTTAAGGAGTATACAGTGAGTAGGACCACTGGAAAAGCTAATGGAGAAGGGCAATCTCATCTTTGACATCAACACTTTCATTCTAAAATTTGAGAACAAGGGGCGCCTGGGTGGCTCAGTGGGTTAAAGCCTCTGCCTTCGGCTCAGGTCATGATCCCAGGGTCCTGGGATGGAGCCCCGCGTCGGGCTCTCTGCTCCGCAGGGAGCCTGCTTCCTCCCCCGTCTCTCTCTGCCTGCCTCTCTACTTGTGATCTCTCTCTCTCTGTCAAATAAATAAAATCTTAAAAAAAAAAAAATTTGAGAACAATAAATGACTGATCACTTAAAGAGTAAGGGTAATTTTAACCATCGACAGCCTTTATTTCACATCAGGATGATCCCCAAAATTCTAGATCTCCAAGGGTTGTTTTTTTTTTTTCTTTTTTAAGACTTTGTCAGAGAGAAAAGAGAGCGCGCGAGCACAAGCAGGGGGAGGGGCAGGCAGAGTGAGAAGCAGGCACCTTGCTGAGCAAGGAGCCTGACTGGGGACTCAATTCCATGACTTGAGTTGAAGGCAGACACTTAACTGAGACACCCAGGCATCCCTCGAAGGTTTTGAGAGGAAGAACCAAAGCTCTCTATGATCCGATGTTGCTAAGTACAGTACAATAATAATCTTTCTATTTAAAGTTCTTCCTGTTAAAAGGCAATTTTGAGTTCAATTTAAATCAAACACTGGCATGTTGGAAATAATCAAAAGTCGTCAAACTGCCTTCTACCTGCCATCCCCTCCTCAAAATTCTAGACTGCCAGGAAGACATTTGTAATTTGGTTTTGACAACTAATAAGGTTACTCTCTAATTTTAGAAAAAAAGGAATTATCTGTAGTAATTTAGGAATAGCTATGTATATATGACCAGCTTTGGAGGAATTTGATAAGTATCTATTATCTTTACAACCAGATACAAAATACCACAAATTTTCTGCCACTTTATGTATTAGGTTAGGAAAAATTACTTTCCTGAATCCTTTCTTATACACAAAAGTTTTAACTATGTGAATTACTAGAGAAATGAAGTATTTTCATCATCATTATTTATCAGTATCTTTTAAGCTACTATATGTTCACAACACATGATCTAATTAAATGGAGCTTAAGTAGAACACGTAGTCTCCTTTGACAAATATGCACATGCTTTTCTATGTAGGTTACTTCTGCCAGTTCTCCCATTTTTTCTATCTACCATTACTTAATTCACAGACTGTAATTAATGCCATATAATCTATGATAAACTACTCTAACAAAGAACTTTAATTTGTGTCACCAATTCTACACTAAGGGAACATTACTATAAACTCTGCTTTAGAAAATGAATTCTAAGATCTCAACAATGAGCCTCATAAATGCAGCACCTTTTATAAATCTTAAATTGTAGTTCTGTTTGGGGTTATAACACAAGTTTAAGTTTGACAAATACAATTCCTGGGTGTTAGGAACATTACTTATATGTTTCAGCATATTTAATTTAGAATTCCAAGATAATTGCAAAGGAAATGAAAAGTAACTTAATCTGAAAACTTCAGATTTTAATCTGAAAACTTCAGAGATTAATTCAAGACAATCTAATCCAAGAGATTTAAAAAGGGGTTTAGTTGAAGCACAAAATAGATGATCTCTAACCCTAAAAAAAAAAAAACAAACCCAAAACCTCTATCTACCCCGTACCTTCAGAGAATCCTATCTAAAACTTTCAAGAAAGTTTCTTTCAAAGGTTAAATTTTTATGTGTTGATAAATAGCATTCTATAAAATGTACTCTCAAATTTCCTTTCTAATTTAAAAACAAGTAGTTTCTGAATTACACGACTTGTGTTTATACACTTCTGCCATCTCATCTCACAACAGAGACATCCTCTTTTCACTTGAAAACTGTTATATTTTGGGTTTTTGAAAAATTTATGGATCTAGAGAAAAGGAAGTACAAAAAACAACTTTGAGGAGTTAACTCAGAGATCAGATGCTCAGCAAGGCAGGCCTGTGATTTTATTTTTTTTAAAAAGATTTTATTTACTTATTTGACAGAGAAATCATGAGTAGGCAGAGAGACAGACAGGTGGGGGTGGGGGTGGGAAGCAGACTCCCTGCTGAGCAGAGACCCTGATGCAGGACTCGATCCCAGGACCCTGGGATCAGGACCTGAGCTGAAGGCAGAGGTTTAACCCACTGAGCCACCCAGGTGCCCCAGGCCTGTGATTTTAAAATGCATTTAGTTCAGCAATGTCTTTCAAAAACTTAAAATATATGGGAGGAGGATGAGACCATTAGCCTTTCCACACACAAGTGTAAGTAAATATGTTTGATTCCCTTTGATACCTGAAGCGGGTATCAGTTGCATAAAGGGCATGGGAACTGGGGAGACTTCCAACCTCTAAATAAAGGATAATGTGTATTCAGCAACATAATGGAGGGTCATTAGGAGATGGGAGATGCACTAAAACAGAAGTATAAAAGGTTGGGGGCACCTACCTGGCTCGGTCAGTAGTGCAGCATGCAAATCCTGATCTTGGGGTCGTGAGTTTGAGTCCCACAATGTGTGTGGAGATTACTTTAAAAAAAAGTTATAAAAGGTCAGTTTTACCTAGTCTGAAATCTTGGACTAACAAAGAGTAAATAAGCTTTATTACTCCCTTCACCACATGGGCCCCCCTGCTATCAGAATTCAGAACTTGAATTGGAACTCTCTCCTAACATAGGCTTTTATAGGTAGGTAGAGAACCAAGTACCGTTTACCAGTTTCAGAGGAAATACATTTTTTTTTAAGATTTATTTATTTATTTGAGAGAGCATGCACGAGAGGAAGGAAGGGGCAGAGGGAGAGGGAGAGAATCTCAAGCCGGCTCCAAACTGAGCGCTGAGCCCAGACGTGGGCTGGAGGTGGAGCGAGATCTTACGATCCTGAGACCACGACCTGAGCCAAAACCAAGAGTCAAGGCTTAACTGACTCTGCCACCCAGGAGCCTCCAGAGGAAATACTTTTGAACTCAACAACTAATTTACTGTCATAGGTGAAATTCAGAGTCCACAGGAAGCAGAAGGGATGAGGTCAAGAGTCTGGTAAAGGTTTTAATTAAGCCTTTTGAGAGAAGAGGAGAGGCTACCTAAAGACAAACTACTTTGGTTCCTTTTTCATGCTGTAATTACTGCTTCTGTGCACTATTACTAAAACCGTACTTCTAGGTCTGACCTGTCTTCTACTTGCTGTGTATTTCCATGTGGATAGCTCACACACCCCTCAACGTTCAACATGCAAATCAAAAGTGCCTTCCTCTATAATTTGGATCCCCCTCCAGAGTTCCCTAATTGCCAGTTTTGTCTTACTAATTGCCCAATTTAAAAACTCTTTTCTGGGCGCCTGGGTGGCTCAGTGGGTTAAGCCGCTGCCTTCGGCTCGGGTCATGATCTCAGGGTCCTGGGATCGAGTCCCGCATCGGGCTCTCTGCTCGGCAGGGAGCCTGCTTCCCTCTCTCTCTCTCTCTCTCTCTGCCTGCCTCTCTGTCTACTTCTGATCTCTCTCTGTCAAATAAATAAAAAAATAAAATCTTAAAAAAAAAAAAAAAAAAAAAAAAACTCTTTTCTTACCCTCCATGCAATTGCTCAATGCTTAATTCTACCTTCAAAACATCTCCCAAGTAAGTCCACGCCTGGGTGTTCCGTCCAATAATGTCCTTAGGCTCATTTCTCTAATTTTAAACTACCAACAAATCCTTTTTCCTCAAGCTTTCCCTTTCCAAACTGTTCTCCGTATTTTCACCAGTTTTCTTTTTGAAGCAGGAATCTCTTTCCTTTGCTCATAAACCTTTGACAGCTCTGCCATTCTTGCAGAATAAAGTTGCATCTCTTACTACATTCACGACCCTCAGGTTGTTACCACAGTACACCTTTCAGTATATCGTGTCTTTCTTTGCGCTTGTCTTGAGCTACTGGATACTCCCCGTCAATTTTACACCACTGTCTATACAGACTTTTACTCTGACCATTAGTTTCCTTTTCTTTACACGTCAGATACTATGTCAAATATCTTAAGGCCCAACTCAATGCTACTTCTGAGGCGTCAGATTCCCAACTAGACAATCCCTACTCACCAGAACTCCTCACTACCTTCTGGAAGAAAACAATGACTTCACTTTTGTTTTCACCTCTTCAGGCATTTGTTGTTGCAGGGAAGGGGAATGCGGTCTGGGTTTTGGTTAGTTGTCATTTCTTCCCCAGCCACCCATACACTTTCAGCGCTGCCATTTATCCTTGTTTTTCCTGAACATACCTCACACGTTAGGCCCCCCACACATTAAACTGTAGGCATGCTGCTCAGAAATGTCACAAAGGAGCTGGGAAATGTCAAACAAGGGTGGGGAGGGGTGGCTGAGACAATTTTATTTTCCATAAGACAGGGACTCTGTATTAGTTTGTTAGGAATTTTTATAATCTTATAAAGAAATTTGTTATCAAGGGGCGCCTGGGTGGCTCAGTGGGTTAAGCCGCTGCCTTCGGATCAGGTCATGATCTCAGGGTCCTGGGATCGAGCCCTGCGTCGGGTTCTCTGCTCAGCAGGGAGCCTGCTTCCCTCTCTCTCTCTCTCTCTCTCTCTCTCTGCCTGCCTCTCTGTCTACTTGTGATCTCTGTCAAATAAATAAATAAAATCTTTAAAAAAAAAAAGAAAAAAAATTTGTTATCAAACCTGTGCAAGAATGAACCATTTTCTGGAATCAGACTGGGAGAGAGGTCAGATCTAAAGCAACCCATTAGTTTTAATATTTACACATTACTAGAAAAAATTAAAATTGGTGACCAGTATTGAGGGAATTTTCAAACTATGGTCTGAACTTCTAAAATGAGTTTTCCTATTTTTGAAGAAGGTATTTGCATGTATGTGAGCAGGAATGGAGCCACATACAGAATGTGAACATCCAATAGAAGTTCCTTTGCATCTCTAAACCTTTTCCCTTCTTTTCTAGAACTGATGTCCCCACTCAAAAAACTTGCCTTTATACCACCTCTTGAAGCCCTCAAATTTCAAAAGCAGTCCCCCTTTTTTGTAACCTCAAGCCACTTAGTATCTTTTTTCCTTCCAACATTTCTGGAAGAACCAGTAATAAGGCAGAAGAAGGTAGCTTTGAGTGAGGACAACCCAAACCCTCCCCCAGACATCTAAATGCTTTTGGTAACATGCAGGGGGTTGAGGGACAGGGCATCCAGAGTCTAGCCTACCACAGCCACAGCTCCTCACAATCTTAATTTCACCGTTTTGGGTGGGTTGCCAGCTGTCCCAGGTCCATTCTGGGACCTGATGCTGAGAGGCAGAAGCACTGGGATAAAGTCTAGGTTTTGTTCCTTCTCAACACCGAAGTTGAGTTAGGGCTTTTAAAGAGGGCAGGTAAAGACTAAGTAATGCAGGGGTTTTTTACACAGTCTGGAATCACATGTAAGAGAAATAGAAATGGTTTTCCCCGAGTGTAGCACGACTGGATCCCATGGTTGTATAGCACTAGCTTTATACTAAAATATTGTGAAAGTTAAGGGGTGATTATAGTCCAGTTGACCCCCGAGTAACAGGGGGGCTTAGGGGTACCAACTCCTGTGCATTCAAAAAATCCCCATGTAACTTTTGATTCCCCCAAATCTTAACTATTAATAGTCTGTTGACCAGAAGCCTGGTAAGTCGCCGTATTTTCTATCATATCCTATATTCTTACAATGAAGTGAGCTAGAGAAAAAAAAATCATGGTATTTACAGTATTGCGCTGTCTATATAAAAATCCATGTCTAAGTGGACCAACAAGTTTGAACCCATGTTATTCAAAGGTCAACTATATGCCTAACAACCTGAATGCCAAGGCACCAGGTGGCTCAGTTGGTTAACTGCCTGCCTTCAGCTTAGGTCATGATCCCACCGTCTGGGATCAACAACTTGTTCAGAGGGGAGCCAGCTTCTCCCTTTCCCTCTGCCACTCCCCCTGCTTGTGTTCTCTCCAATAAAATCTTTAAAAAAGCAAACAAAAATAGTACCCTAAAACCTGAATGCTGGTCCTGATAAAATGTATACTATTTGCTTAAGACTTTCTAGTGTTAATTTATAAACCACATAAACCACCTTAAAATTTATATTTTAACTTGCAAACCCCCTTTAAGTCTGGAAAGAATTGTTCCTGTCAATCTTTTAATAGTGCAATTTGATGTTTTATTGCCTTTTTTCCTTTATCTGCCCACAAGGACACTAAAATACTTAGCACTAAGATTAATGCAAATAAAAGCTTTACGGTGTTACCGTATCAGCAGTGTCACTTTACCAGTGTTAGTTGAGGTATCAGACTATACACTTGTCTAAAAGCAACTGCAGTATAAATACTCTACATATGGATATATGCAATGGCACTTCGCTATGGAACAAATTTCCACATATAAACCTTCCACCCCCTTACAATTTTAAGTCCTCTTTACTAGACTACTAGTTAAAATTTATACCTGAAGTTGGTGAATGCAAAGTGTTTCCTTTATAATCCCATAAAACCAGTTATAGGAACACTGGAGGAAAAATGTTTTAAGACTTCAGTAGAACAGCAGAGGTGGTTAAATAGATTGGCCTGCACTAGTGTGAATTAGTTGAAACCTAACCTACAATTAATGGTATTACAAAGAAGACCTTGGGAAGGGAGTAGAAGGGTAGAACCCTCCAGAATGGATTAATAGCCTTACAAAAAGGGCCTAAGAAAGCTTTCTCAACCTTCCTGCCATGTGACTTAATGGAAACTTCCTATCTATGAACCATGAACTGGGTTCTCAGACACCAAATCTGGTGGTGTCATGATCTTGGACTTCCTGGGCAACGAGACAGTGAGAAATTTTAAGCTACCCAGTCTTTGGTACAGTTACAGCAGTCTCAAGGGACTAGGACCACTAGCAGACTACTATCTTACTAGAATACCGAAACTATTCAACTTCTGAGTTTGCTAATACCTTTCACTGTATCATCCATAGTGCAATTCAGCCAATTTCGTTTACTCTTCAAACCATACATTATTTTATCATTTCCTTTACTTAGAAAATCTTACAAAATTTTGCAAGACCAAAAGCTTCCTGTATTTCGTTAAAGTTTCTCTAAATGCATTTTTTAAAAGCCAGCTGTATATAACTTATAGGTCATAAGCACAGCTTTCTCAGGGCGCCTGGGTGGCTCAGTAGGTTAAAGCCTCTGCCTTCAGCTCAAGGTCATGATCCCAGGATCCTGGGATCAAGCCCCACATCAGGCGCTCTGCTCAGCAGGGAAGCTGCTTCGTCCTCTGTGCCTGCCTCTCTGCCTGTGATCTGTCTGGTCAAATAAATAAATCCTAAAAAAAAAAAAAAGTATAGCTTTCTCTATATACATAGAAAAATGAAGCATTTTCTAGCCAGAGCCAAAGAATGGTTGGCTGGTATGTGCCATGTAAACAAGACTGCAGGCACTTACATTGACGAGTTTAGATTTTGTGGTGGCTATATTGTTTTCATACCCTCCCGCCACAGCTAGCTCATCAATACCAATTCTAGGGTTGTGCCCACACCACCTACCTTTGCACATCCAGAAAGTCTCCCCTACTGTATGAATCGAATGAGTATTTGAGTCTACGACCTTAAGACTCTTCCGTTTATCTTTTATTGAAGGATGGTAATACCTTTCTCAACTATTCCACCTTAAGAGAATTGCATGTACCCTTTTATTACCCTTTTTGTATGTCTGAGAATCATATATAACCTCTTAATACCCTTTTCATATGTTAAGTATTGCCTGACTACTCAAAAAAACTTTCCTTTTGTTTCAAGATAAACCTTAGCTGGGCGCCTGGGTGGCTCAGTGGGTAAGCCGCTGCCTTCGGCTCAGGTCATGATCTCAGGGTCCTGGGATCGAGTCCCACATTGGGCTCTCTGCTCAGCAGGGAGCCTGCTTCCCTCTCTCTCTCTCTCTCTCTCTCTCTGGCTGCCTCTCTACTTGTGATCTCTGTCAAATAAATAAATAAAATCTTTAAAAAAAAAAAAGATAAAACCTTAGCTTTGTAGAACTAAAAAACATACAGGGAAAACTAGTGCTTTAGAACAAAATTTGAATTTTAAAGTAAAAATACATAATCTACCATACTTATCTTTTAGCAAACATCAAGAGGTTCAAAATTGCCACCTCTGTTTTAACATAAATTATGCTTGCTTTGGTTCAAGAACCACCATTCAAAATCATCGTAAAATTTAGTGAACCAAGTGTCATTTTCTTTCACTGATATTATAGGGGAAGTTAAACAGTGCTTATGAACAGTTCATATATAAAAATATATTGTAAATTATAAACGAATCAGTTGTACTTATTACCACAACCATTCCACTATAAAATGGGGAATTCCTCCCCTGGGAGGTAGTAGCATTAAATTATTGGACTCTAAATTTCAGAGGGAGGAAGGACAATTAGTGAAATACTAAGACAATTAGTAAAATGGAAAAGTTAAAACCCATCTCCTAGTCACATGCTCAAACATGAAAGTCACACACAAAGAGTCAAGACTAGTGTAAAAGGGGGGGCCAAATTATTATTATATTTAAAAATTTGATCATAACCAATTTTGTTGGCATTAAAATTAGAGGTATTTTCAATTTGAATGGATAAACCAAAAACCAGAAATTAAGTTTGGTAAAAATGGGAACAGGAGTTTTCCAGTAATTACAGATTAGAAGGCAGAAATCAATTTAGAGAAACACAGACAAACCCCATGTTTACAATGATTGTTCCACGGATTTAAACTTCAGTAGTGCATTAGTAAACTGTTCACATTTAGATCTTCACCTTGAGATTAGATAGCTGTTTCTTTAAAAAAAAATCTCATTACCTTGTGCAAATAAATCGGTCTTCCATGTGCCTTAGCACACTTAAAATTTCTCCATTGTATATATACAAAACACCTACCAACTGGTAGGGCAAAATACATACTTTCATAACAAAACTATAATGTACCTCTCAAGTATGAACAATATACACATAATACATGGTATACAGTATTTACAAAATATAAAATATAATACAAGCTGTTTGTAATTTTTTAAACTCATCTTTTGCACTTGTATGTTACAAGGCAAATTTCCATTTCTGTACCAATTTTCTTTTCAAGAGTCCAGGAATTTTGAAAAAACTGTTTTACAGACATATTGCAATCTGAGATCTAAGTTTGAACTTTTAGGAGCGTTTTTAAGTGTACTGCCATCAACTCCCTATTTTGGTTGGAATTTTCTATAGTGCTTCCCATCCAGTGACTAGGAGGCTTTGGAAGAACACTAGGAGAAGGTGGATCACTAAACTTTGCCCCAGCATAATTTTCCTTTTGGTTCACTTCAGTTAGAAATGCTGATTTCTTCAAATGCATATTTTTAATGTTCTCAGTATTTTTAAAAGGCTTTTTTTCTTGCTTCTGGAGTAAATCAGATGAAACAGAATCCTGCCAAAAGTTATTTTCATTTCTTTTTGCAGAGGTGATCTTGGTTAGTGGTAAGTTATATTTGCTTTTCTGTCTGTTTATCTTTGGTTGTTCACACAAGTGTATACCATGAACAAGCTGGCCGTGGGGAATGGCAATTTTCTCCGATTTTCCCATCTTTGATTTTAAAACCTACAAAGACAAGGAACATAAAAGTGAATACAGTCTCATGACAGACATTAGTCACAAACCTCACACCATGTATTTAATGTCTTCTTCTCCTGGACTTTAGTTATGGTCTTGATTAAACATGTATGTGCTCGCTGCACTTATCAAATAAGCAAACTCCAAGTTTACTACTAAAAATATAATCATTACTATCACCAAGTGTCAAAGGGAAAATCCCAAAGTAACCCAAGTTCATCATTCTGTATCAACTGTAAGGAAGAGTAATGAGCAACCTTCCAAAAATACACAAGCTAATAAATGTGTCAGGGTAGTTTTACACTAGGATGTGTCTAAGAGAAATTTTCGCACGTTTTCATTTTGATTGGCTGAATCTGGTTAATAATAAAATCTATGTTCATAGATTACTATTGGTCTTTTAGTCAAGTCTTTTTAAAATTATTCCAAATAAAAACTTAATTAGCAGGAACTAGATTTTAAGTGACCAAGTGTTTGGTAATGGTTACTAACTACACAGAAAAATTATCTCCCAGTTTCTGAAAACAAAATTTCAGAAATTCAAATATTAAAAATTTAAATACTAATCACTTTATGTCTTTCCCTATTATATCTACTTACAGCAAATACATGACCAGAAAATTGTTTCCACCTGCCCCTACTTCCTGGTTTAACAACTGCTTCAAAAACTTTGCTACACCAATTCTAATCACTTTTCCTAACTCAAAGTGATCTTTATAGGAAGCCACGACCGGATGGAAAAGTATACAGTACTTAATTAGATCATTGCCCTTCCAGTACTTGTAATATGGTAGGGAAGCGGGACCCAAAAGACAAACGCTGGGGCACAAGGTAACATTCCATGTAACTGCCAGAGTTCCCTGTTTGAACTGTTATAGACAATAATAATTACTTGTTAACTAGGAAACAAGTAGTACGAAAGTAGACTATTAACTTATCCTGTATCACAGAGCCGTGGAATTTTAAAATTTTAATCTAATATAAGTAATCACGGAGGTCAAATCTCCTTCCCCCCCCAAGGGCACAGCGAGAGAGAACCTGCAAATCTCTCCAATATTCTTCCAGCAAGAAATGGTTGTAACTTATTTTCATTTTAAAAATATCTAATGTTTTAATTTTTTACCTTTTATTTTTTTACTTTTCTGAGAGCGAGCAAGTACACAAGGCGGGGGGTGGGGGGGTTAGCAGAGGGAGAAGCAGACTCCTCTAGGAGCAGGGAGCCCGATGCGGGGACTAGATCCCAGGATTCCGGGATCATGACAAACCGAGGGCCTACACTCAACCAACTTGAGCCACCCAGGCGCGCGCTTTTCTTTTCCAAGATTTTGTGAGACACAGAAGGAGCACAAGCAGGGGGAGCAGCGGACTCCCCGCTGAGCCGTGAGCCATACGCAGGGACTCGATCCCAGGACTCCAGGATTATAACTTGAGCCGGAGGCAGACGCTGAAACCACTGGCCACCAAAGCGTCCCAACTTATTTTCATTTCTTGTTAGGACAGTGTAAGTCTTTGAAACCGGAAAGTTTTATTTTGCTATAGAGATCAATTTCAAATCATTTTAGCGATTTAATCTCGTTTGAGTTTTCATTTTATCCTAACCCAACAGCATGGCAATTGGGTGGCTTAACGTCAACTCAACTTTTCTAAAAAGTTTCCTCGTTCTGGACACAATAAAACCACCTTCCACTAATAAGGCCTACTACAGCACGGACTGTAAATAAACCATCCCATTCATCTGATAGACTAACACGCAAAACATCGTTTCAAAGAGGCAAGAACTGCCGCCGCTCCTGCGAACTTCTGAAGTTAGAAGTAGAGCTAAGCAGGCTGGCCGGCGAGGGGCAGAGCCCCAATCGGGCCAGCGCCGCACACGCAGCACGTCTCATCTCAGCAAAAAGCCAAAGGGAATGGAGCTGCTCGTAGTATACTCCAAATCCCACAACAGGGCGGTGAGAAAAGTGCACGCGCGCCGCCGCCTATTCTTGCAGCTACCAACGGTCAGGTAGCTGACGACGGTCGCCCACCCCTTCCCCTACCACGGCCACACCGCCTAACCTTCATGAGCGCCGGAGCGCTGCGCACGTAGCGCGCGCTGACGTCAGCCTCCCGTGGGCCCCTTCCATCCCCCACCCCACCGCGCGCCCGAACACCGAAACCCCCTGGAACTGCGCCAGCCTTCTAAATTGGGGCTGTTGCTGGGGCGCAGCCGCTCCTCTCATTGGCTGGCTCCCGGGAGCCAATCAACAGCGCCAGCGCATGCCTCCCCCTCCCCCTCCCTTCCCAGCTAGAACAGAGCGGGCGTCACGGAAACTTCCCTCCCGAGTAAACAGCCGCCCCTCACCCCGGCCCCCCCTTCCCGACCCCTCAGAGCAGGGCCCCAAATTCCAGGGCCCGGCCGTGCCCGTCTAAGGGCCAGAACTCAACAGCCTCCATGTCCCCCTCGCGGTCCTTACCTCTCTTCTGAACAAGGGCTGGCCGGGCGCCGCGGGCGGCAGCTGGCCGGGGAAAGGGCTCGCTTCCTCAGTTGGGGTTGCGGCCGCAGGACCTGGGGCCAAACTGGCCGCCTGGTCCGGGACTTCCTGCGTTCCGCTCGGGCCCGTCGCGGGGCTCCGCCCGCCCTCGAGGCTCGGCCGGTGCTGCTGGTACTGATGGAAGCGGCTGGGCAGCTGCCCCGCCGGGCTGGCCCGCACCCTCTTCTTTCGCCGCTTCTTTGGCGCTGCCCGAGGGGTGCCTCCCGCCGTAGCTAGACTACAGTTGGACAGAGGTGCAGGGGCGCGAGGCTGTGGGGTCAGACAGGGACCGTCTCCCCCGAGGAAGTGAGGGAGGAAAAGGGTGGGGGGCAGTGCCCGGGGGTCCGGGATCCGGGGTAAAGGCGGAGGGGCCGTGGTCACCATCGGGAGGGCCCCGAAGTAACCACGGGTGGAAAAGCCCAGAGACGCAAGGCGGCCGCCCAGGACAAGTGGCTCCCGCTGGGGGACGGAGACGACGGTCATAGCTCTAGGAGGAAAGTGGCTCAGCAAGAAGAAAAGGAGGAAGTGAAGCCAGCGATCACAGGGCGGCGGCGGCGGCGGCGGCGGCGGCGGCGGCGGCGGCGGCTGCTGCTGCTAAGAGAGCCCGACTGGAGCGCGGACCATGGTTCGGGCGGTGGCGGCGCAGCAACAAACAGCTTCAGCCTCAGCGCGGAGTGTTGTTATCAGAAGCTCCGCCCTGTGCCCGCCCACCTCCCTCCAGGAGCCCAATCAGAATGCGACAGAACTGGCCACGCCCCTTCTGCTCTCCCTCCACCGCCTCGGAGAGACGCACACAAACAACCAGCTTGCTGCAGCCCCGCACAAAGAGCACGCACTGCGCAGGCGCTGCCAACGGGCTCTTTCGGGAAGAGCCGGTCCCGCGAACAATGAAGTTCCGTTTCAGCCCCACCTCCCCCACCCTTCTCCTTACTAGCCCCCGCACCTTGCCCCGAAGGCAGTGGTGGAAGTGCCGTATCTAGGCTGAATTTGGAAAAGGGGATGGGGGCGGGAGAAAGAATCGAGAAACATCAAGGCCCTTGATGCTTCCTCAGCTACTGACCTTGGGGATGTATCTGTTTTATTTCAAGCCTAATGTAACAGTATTAATTATTTTTTTAAGATTTCAAAGTACGTTATAGGGGTTTCATTCTTAGCAGTTGTAAGGAAATCAGTCCACATTTAAATTATATTTGGCGAACTGCGACTTAACGTTTTTGTTTTTTGTTTTTTTTGTTTTTTGTTTTCATTTACTTCGGGTCTCCAACGCTGTTCGTTAGCCACGGTAAAGAGTGAGAAGGGAGTAACTTGAAATTGGCCCCTTAGTATATAAAGAGTTCCCCATAAATCCGTAACTGAGCAGTGGAAATGTTACTGTCCTTATACTTGAAGAACTGTGAGACTTTGAGGTCACGAAACGGTGCCTGACACAGGAGAAAGCAAAGGAAGAGGCTTGCGTCTCAGAGGGAGAAAGTGAAACGGCTCTGCAACATACAGTCTTGTTTTGCTAGTTGTGTGTTATGGAAATCTCACGCGCATCATCCCTCCGCACTGCGCTCACACACACAAAATATCGTGGTTATTTTATCAAGTACTTTTGTGGTAGAAACTGTTCTTTACATAAACTGTCATTTGAACTTCACAACATCCCTAAGGAACTGGTACTATATTTTAGCCCCATTTCATGGGGGGGGGGGGGAACAGCTTTAGAAAGGCAAAAAATCCTTGTCAAACATCATGCGGTAAGTTAATAGAATTTGGACTCCAGTCTAGGGATTGCAAGATCAAAGTGCGATAGGTCTTTAGACCACCACAATAATCTTACACTTCTCTATATCCTTGGAGCTTCTAGCGAATATTTTTCAGCTTTGTGGTGCTTGATAAATGTTTTATGATTGGTAACAAAGTTGGACAGAGGGAATATCTAGATTAATGCTTCCAAAACTTTATGCAAATGGTATAAACCCCTTGTAAATTGAGGAAGATCTGTATAAACTTTTCAAATGATAGTCCATCATTAATGGTTGCTGGGTTTTATCATTTTTGCTAGATTTTACTCATTCTTGGGTTTCCAACAGGTTACATAGTAAGCGCTCCTATTCACTGGATGAATGGGAATCCTATACTTCCAGAGCTGTGACAGATCTTAGAGGGCCTTTAATTCAGATCCTCTGGTCTGCAAATTGAAGTTGGGTTCAAGAATGGCCTGGCAAAAGTTGGTGGAAAAGAACAGGCAAAGATTATGGAGACTCTGGAATGATGTGGTTCTTTTTTTTTTTTTGTAAGAATTTTAAAAAATAAATAAAAATTAATATTTAAAAAATTGTTTTAGTAAGAGTTTATACTTTCTCAAAGCACTTTTTTATCTAACTCCTTTTCTTCGTACCCTAATCCTTTAAAGTAGATAGAGATAAGTTCTATTTTACCTTTAATGTAAATAAAGCCTCTAAAGATAAAATAACATACCAAAGAGTCACGGAATGAGTCAAGGACTAAATCCCTTGAACTCCTAATGCCTAGTCCTCTTTTCAATTTGCCGCAAGGCCTAAAGTTTGGTTTTTATCTGGGGTGATATCGCACTGTCCTGGAGAATAATTTACCCTCCAGGGAGCTGCTCACTGGTAGTTCCAAGGGGCCCTTGATGGAAGACACCTATTATTGTCTGTGTGTATCTCTTGGGTGAACCTTAGAGTTATTACGTGGTATGTAGTTTATATTTTTGAGGCCAAAAGGATAGGCCTCATGTAAGACTCTGGATTCTGTGCATTAAGGAAGGTAGCCTTGCAGCTGTGGCTGGACAATGAGTGCTAAGCTGGCACCTCCCACAAAGAGGGAGCTGGAATGGATCACCAGAAGAAAATAATCCAGGTTTTTAAAAACCACATTAGTGGATTTCATATTATTCTTTATATATATAGTTTGTACAGATCCTTTGTCTTCAGGAAAGCCTAATTTTAATACTCAAACCTGGTTTCATCTGTGCTAGATGATATAAAGGAAGAGGTCAGATGCTCTTTCTGGGCCCAAACTGTGAATCGTGGATGTACCAAGACATTCCAAGGGTAAAATAAGTTTTGGGAGGACTCTCAGGGGTCTTGAAGACTTTTGTTCCAGTGCATGTCTTGGTTTTATTTTGAAGGCAGCAGTTTCTTTAGAGAAGGTTTTTTTTTTTTTTTAATAAACAATTGAAAAGTATACCAGGTAGTAAAGAGCAGGGAAAAGAGGTACAAAACCACATATGAAATCAGCAGCTTATGAGCCTTAACATTTCAGAGCCTTCTGAATTCCTCTGCTCTCTCTCCAGCTGACCTTTGTCTCTTATTTTACTTCTGTCCTTCTCTCGCTTTCTCTGCCTTGAATACCATCTTTCTGTTCTCCTCTTTTTTTGTTGTTGTTCTCCTTCTCTTAATATTTTTCTTTCCCCCTCATTGTGGCTTTAATTCTATTTCCTCTACCTATTACTGCTTAAATCGTAAATGTCTAAGCTCTAAGGGACATGTGTGAAAAGAGGAACACTCCTAGTTTACACTTTCCTTACTGCTCAAATTATTCATCTTTCATATCTATTAGATAAAATTCCTCTAAACACTGAACACAACCAGGAAATCAAAATGTTTAAACTTAACAACCCAAAATTTCCCTGACGTTTAAGCATTGACCACAAGCCTTATTTTATCAGCATAGTCTGAAAAATTTAATTGAAATTATTAGGTTTATATTTAGAAGCAAACGATGTGCACAAAATTTCACAATAATGACAAAATTGGTACTTAAATTGCTACTAAAGTATCACTGTCGCAGGTTGAAATTAATGTCTTTGTTGTCCCTATACTTATACCTTTCTGGAGTGGCAGTAATTTCATCACATTTATTTCTTAAACTTTCCTAAGAGGGGCAAGTGGGCCTGTGCAGGTTGTACTTTGCACAAGGGTGCCTGGCCAAAGGTGGAAGGGAGACCTGAAATACAGCTCTCTCTGCCATCTTTCCAGGCTGTACCTGGAAGAAATCTTTTTCTTATTGGTACGAAGGTGTCAAAGGACCAGTGGCAGCCCTGGGGTACAATAATATTATAGAGATTTGATTCTCCTTCATCCTAGATATAAAACCAAAAGAAAGAGCATGTTATTTTGACCAGATGGGGTTTCAACCAATTTAATCTTAGTTGGGTCATAGGCTTGGTTGTATCTCCTTTCATACATTGATAAAAACTTTTTATTTTTAATTTTTTTATTTTTTTATGTTAGTCACCATACAGTACATCATTAGTTTTTGCTTTACTGTTCCATGATTGATCATTTGCATGTAACACCCAGTGCTCCATGCAGTACGTGCCCTCCTTAATATCTATCACTGGGCTAACCTGTCCCCCACCCTGATAAAACTTTTTAAATCCTTGCCATTCATAGGATGAAGTGCTTCCCTTGAAATGATGTATTTTTTTTTTATTTTAAAGATTTTATTTATTTGACAGAGAGATCACAAGTAGAGAGAGAGAGAGAGAGAGGAGGAAGCAGGCTCCCTGCCTGGCAGAGAGCCCGATGTGGGACTCGATTCCAGGACCCTGAGATCATGACCTGAGCTAAAGGCAGAGGCTTAACCCACTGAGCCACCCAGGCAGCCCCGAAATGATGTATTTTTTAAGTTTCATTTGGCCGTTTTACAGAATCCAAGTTCTTTTTTTTTTTAAGATTTTATTTATTTATTTGAAAGAGATAGCACAGGTAGGCAGAGCAGCAGGCAGAGGGAGAGGGAGAAGCAGGCTCTCCCCTGAGCAGGTATTCAATGTGGGGCTTGATCCCGGGACCCTGGGATCATGACCTGAGCTGAAGACAGAGGCTTCAACGACTGAGCCACCCAGGTGCCCCAGAATCCAGATTCTTATCATTACATAATGAGCTAGATTGTTCATTTTTTGCAAACTGATTCTGTCTCATTAATTCCTTAAAATTAATAGGATCATTGAAAGTTTTCACCTTTCATGAGTCAGGGAGGGAGTCTACGCAATTAGCTATCTTCAGGAATTTGGCAAATTATCGTCGTGAAAACCACTATGGAATTCACCTTTTACTTGGTCATTTTGCTACCCCAGTTCTGATTAAATGTTGGGTCGCCTTTCTACCTAGTTGTTACAAGTGACAAATGATGTGGAGCAGTTCTTTCTGTTCTTGATATAGTTTATATTTTTTTTCCAGGACTGCTTGGCTGATCTCCAGTTTCTTCTATTCATTCTTCCCTATTGTTGAATTAGAAAGAAGGTATGCCAATGCTTTATAAACTAATATATGCTTTAGATTTTTAAAAAAACCCATACAGTGGTGCCTGGATGGCTCAGTGGGTTGGAGCCTCTGCCTTCGGCTTAGGTCATGATCCCAGGGTCCTGGGATAGAGCCTCGCATGGCATCGGGCTCTCTGCTTGGCAGGGAGCCTGCTTCCCTTTCTCTCTCTCTGCCTGCCTCTCTGCCTACTTGTGATCTCTGTCTGTCAAATAAATAAATAAAATCTTAAAAAAAAAAAAACCCATACATATAAACCCATACATATAACTCTGTATTTATTCAACTTCTGAAAAATTAACATATCTATATTATCACAGGTACTATCTATTTTTTTAAGTTTTTTTTTTTTTTTTTTTAAGAAATCTCTGCATCCAGTCTGGGGCTCAAACTCACAACCCTGAGATCAAGACTCACCCCCTCCACCAACTGAGCCAGTCAGATTACACTATCTTTTATAGCCAAACTACCTATGACTAAATTTTAAAACTGTTTCCTTTGGAGAAGCATTATGGACTTTCACAGATTAACACAGTCTCAATCATCTATAATCATTCTCCTTTTTAAATTAAATCTTTAAATCTTGGTCAGTAAAAGTCCTTTAAAGATGGTTCTATTGTCTCTTCAGCACTTCTCCCAAACATTTTTAAAAACATCCTTGCTTTATATACACAAAATGTTCAGATTATCTTCCTCTTTCTCTAACCCTTTTATAAAGAACCTTAGTTCCCTTGGAATACTACATCAAAAATTAATGATGTATTGTATGGTGACTAACATCACACAATAAAAAAAAAAAACTAAAAACATACAAAAAACCCCAAAAACTTGAAATTCCTTTCAATGAAGAAAAATATTAGTGGAAAATTCTGGGCATCTGGGATGAATATGAGATTGTTTTTGTGTGAGTATAGATTGGGATTAGAATAATATGCTTCCTAGGCCATTTTATGGACAAAATTGGAAGACATTTCAAAGTCATGAGTCTACATTGACTTTTTTTAAAACTCTAATTCTAACACTATGAAATCACTGAAAACATCTATTCCATTGTAAAAAAAAAATATATATTATATATATATATATATATATATATATATATATATATAGGGTTTTTTCCCCAACATAATCTTAAAATTTTAACCCCTCAGCCAAACTGCAATTGTGCCCTTGTGTATAATCCTTATGTGTTCTCAGGTATCGATTGTATAATCACTTCATTAACCTTGATATCTTACATCCTACTACTTTGTCTCTTATGTCTTTCTTCCCTTTTTATCTTTTAATTTTTTCCCTACTGTTCTCATTATCACTCTGATTTATCTCCCCTGCCTTAAATATTCAAAGAATGGAACTGAAGCATAATTCCTGCTCCAGAGTGTTTTGTAACTCTGGAGAGTTATTGTCTTTCTCACCATTTAAGCTCCTTGCAAAACTTGGGCCATCCAGACCCATCCCTACTTGCAACTACTCTTGATCAAGTCATCAAAAACTTAATGCCAGTTTTGTGTGTGTGACAGAATGCATTCTGTGGAGTATTGGCACATTTTTATTGACTTATTGATGTATTTTTAGTTAAGTAGTGTTCTTATAAGTATTCCAGAATGATTTCTACATCACAAAAATTGGAGAAGGGCAGAGGACCACAGAAAAAGAAACGATTAGGACAAGCATTTTATAATTTACCAAGGTTTGAGTAAAGTAACCTCCCCCCTTTAAAGAAAGCATTATATACATTGTTAGGTTTTTTTCATTACAAGAATTCACTCAGATTCCTAAAGTAATGGCGTATTTGTTTTAAGGGTGTGCACACATAGACAGACATAAGGAAATCAAGACACATACCAGGCCTCATAGGATCCAGTGGAAACCTTCATACCCAGAACTCATGGGAGACAGAGAAATAACAGTATAGTGCCTAACTGACTTGGAATAAAGTCTGGAAACTCAAAATTTATTCAGGATCCCTTGCAACCTTAGTTACTAGGTTATTTTGTCAGTCCTTAGCAGATGTCAATCCTTATTCTAAATGTTCTGGCATTCCCATGACTCAACTAGTCTTTCTGTTTGCGCTTTTTGTGTATTTCCACTTCCACTATCACTACCAATTAACTGACTTTTCATCTAGAGTTCAAATTCCAAAGAGAGAAAAACCGATTGGTCCAGTTTGGATTGGTCCAGATTGGATGATTCATTACCATCATCTGGGTTCAACAGAACTTTCTTAACTCTCTTACTAGACCTCCTCTTGGTGGCTGTTGGCTAGGATGATGAAGCAGGATGATGAGGCATCTATGAATAAGGAACCACTTAGGGCCACGTGAGGGACTGTTGACATGACAGGCATTGAGTAGTTTAGCCAGCCCAGTACATTTCATAATCTACCTTCCAGGTCCAAAATACCTCTCTTCTTGGACCTCCAATTCCCAGGAATCCAAGGGAAGTGAGAGAACCTATGGAAACTCTGGGGATCTCTGACTGTTCTTAGAAAACTGGATTTCTAGGAATACTGTTCCATCATCCCCAGGGAAGCAACAATTAACTGGAGCTGAATGAAAGCTGTCCTTTCAAATAAGGCCTGTGCTCAGTCAGCTCATTTCACTCCTTTACTTCCCTGACTCTTTAGGCAAATACGCTGAAAACTCCTCTAAAAATAGATGGGAGGCAGTGAGACAAATGGCAATGACAGCTGTGAGGCACCTGAGGCCTCTGGCTAACATAGTCTGAGGAAATGGAAAGGTGGACATGGAGAGAAAGGCCCGAGACTTGGTGACTGACAATTTGGGTCCAGCAGAGAGACCAGGCTGTGTGTGGGCTGCTTCCAACTTCAAACCTGACTGATTTGAAGAGAAATCATAGCCTTGATAGGAACATGAAAATCCGGAGGGAGCAATTTCGGGAGAAATTACAATTGCTGTGACTTAATAAGGTGTTCTTTTTTCTTTTCTTTCCTTTTTTTTTTTTTTTTTAGTAAGGTTTTATTTTTTATGTTCTTCACTTTAAAGCCAAGGGAATTAAAATTTTGTTTTGTCTCTCAAAAACAAAAGAACCCCAAAGTAATTAAGTTGTTTTTTATTTGCCTATGAAGCCCTGATAGGAAAAGTGTTCTTACTCTGGTTCTGTGCAAAAACATGAAAATCCATTTGTTTAATCAGTGTGGTTATCTTTGACTATTTCATTTGATATTTCCAGAAGATAGGAAAACTACTTCCAAGAAATTTAAGATACATAAGAAGAGAATGAATTAAAACATATTCTATTAAATCTTCTTTATTTTTTCAGGTCCCAGAGTGATCCATTCAATCTAGTCCTTCTAAGCAGCTAAAAGTCCATGAGGAAAACAGCATATTTCATTTTTACAAAATGCTCCAGTGCCTCAATTTTTATAATACTTGAACTTAGGGTGATGTGATAGAGTAGAATTTCAGACGCTAGGGCTCTTTCAACTATGTGATGTTAAAGGTTACAAAATGAGTATTTGTTTTAGAGAAATGCTTGTGATTTTCAAGCCTAAGGGAGACTATAAAGGGTTTTGTTTTGTTTTGTTTTTTTTCTTTCTGTAGTTTGTAACCTCAGAACATAAAAAGAAAAATGAGCTTTGGCCAATGATGTCCTGTTAATTCTTCCTGAGAAAGAACATTTCCATATCCTTATAACATCCGGAAGGATTTAAGATTTGTACAAAACAGGGGCACCTGGGTGGCTCAGTTGGTTAAGCGGCTGCCTTTGGCTCGGGTCATGATTCCTGGGTCCTGGGATCGAGCCCCGCATTGGGCTCCCTGCTCAGCAGACAGCCTGCTTCTCTCTTTCCCTCTCTCCCTGCCGCTCTGCTTCCTTGTGCTCTCTCTCTAGCTCTCTGTCAAATAAACAAATAAAATATTTAAAAAAAAAGATTTGTACAAAACAATAAAATCAACATTGCCTAAATTATCTTAACCGTGTCTTTATTTTATCCTTGAAAATTTAAAATTTGTACACTAAGATAAAACTAACATTCCTTGAGTCATAGCATTTTTTGAAATTCCTGGATGTACAGAGAGAGACCAAAACAATGTTTGGGTTGCAGAGCTGAAGACCAAGTACAACCAACTTCACCGAGCTGCTCAGAATGAGGCTGTGATACTGATATTTTGCCAAGTTTTCTCCGAGATATTGATTATGACTCACAGCCAGAAAAATGACTCATTCCTATCAATGCTATACCTAAAATTATGTCACCAGCTTTTTGAGTTTCAGAGTAGAGAACAGGGTCATTTTGTGACCTAATTAGTAAGTTAGCAAATTTGAGTTATTCTGCCTATGTGTAACAAATGTGTATACATGTGATTAGGTTAAATGCTAACATCAGAGGATCTTTTCTTTTCTTTTTTTTTTTTTTTAAGATTTTATTTATTTATTTGACAGACAGAGATTACAAATAGGCAGAGAGGCAGGCAGAGAGAGAGAGGGGGAAGCAGGCTCCCGGCTGAGCAGGGAGCCCAGGATCATGACCTCTGAGCCAAAGGCAGACGCTTAAAACCAACTGACCTACCCAGGCGCCCCATCAGAGGATCTTTAAGATCTAGCCCAGCCAGATCATGCCATAGGGATGGCCAATTGCCAATAATGTATGCCATAAACACAGAGCTTACAATCAACCTCTTATCACAATACCCTAAAATGTAAGCAGTCAGGCAAGGATCACCAGATTTTTAAGGACCCAAAGAAAGCAAACAAACAGGAATAAAAGGAAAACAAACAGGACTAAAAAGCTCCCTTAACTAGTAGCACCGGAGTGTTAGGAGTATAGTACATCTATGCAACACAAACAAGATAGTATAAAAAGGAGACAGTTGGAGAAAAAGAGCTCTTGAAAATGAAAAATATCATGGCAGAAATACAAATTCCAGTTGAAAAAAATAAAAGGAAACTTTAAGTCAATCTCCCAAAAAGTAAAATTTAAAGATGAAGAGTTTGAAAAATAGGAAAGAAAAGAGAATTAGAGGATCTGTCCAGGAGATGCACATTCTCAAGAATTTGAGAAAGGAAAACAGAGTGTGGAGGGGAGGAAGTTTAAAAAGAAACCATACAAGTTTCCTAGAACTGAAGAACATGAATCTGCAGATTGAAACGGCCCACTGAGCGCTCAACAGAATGGATGCAAATTGGCCTACACCAAGAAAGGTAATAAGGTAATAATAATAATTTTTTTAAAGGCTTGATTATTAAAATCTTTTCATGGGAGAAATAGGTCATATACAAAGCATCAGAATTGGAATAGTATCTGAAATACCAGCCTGAAGCTAGAAGAGAATAGAACAATAACTTTCAAAATCAAGGATAAATGAATGCCAACTTAGAATCTGCCTTCTCCTGTTACGCACGGAATGTGTATGTCCCTCCAAAATGCATGTGTTGAACCCCAGCCTCCTAAGGAGACAGTATCAGGAGATGGGGGCTTTGGGAGGCAGTTAGGCCATGAGAATGGAGCCCTCATAAATGGGATAAGTGCCCTTTGAATAGTTAATGAGAGAGTTTGCATCCTCTCTCCGCTCTTTGCCATGTGAAGATACAATGAGAAGTCTGAAATCTGCAGCTCCGAAGAGAGTTCTCGTCAGAACCCAAGCAGGCTGGCACCCTGGTGTTGGAGTTCACCCTCCAGGAAGAAATAAATAGTAACAAATAACTGTTAGAAATAGATTTCTGCTGTTAATAAGCCATCCAGTCTGTGGTGCTTCGTTCTAGCAGCCTGAACTATCAATCAAATATAAGGGTAGAAAAAATATCTTTCAAATATGGTAATGGGTCAAGAAATTTACTGCATGCGCAGTTTTCCCAGGAAGCTACTAGAAGAGTCATTTCATTAAAGAGAGTAAATCAAGAAAGGATAAGACATGGGATCCAGGAAACTCCTCCTGAGCAAGAGAGGAGCGAAGGGAATTTCCAGGATTAGGGCGAGAAGTGAGCTCAGGGTGGCAACTGCACAAGTAGCCTAAGGAGAAGGCAGCCCAGACTGCGGTAGGACAGAGGACTCTGGGGAGGAGGGGAGGATTTTCAAGAAAGAAAACAAAAATCTAGGGGCGCCTGGGTGGCTCAGTGGGTTAAAGCCTCTGCCTTCGGCTCAGGTCATGATCTCAGGGTCCTGGGATCGAGCCCGCAGGGAGCCTGCTTCCTCCTCTCTCTCTGCTTGCCTCTCTGCCTACTTGTGATCTCTGTCTGTCAAATAAATAAATAAAATCTTAAAAAAAAAAAAAAAGAAAACAAAAATCTAGAATCATCAATATGTTTGAAAGAATTGAGACGAGAGGTGCTTCTGGCAGAGAGCTCGGGGATGAATAAATGCTGGGTAAATGGAAAATGAAGCAAAGAAAATGAAGTCAAGGAAAGAGCAAGGCAATTATTAATGCCAATGAAGAACAAAAGTACAAGAAAGAATATATTCATAGTACAACTGCTCACATGCAAACCACCAAATATCAACAGAATCTAAACTTAGGATATAACTAATTTAGGAGGATGGGGAAGGAGAGTATATATATATAATATATAATATAATATAATATAATATAATATAACATATGTATGTGTATATATAGGTGGGATCCGGGTAATAAACAGCTGAAATCTCATCTTCATTGTAGAAAGTCATTGGTTTATATCTTTTTTCTTTTCTTTTTTTTTTTTTTAGAGATTTTATTTATTTGACAGAGAGAGAGATCACAAGTAGAGAAAGAGAGAGGAGGAAGCAGGCTCCCTGCCTAGCAGAGAGCCCGATGCGGGACTCGATCCCAGGACCCTGAGATCATGACCTGAGCCAAAGGCAGAGGCTTTAACTCACTGAGCCACCCAGGCAGCCCCATCAGTTTATATCTTAAGCCAAAAACTAAATATAACACTATTAGCGTTTTATTTTATATGAAGGTTAACACTAAATACCAGGTAAGAGGGTTGAAAGAGGTTTCCTGGGGACAGAGGGAACTGGTAGGATTTTAAAGTTAAAGTGAAGGCATAAAGGCATGTGTGTGCAAGGAAGGCGTGGGTAGGAAACAGAAAATAATCCAGAGAAGTAATAAAATTAGACTGAGGTCATACTAAGAGGGGCACTAGGACCCTGCTGAACAACTTAGAATTCCCAATCTGTGCTGTGGGAACCCCAGAAGCTCAGTGAGTAGGGACAGCACCTATAGGTGAGTGTACTTTGGAGTACTTTGGAGTAGATAGAAACAGAGGGGCAGACACTGAAAGCTGAAAGGCTGGGACGCCTGAGTGGCTCAGTTGGTTAAGCCTCTGCCTTCAGCTCAGGTCATGTTTTCAGGGTCCTGGGATTGAGCCCCACATCCAGTATGAGAGACACGCAGAAGAGGAGGCAGCAATATGACCACAGAAGCAGAGATTATGAGCCAGCCACAAGACAAGGAAGACCTGGAAACACCAGAAGTTGGAAGAGACAGGAACTGATATTCTGAGAGCTTTCCAAGGGAGTCATGACCCTGCTGTTTGAACTTCTGGCCCCCCAGAACTGTGAGAAAATAAATTTTTGTTGTAGTAAGCCACTAAATTCATGGTAATTTGTTATAGCAGCAATAGGACCCTAATACCATTGGTAATATTACATTGCCTAAATGTCCTAAAACACCTAAAAACCTAAATATTTTATGTATGGGGATTAGGTGTTTGGTTTCAAAGAATAGAAACCATACAAAGTAACTCAAGCAAAATGGGATTTATCTATCTATCTACCTATCCATCCATCTATTTATTTATTTTTTAAAAAGGGACTTATTGTAAGAATGCCGAGCTCAAGGAATCCATGGGAAACTAACCAAGCGTGAGTGGAGACATGAGGTGTGGGACACCAACACAAACTAGGAACACTTAAGGTGCAGCTTCTCTCCTGTCCCATGACCAAGTCAACTATGGGAGTCTCTCTTCTAAATTCCCAAGAAAAGGCTCTGAGTGACCCGGCTTGTATTTGGTATCCACTCTTGCCCCAATCAGTTGTGAGGGGAGCTTCAAGCAATTTGTAACTTGCTTGTTTGTGCTTTCGATTAAATAGCTCTCTGCTATGGATTTTCTGTTAAGTTTCAAGAAATTAGTTTGCATTGAAAAAGTTTGCATTGGAAGTTTGTACTATTTATTATTTTTATTTATGTATTCCCTTACTTGCCCCTAAATTATTTTTTCAAAGTGTGGTAAAATATACACAACATAAAACTGGCCATGTTAACCAAGTTGAAGCACACAATTCGGTAACAGTAATTTCACAATCTTGTGCAACCATTATCATTACCTAGTTCCAGAACATTTTTATTATTCTGAAAGAAAAGCCCCTTATCCATTAAGTAGTTGCTCTCCATCTCCCCCCTTCCATAACTCCTGGTAACCACTGAACTGCCTTCTGTCTCTATGAACTCTCCTTTTCTGGACATTGTATTTAAAGGTAAGTGTATGATATGTGGCGTTTAGTGGCTGATTTCTTTTAGTGAGCATGTTTTTAAAGTTCAGTCATGTCATAGTGTGTATCAGTACTTCATTCCTTTTTATGGACAAATACTATTCCATTGTATGGATATACCACTCTTGTTGGTCCATCCATTAATCAGTGGGCATTTGGATCATTTCCACCTTTTGGTTATTGTGAATTGTACTGCTATGGACATTTGTGCACAAGTTTTTGTTCTTCTGGGTATATACCTTGGAGTGGGATTGCTGAGTCATAGAGTGATCAGACGTTTACTGGAAAACCACCAAACTTTTTCAGAGTGAGTGCATTATTCTACATTCCCACCAGTAATGGCGAGTCTTTCAATTTCTCTTCAACCTCAACAACACTTCATCCTCACCAACACTTGCTTTCTGGTTGTTTTTTGTTTGTTTGTTTTTGTGATTATAGCCATCCTAGTGGGTATGAAGTGGTATCTCATGGTTTGTTTTTAGGATTATTTACTTATTTTTAGTAATCTCTGCACCCTAAGTTGGGGGCAAACGCATGACCCTGAGATCAAGAGTCACATGTTCTACGGACTGAGCCAGCCAGGCACCCCAATATCTCATGGTTTTGATTTACATTTCCCCAATGACTATCAATGTTGAGTGTCTTTACATATGCTTACTAGTCACATGTATATCTTCTTTGGATAAATGTCTGTTTAAGGCCTTTGTCCAGTTTTTGGTTAGGCTGTTTATCTTTTGTTGTTGAGTTGTAAGTGTTCTTTATATATTTATATATATGCTAGGACCATATTAGACATATGTTATTGTTTTTTGGCGTTTTTGTTTTGTTTTGTTTAGTGAGCTCTATGCCAGTGTGGGGCTCGAGTTCACAACCCAAAGATCAATAGTTGTGTGCTCTACCCACCGAGCCAGACACCCTATCATTAGTGGTTTTTAAATATGGCTGCAGAAGCTAAATCTCCTCCCATTTTTTGGTCGAGGTATTCTCAAACAGAAAAACACAAGGTTATAGTTTGTGCACATTCACTACAGACTAGAACTCATATTTTATTTTATTTTTTAAAAGGTCCTTTTTTTTTTTAAGATTTTTATTTACTTATTTGACAGAGAGAGACAGAGCACAAGCTGAGGGAGCAGCAAGCAGAGGGAGAGGGAGAAGCAGGATCCCCACGAGCAGGGAGCTAGAGCGGGACTCGATCCCAGGAAGCTGGGATCATGACCTGAGCTAAAGGCAGCCGCTTAATCGACTGAGCCACTAAGGCGTCCCTAGAGCCCATATTTTAAATAAGCAGCTAAGACTATCCTGTGCTCCTTCCCAATGGTTTAGTGGTTACAGCTGCAGAGTGCTATTTGCTATCTTCTGTCCTCTCAAATTCATCTTGGGGTGCCCCAGAGACAATCAATGACATGTCTGTTTCAACTTTCCGTGATTTCAGGTTATTCTCTTTTTCCCTTATTATTTTGCCTTTTTTTTTTTTTAAAGTGTTTTGAGATTATATTTTAAAGTACCTGTTTTTGGACACCTATCCATGTTTGGTGTGGGAAGTGTAGTTTTTCAGAATTATTACACTCTAAACAGGTAAATAAAAAAATGACTAACCAAGAAAATGAAGAATCTTTGATATTTTATATTTTTAGGAAACTGACTATGGTGGGAAGTAGCACTAAACATAGCCTAGTAGGATGCCTGGGTGGCTCAGTCTGCCCTTGGCTCAAGTCATGATCCCAGGGTCCCTGGGTAGAGTCCCATATTGGGCTCCTTGCTCAGTGGGGAACCTACTTCTCCCTCTGCCTGCTGCTCCCCCTGCTTGTTCTCTCTCTCTCTCTCTGACAAGTAAATAAATAAAAACAACCTAGTAAATAAAATAGAAATAAAAGTAAAGAAAATAAAATAATGGCAGCAGGAAAATGAGCTGATTTGTGTGAGTTAATGATCTTTAAGTGATCAAAAGTTAAAAGCCACAAAATACGCTTATTTTTCCAAAAAGATAGCTCTGAAAGCATGCTGTGAAGTCACATGCTCTGCTCATTGCTTGCAATGGTCAGGCATAATTTATCTAAAGTCCACTCACCCTGATTACTTTGACACAACTGTAATACTGTTGCCACCAGGTTCCCAAAAGTGTCAAAATTTCCATTTACTCAGGAATACGGTTTTTCTTTCTTCCGGACTTTTAAGATTCTGCTTGCCCCAAAGTTTTGAATAATGCTGGCATTTCAGAAGAAGAGTCACATGGAATCCCTTGGTGTCTTATACTTCTGGGGCACCGGCTCCTGCTCCCAGTGAAATGCATCTTAATTCAAAAGTGAATCCTGGGGTGCCTGGATGGCTCAGTGGGTTAAGCCTCTGCCTTCAGCTCAGGTCATGACCTCAGGGTCCTGTGATAGAGCCCCGCTCTATCTGCTCAGCGGGGAGACTGCTTCCCACCCACTCTCTGCCTGCCTCTGCCTACTGGTGATGTGTCTCTCTCTGTCAAATAAATAAATAAAATCTTAAAAAAAAAAAAAAAAGTGAATCTTTTGGAGCACCTGAGTGGCTCAGTCAGTTGGGCTTCTGCTTTGTGCTCAGGTCATGATCCCAGTGTCCTGGGATTGAGCCCCACATCTGGCTCTCTGCTCAGCGGGGAGCCTGCTTCTCCCTCTCCCTCTGCCTGCCACTCTGCCTACTTGTGCTTTCTTTCTCTATCAAATAAATAAATAAAAATTTTAGAAATTAAAAAAGAAAAAAGTGAGTCTTTTGAATCCACTTACTTTCCAAACGAGGAAAGTGAAGTAATTTGCTCAAAGTTTAGAGTTAAGGATGAAACCTAATGCACAGAATGGGAGAAATTATTTGCTAATCATATACCTGATAAGATACTTGTATCCAGAATATATGAAGAACTATTACAACTCAATAATAAATAACAAATAACCCAACTTAAAAATGGGCAAATTATCCTAATGGACATTTCTCCAAAGAAGATATATAACTGGCCATGTGTTCATGAAAAGATGCTCCACATCATTAATTATTAGTAAAATGCAAATAAAAAACCGTAATGAGAACCACTTTACATCCACTAGGCTTGCTACAATAAAAAAAAAAAATGACAGATGTTGGTGTGGATATGGAGAAATTAGAGTTCTCATATATTGTTGGTAGGAATGTCAAATGGTGCAGCCACTTTGGAAAACAAGCTTGTCAATTCCTCAAAATGTTAACATGGTTATTTATAAACCAGCAATTTCACTCTTAAGTATATAGCCAAGAGAATTGAAACAAAATATATATTTGCACACACACACACACACACACACACACACACACACACCACAAACTTGTACCTCAAATAGCAGCATTATTTATAATAGCCCCAAAGTGAAAACAATCCAAATGTCTGTAAATTAAGAATGGACTACCAAGTAGTGATATATCCATACAATGGAATAGTGTTCAGCCATAAAAAGGAATGAAGTACTGTGGCGCCTGGGGAGCTCAGATTGTAGCATCTGTCTTTGGCTCCAGTCATGATCCCAGGGTCCTGGGATGGAGCCCTGCATAAGGCTCCCTGCTCGGTGGTGAGTCCGCTTCTTCCTTTGCTTCTACTGCTCTCCCTGTTGGTGCTCTCACTCTCTCTGCCAAATAGATAAATAAAATCTTAAAGAAAAAAAAAGAATGAAGCACTGATACACACTACAACATGGACAGACTTTGAAAACATGCTCAGTGAAAGAAGCCAGCCACAAAAGACCACATAGTATAATATTCCTTTTATATGAAATGTCCAGAAAAGGCAAATCCAGAGACAGAAAGTAGATTAGCAGCTGCTAAGGGGTGGGGAAGAAGGAACAGGGAGGGACTGCTAATGGCTAGGGGGTTCTTTTGGAAACAAAACAAAATGCTTCTTTTAATTAAATATTATTTTATTTTATTTATTTTTTAAAAAAGATTTTATTTATTTCAGAGAGAGCACATGAGTGAGCGCAAGCATGAGTAGGGTGAGGGGCAGAGGGAGAAGCAGGCTCCCCACTGAGTAGGGAGCTCGAGGTGGGACTCCATTCCAGGACCCTGGGATCATGACCCAAACTGAAGGCAGCCACTTAACCTGAGAAGGGAAGTCTGTGTTCTAAGGCAGTTGACCAATCCAGCCGGGAAATCCCAGTCCCCGCCCCCAGGGCCATTTTGGTTTTCCCCTCCTGCCCCGCCCCCGGAGGCCGCAAGCGTGGCACAAATAGGAAGTAAGAGAGTATAACCTACCCTCTTTGTTTGTGCTCAGGGTTCAGACCTTGGGAGATTCCTCTGAGCCTGCAGTCAGTAAATAAACCTCCAATCTTCCAACGTCTGCGAGTGCCACTTGGTTCTTTAGCTAGGATCCAGTCCAGGTTCCATAACAAACCAACTGCGCCACACAGGTGCCCTAAAAATATTAGTTTGAAATTAGGGTGTCTGGGGCGCCTGGGTGGCTCAGTGGGTTAAGCCCCTGCCTTCGGCTCAGGTCATGATCTCAGGGTCCTGGGATTGAGTCCTGTATCGGGCTCTCTGCTCAGCAGGGAGCCTGTTTCCCTCTCTCTCTCTCTGCCTGCCTCTCTGTCTACTTGTGATCTCTCTCTGTCAAATAATAAATAAAATCTTAAAATAAAATAACATAAAATAAATAAAGATTTGAAATTAGAGTGTCTGGGTGGCTCAGTTGGTTAAGTGGCCACCTCTTGGTTTAGGCCCAGGTCATGATCTTAGAGTCCTGGGATGGAGACCTATGTTGGGCTCTGCACTCAGCAAGGAACCTGCTTGAGGTTCTCTCTCTTCCTCTCCCTCTGTCCCTCCTCCTGCTCACGCTCTCTCTCTTTCTAAAGTGAATACATAAATCTTTAAAAAAATGTTTTAAAATTAGATAGTGGTGATGGTTGCACAATTTTATAAATATGCTAAAATCCACTGAATTGTAAACTTTGAAAGTGTGAATTTTATGGTATAGGAATTTTTCTTAACAAAACTGTTATATTAAAAAACAACACAAGAACAAAACCCCCAATCTTTGTTTATACTTATTCACTGAGCTAACAGGTAAAGTGAATTTCTAGAGAGACATAGAAATCTTCCCTTTCTGTTTGGGAAAATTCTCTTGTCTGGCTCTATTAATTTACTCGTCCTGTTATTCTGATGTCTGTCAAGTTTTCCACTGAAATGCTGTATATTCCTTCTCAGGCATTGCCATCCTGATATAGGTTAAAAAAAAAATCTGTGGAAGCTTTTCCACTTTAAACAGATAAAAGCAAAGCTGCTTTGGTTGGAAATGTGGGAGACCTGGTATGTTAAACATACACTTTTACGTATAGTCTGATTTCTGTTACACAATGGGTAGTAAAGCAAGCCCTTTAGCTGGGACTTTTTCCTAAATAAGGAGAAATCTTATTAGACCATAAACTAGTAACTTTCTCTATCTAAAACCATTAGTGGACTTAAAATAAATAAGCAGGTCCTGCTCTGTAGCAAAATGATAAATAAATATAAATATAATATAAATAAATATAAATAAAACATCTTTTTAAAAAAGATTTTTATTTATTTGACAGAGAGACACACAGTGAGATAGAGAACACAGGCAGGAGTAGGAGGAAGGGAGCTTCCCGCTGAGCAGGGAGCCCAATAAGGGGCTTGATCCCAGGACCTTGGGATCATGACCTGAGCTGAAGGCAGCTGCTTAACGACTGAGCTACCCAGCAGCCCCTAAAGAAAACATTTTTTTAGAATGATCTGGGGAGCACTCCCGTAAGATAGGTAGATATATGTTGCTGTGGAGAATGTCTAAAAAACTCAAATATACATTTCCTGTTTTCAAAGAGCTTATACCTTCTTGGGAAGAGCTTATACATTTCTTCTGTAAAGCAGATAAGCCAGATACACAGGGAAGGTCGCGGTGGTATTAGCCGATGAGGAAGGGTTTAGAAACAGAACGTGTGAACTGAAGCCTTCCCACCATGGGAGCAAGGCCACACTACAGGGTTGAGGTCTTTTAGTGCTGCACGTGGTAGTCTGCGATCTTTCCCTCAGATCCTCAGCTGAGGGAGACAAAGCCGGGCCTCCAGCAAGGCCCCAGAAAATACAGAGGTGGAATGTAATTACGTACACCAGCTCTTTCCACACAAGCCCAGCAGGCTGAACTTCATTGTTTCCTTTCTTCAGCCCAGGCGCTGAGACAGTTGCTCACAAATGCGCCTTAACTTTATAACCTCTTTTCTCTCCTGACTGAAAAAGGCATGAGTTCTTTCCTTCATCCCCTTCCTGAGGTGCCTATTACACTCCCTTCTACCCAAGACCAGCATACTCCCCGAAGAATTTACATCTTATCTAACTTTCCTGCTCCAGGCTGTGAGCTGTTTTATACATTATTAAAGAATTGTGCAATCCTAAGCAAAGAGGTGGGAGGCAGGGAGGGTGAGAAACAGGAATTCTGTTCTCTTCTCAGGGTCTGGCCTCCCTGGAGGGCTGGGGGCTCTGTAACAGAGCAGATCATCAGTATTGCTGCAGCAACTTTCACTTTAGGACAACAGTTTCCAGAATGTGGTCAGAGAACCCCCTGGGGGCCCCAAGATCTTCCCTTTTCCCCACTATATGTCTGTATGAGACCGAATTTCAACTAAAACATATCACGACAGATTGAATGCAGAGACAGGAGAATCCAGCTGCCTCCTATTAAGCCAGACATAGGCAATTTGCCAAAAAAGTAGATGCCCTTCCTCTCAGTGATTTTTGTTTTGGTAAAGATAGCCGTTTTTTTAATTTAAAAAAATTTTTTTTAAAGATTTTATTTATTTATTTGAAAGAGAGAGATCACAAGTAGGCAGGCAGAGAGAGAGGGGGAAGCAGGCTCCCTACTGAGCAGAGAGCCCCATGTGGGGACTGAGCCAAAGGCAGAGGCTTAACCCATTGAGCCACCCAGGTGCCTCTATTTTAATATTTAATTTTTAAAAATTTTTTATTATTTATTTTAAAAGATTTTATTTATTTTATTTGAGAGAGAGCATGTGGGGGGGGGGGGGGCTGACAGGGGAGGAGAGAGAGACCCTTAAGCAGACTCCCTGCTTAGCACAGAGCCCAACACAGAGCTTAGTCCTGTATCCCTGAAATCCTGACTTGAGCTGAAATCAAGAGTCAGTGGCTCAACTGAGCCACTGAGGTGCCCCCCACCCCGCCCTTTCTTTTCATTTTTAAGTAATCTCTACATCCAAGATTGGGCTTGAACTTACAACCTGGAGATCAAGAGTTGCATGTCCCACTGACTGGGCTAGCCAGAGGCCCCAAAGATAGCTATGTTTTGTTTTTTTTTTAATATTTAATTAATTAAAATTTGATGCAGAGAGGGAGAGGGGGAGCACATGCATAAGCAGGGGAGTGTCAGGCAGAGGGAGAGGGAGAGGCATCTTTACCCTGAACAAGAGGCCCCACACGGGGCTCCATCCAAGGACCCGGAGATCATGACCAGAGCCAAAGGTAGATGCCTAACTGACTGAGCCATCTGGGTGCCCCGATAGCTATGTTTTATTTTTATTTTTATTTTTTTATTATTTACTTGACAGAGAGAGCGAGAGAGAGAGCACAAGTAGTCAGAGTGGCAGGCAGAGGGAGAGGGAGAAGCAGGTTCTCCATTGAGCCAAGAGCCTGATGTGGGGCTTGATCCCAGGACCTTGAGATCATGACCTGAGCCAAAGGCAGATACTCAACCGATTGAGACACCCAGGTGCCCTGATAGCTATGTTTTAAATGAAAATGCTATTTATGTTAACATGTAATGTATTTTTGTGGTTAATGGTTTTTTTTTAAGATTTTGTTTATTTATTCGATAGAGAGAGCAAGAGACATAAGCAGGCAGAGCAGCAGAGGGAGAGGAAGAAGCAGACTCCCCCCTGAGCAGGGAGCCTGATGCGGGGCTTGATCCCAGGACCCTGGGATCATGACCCAAGCTGAAGGCAGTCGCTTAACCAACTGAGCCACCCAGGCGCCCCTTTGTGGTTTATGTTAAACAAATTAATATTTTAAAAGTTTTATTTCAATTTTCATATAATGAATATTGATAAAACCCACGTAAAGAGAGCTTCTGGGAGACCTTAACAATTTTTTAAATTGTAAAGGGGTTGAGATTTAGAAGTTTGAGAACTGCTTCTTTAGGGCTACTCTTGGCCCCCATTTCTTCTCAGTCTTGCTCTTCCTGAGAGACCTCCCCCAGCCCCACTGCTTCATGTACCACCTCTGAGCTGATACGTGTTCTGGGCACCATGTGAGCTCCCATGGGCAAGGGTGCCAGGGAAGCAAGGTCGCCTCCGACAGCTGACACAACAGATGTGATCAATCCTTCACTCATTCCACAAATACTTATCGAAGTATTTCGATAAATATTTATCAAATATATATTTGATATATACACACACACACACACACACACACACACATATATATATATATATATATATATATATATATATATATATATATATATGGCATGTGCCACATAGTATTTAGGCGATGGGGTTACAACAGTAAGCAAAGCAGAAAATTCCCGAACATTTTACTGGGTTATATAAGGAGAGTGTAAAAGAGTATAATGAGAAAGAAAACCGTATGTAGAAGTAACACTAGAAATTACCTGTAAGAGCTTGACTTTATAAAGTATTTGGGGTAATCCCAAATTTCAGGTTCTTTTCCCACAGGGTTACCAAAGGCGATATTCAGACAACAGACCATGATAAAGGGAAATAATGTGATAAAGGGTGTGAGTGTGGGTGTATGTGTGTGTTTTCCTCTATCCTGTAAATTATGTTTCTAAGTAGCCATTCTGCCAATAGGCCTCTGGGAAGTAGGTGTTGACACATTCCATCTTAGTAAGAAGGTAGATATGATGCAGGAAAAGTTCGTGCCCGCCGTGGGAGTTGGGGAAGGAGAAGAACCAGGAAAGCAGACCTTATGACTGGCAGCTCAGATACAAGACAAAACTAGCAACCTTGCAGTACAAGCTGGTGATAATCCAGAGAAGAACATGGGCTGTGAGAAATCATGAGGTCATCTAAGTACCGCCTTCCACACACCTTCTGGAGGAAGAAAAGAAAAAGGAAACAGCTCTAATAGGGATCCCATTACCTGGGATGGGACCATGTTAAGTTAGAAGAGTGAAAGACTTTGTTTTATTGAGTATGAAACCCTGAGGCAGGGAACTCTGATAAGAACGACTCATTTAGACCCTTCCTTCTCCTTAACCCTAAACCAGGTATTACTACAAATTGGTCACATGGAAGACAGTAAGTTGAAGAGAAGAGATACCAGAGGGAAAAGAGAACAGGATAGACAGGTCTCTTCTCCAGAACGAATTGGTTCCCACCTTCTTTGCCACATAGGTCATCCAGAAGGGAAAAGCACAGAGATCTCTCCTTACACACTTACAACATTAATACAAGAAAGGGAGGGCTGAGGTGCCTGGCAGGCTCAGTCAGTGGAGCTTGGGCATCTTGATTTTGGGTTGGGAGTTCAGACCCCGCATTGGGTGAACAGATTACTTAAAATTAAAAAATCTTTTTTTTTTTTTTTTTTTTAAGATTTTATTTATTTGACAGAGAGAAATCACAAGTGGGCAGAGAGGCAGGCAGAGAGAGAGAGAGAGAGAGGAGAGGAAGCCGGCTCCCCGCAGAGCAGAGAGCCCGATGTGGGACTCGATCCCAGGACCCTGAGATCATGACCTGAGCTGAAGGCAGAGGCTTAAGCACTGAGCCACCCAGGTGCCCCAAAATTAAAAAATCTTTTAAAAGAGAAAAGAGAGGGGTGCCTGGGTGGCTTAGTCATTGTGCCTTCAACTCAGGTCATGATCTCAGGGCCCTGGGATGGAGCCCAGTGTGTTGGGCTCCCTGCTCAGTGGGGAATCTGCTTCTTTCTCTCCCCCTGCCTCTCCACCTCACTCGTGCTGTTTCTCTCAAATAAATAAGGTCTTAGAAAAAAGAGACAGAGAGAGAGAGAGATCTAGAGAGGAAAACAATGGTGAGGGGAGCAGGGGCAGTTTCTTCCATCCTGGAAAAGTTCTAGCATTCTGACAAGATAAGGAAGAAAAAGAGCCCCAATCTCATGTGGCCCAATGACAGTCCGGAAATGACCCATCAGTATATTGCAAACCAGTTTCTAATGAACCATGTTGTTCCTCTTGTAGCCAGAACACAGGCGTGCAGGATCACCTGGTTCTGCGGCTTCCACACAGACCAGGTTCTGCCACTCATTGCTGACAAAATCCAAAGACAGAGAAATGAGTGGTAATGAAACAAAAAAGGAATTAATTTCAGCGAGGCTGACAGTGGAAAGAGAGCCACGTGGTGTCTGAGACCATCTCCGAAGTGCTGAAAACACTTCCAGGTTTACATGAGGAAAATGGGGGACAAAGGTGGGTGGGTGCATGCCGGGAAGCTGGGAAGGTAAGTGCAACCATTGCCAAGGGCACGATCTTACTGCCTCAGGGCAGTTCTTACTGCTTGAGGGGATAGTTTCAGTTCCCATCAGAGCCTGCTTTGCCCCCGAGGTCTTTCACCTGAGTTAAGAGAGGAGCTGGAAAGAACTTAATCACTTAGAAAGTACAGAGGTCAAAATGGAGGCATAGTTGAAGTCCTTTTTCACTCTGCCAAACTCCCCTACCTTTCCTAGTCGGATTTGGTTAACGTAGGTAATAGTTCTTACATCCTGCAGTTCTGTGTCCTTTCCTGCCCGGAGATTTTAGGTGAAATTACTTGTCCAGAAGGATTATGCATATAGAAATGATTCAGTCATCCAGCTAATATTTATTGAGCTTGAGGGTTTTGCTCAGTTATGAGTCCTGAAATCGCTTCTGTGATCCAGTCTCCTGAGATGTGATATGCAGTGAAATGGATCCAGCTAAGGAGGAGGGCTGATTGAAAAGTCAGGAGGTAGATGATGAACAGGAGAAATAAGACCAACGTTCCAAAGCCCTAAATAAGCTAAAGTTCCTGGTTGACAGAAAGGGACCGTCTTGTGCACACAAAATAGGTTCAGTGTTGACCATTTCCTTCTCTGGATGTGATTTCTCCTTGACTTTGCGGTGCTGATGCAATCTTGTTCCACGGGTAGTTTATGCCTTTTAAAAAAATGTTTTCTAAAAAAATTGATTGACAGTTCCAATGTTCCCATACTCTTTCTAGCAATTTGAATCACCTTCCTTCAACTTCCTTAGAGGTGCCTACACAAAACGACCCAAATGTCAGGGCTGTTAAAAGACAAACTGAGGCATATGAAAAAATTTTAAGAGTTTATTCGAGCAAAAATGAGTGGGAATCAGGCAGTGCCAAAGCAGAAGTGGTTATCCTAACCACTTGGCCAGCAGAAGCTAGGGAAAGACAAAAAAAAAAAAAAAAAAAAAAAAAAGAGAGAGAGAGAGAGAGAGAAAAGAAAAGGCAGACACAAAGCAAAGAAATGATGAGATTTGCTGTAGCTTAAGCCTTTGCCTCATTCAGAAAAATCTTATTGGCTGTTTGTGATTGGCTGTCCTCAGGCCTGATTTCTCAGCATTCAGGAATTCACAGCGTTTGGTTTGCTAGAGCTCTAAGACATCAGAACCACCCAGGTCTACAGGCCTCCTTGTTTAACTTAACACAGCACAGAACAATGGCTGGCTGTTCAGTTGACTCTAGCACAGAGTTAGCTTATCCATGGCAAAATTTAAATCACAGATCTACCATAGATTCAATGCACTTTCCTCCAGCGTTTTGTTAATGTGTTTTCGGGGAATATTAACCTAAATGAAATGTAATTAGTATGAAAAACCTGTTCTCTGAAAACAAAACAGGTTATGCCTAATTTTTAGATCATTTACGAGGCAGGTGATAAATGGTAAAGGCCCTGATATTAGACCATCTAAGTGAAGTCCCAGCAACTGAATTTACTAGCTCTGTGACTTTAAAAGGGTTATTTGATGCCTGTCTGCTTCATTTTTCTTATATGTAAAATGGAAGTTATAATAAATAGCTTCTTATCCAGAGTTTGAGAGAGTAAATGAGCCAGTTACTGTCCAGTAGATGATAAATGATGTGCAATAAATATCAGTTTCATCATTATTAGTTTTAAAGTTTCTTTCCTGTTCTCTTCCATTTGTATAGTTAAGGCCATTTTCTTCTTCTTCTTCTTCTTCTTCTTCTTCTTCTTCTTCTTCTTCTTCTTCCGGAGCGCTGCGCACGTAGCGCGCGCTGACGTCGCCTCCCGTGGGCCCCTTCCATCCCCCACCCCACCGCGCGCCCGAACACCGAAACCCCCTGGAACTGCGCCAGCCTTCTAAATTGGGGCTGTTGCTGGGGCGCAGCCGCTCCTCTCATTGGCTGGCTCCCGGGAGCCAATCAACAGCGCCAGCGCATGCCTCCCCCTCCCCCTCCCTTCCCAGCTAGAACAGAGCGGGCGTCACGGAAACTTCCCTCCCGAGTAAACAGCCGCCCCTCACCCCGGCCCCCCCTTCCCGACCCCTCAGAGCAGGGCCCCAAATTCCAGGGCCCGGCCGTGCCCGTCTAAGGGCCAGAACTCAACAGCCTCCATGTCCCCCTCGCGGTCCTTACCTCTCTTCTGAACAAGGGCTGGCCGGGCGCCGCGGGCGGCAGCTGGCCGGGGAAAGGGCTCGCTTCCTCAGTTGGGGTTGCGGCCGCAGGACCTGGGGCCAAACTGGCCGCCTGGTCCGGGACTTCCTGCGTTCCGCTCGGGCCCGTCGCGGGGCTCCGCCCGCCCTCGAGGCTCGGCCGGTGCTGCTGGTACTGATGGAAGCGGCTGGGCAGCTGCCCCGCCGGGCTGGCCCGCACCCTCTTCTTTCGCCGCTTCTTTGGCGCTGCCCGAGGGGTGCCTCCCGCCGTAGCTAGACTACAGTTGGACAGAGGTGCAGGGGCGCGAGGCTGTGGGGTCAGACAGGGACCGTCTCCCCCGAGGAAGTGAGGGAGGAAAAGGGTGGGGGGCAGTGCCCGGGGGTCCGGGATCCGGGGTAAAGGCGGAGGGGCCGTGGTCACCATCGGGAGGGCCCCGAAGTAACCACGGGTGGAAAAGCCCAGAGACGCAAGGCGGCCGCCCAGGACAAGTGGCTCCCGCTGGGGGACGGAGACGACGGTCATAGCTCTAGGAGGAAAGTGGCTCAGCAAGAAGAAAAGGAGGAAGTGAAGCCAGCGATCACAGGGCGGCGGCGGCGGCGGCGGCGGCGGCGGCTGCTGCTGCTAAGAGAGCCCGACTGGAGCGCGGACCATGGTTCGGGCGGTGGCGGCGCAGCAACAAACAGCTTCAGCCTCAGCGCGGAGTGTTGTTATCAGAAGCTCCGCCCTGTGCCCGCCCACCTCCCTCCAGGAGCCCAATCAGAATGCGACAGAACTGGCCACGCCCCTTCTGCTCTCCCTCCACCGCCTCGGAGAGACGCACACAAACAACCAGCTTGCTGCAGCCCCGCACAAAGAGCACGCACTGCGCAGGCGCTGCCAACGGGCTCTTTCGGGAAGAGCCGGTCCCGCGAACAATGAAGTTCCGTTTCAGCCCCACCTCCCCCACCCTTCTCCTTACTAGCCCCCGCACCTTGCCCCGAAGGCAGTGGTGGAAGTGCCGTATCTAGGCTGAATTTGGAAAAGGGGATGGGGGCGGGAGAAAGAATCGAGAAACATCAAGGCCCTTGATGCTTCCTCAGCTACTGACCTTGGGGATGTATCTGTTTTATTTCAAGCCTAATGTAACAGTATTAATTATTTTTTTAAGATTTCAAAGTACGTTATAGGGGTTTCATTCTTAGCAGTTGTAAGGAAATCAGTCCACATTTAAATTATATTTGGCGAACTGCGACTTAACGTTTTTGTTTTTTGTTTTTTTTGTTTTTTGTTTTCATTTACTTCGGGTCTCCAACGCTGTTCGTTAGCCACGGTAAAGAGTGAGAAGGGAGTAACTTGAAATTGGCCCCTTAGTATATAAAGAGTTCCCCATAAATCCGTAACTGAGCAGTGGAAATGTTACTGTCCTTATACTTGAAGAACTGTGAGACTTTGAGGTCACGAAACGGTGCCTGACACAGGAGAAAGCAAAGGAAGAGGCTTGCGTCTCAGAGGGAGAAAGTGAAACGGCTCTGCAACATACAGTCTTGTTTTGCTAGTTGTGTGTTATGGAAATCTCACGCGCATCATCCCTCCGCACTGCGCTCACACACACAAAATATCGTGGTTATTTTATCAAGTACTTTTGTGGTAGAAACTGTTCTTTACATAAACTGTCATTTGAACTTCACAACATCCCTAAGGAACTGGTACTATATTTTAGCCCCATTTCATGGGGGGGGGGGGGAACAGCTTTAGAAAGGCAAAAAATCCTTGTCAAACATCATGCGGTAAGTTAATAGAATTTGGACTCCAGTCTAGGGATTGCAAGATCAAAGTGCGATAGGTCTTTAGACCACCACAATAATCTTACACTTCTCTATATCCTTGGAGCTTCTAGCGAATATTTTTCAGCTTTGTGGTGCTTGATAAATGTTTTATGATTGGTAACAAAGTTGGACAGAGGGAATATCTAGATTAATGCTTCCAAAACTTTATGCAAATGGTATAAACCCCTTGTAAATTGAGGAAGATCTGTATAAACTTTTCAAATGATAGTCCATCATTAATGGTTGCTGGGTTTTATCATTTTTGCTAGATTTTACTCATTCTTGGGTTTCCAACAGGTTACATAGTAAGCGCTCCTATTCACTGGATGAATGGGAATCCTATACTTCCAGAGCTGTGACAGATCTTAGAGGGCCTTTAATTCAGATCCTCTGGTCTGCAAATTGAAGTTGGGTTCAAGAATGGCCTGGCAAAAGTTGGTGGAAAAGAACAGGCAAAGATTATGGAGACTCTGGAATGATGTGGTTCTTTTTTTTTTTTGTAAGAATTTTAAAAAATAAATAAAAATTAATATTTAAAAAATTGTTTTAGTAAGAGTTTATACTTTCTCAAAGCACTTTTTTATCTAACTCCTTTTCTTCGTACCCTAATCCTTTAAAGTAGATAGAGATAAGTTCTATTTTACCTTTAATGTAAATAAAGCCTCTAAAGATAAAATAACATACCAAAGAGTCACGGAATGAGTCAAGGACTAAATCCCTTGAACTCCTAATGCCTAGTCCTCTTTTCAATTTGCCGCAAGGCCTAAAGTTTGGTTTTTATCTGGGGTGATATCGCACTGTCCTGGAGAATAATTTACCCTCCAGGGAGCTGCTCACTGGTAGTTCCAAGGGGCCCTTGATGGAAGACACCTATTATTGTCTGTGTGTATCTCTTGGGTGAACCTTAGAGTTATTACGTGGTATGTAGTTTATATTTTTGAGGCCAAAAGGATAGGCCTCATGTAAGACTCTGGATTCTGTGCATTAAGGAAGGTAGCCTTGCAGCTGTGGCTGGACAATGAGTGCTAAGCTGGCACCTCCCACAAAGAGGGAGCTGGAATGGATCACCAGAAGAAAATAATCCAGGTTTTTAAAAACCACATTAGTGGATTTCATATTATTCTTTATATATATAGTTTGTACAGATCCTTTGTCTTCAGGAAAGCCTAATTTTAATACTCAAACCTGGTTTCATCTGTGCTAGATGATATAAAGGAAGAGGTCAGATGCTCTTTCTGGGCCCAAACTGTGAATCGTGGATGTACCAAGACATTCCAAGGGTAAAATAAGTTTTGGGAGGACTCTCAGGGGTCTTGAAGACTTTTGTTCCAGTGCATGTCTTGGTTTTATTTTGAAGGCAGCAGTTTCTTTAGAGAAGGTTTTTTTTTTTTTTTAATAAACAATTGAAAAGTATACCAGGTAGTAAAGAGCAGGGAAAAGAGGTACAAAACCACATATGAAATCAGCAGCTTATGAGCCTTAACATTTCAGAGCCTTCTGAATTCCTCTGCTCTCTCTCCAGCTGACCTTTGTCTCTTATTTTACTTCTGTCCTTCTCTCGCTTTCTCTGCCTTGAATACCATCTTTCTGTTCTCCTCTTTTTTTGTTGTTGTTCTCCTTCTCTTAATATTTTTCTTTCCCCCTCATTGTGGCTTTAATTCTATTTCCTCTACCTATTACTGCTTAAATCGTAAATGTCTAAGCTCTAAGGGACATGTGTGAAAAGAGGAACACTCCTAGTTTACACTTTCCTTACTGCTCAAATTATTCATCTTTCATATCTATTAGATAAAATTCCTCTAAACACTGAACACAACCAGGAAATCAAAATGTTTAAACTTAACAACCCAAAATTTCCCTGACGTTTAAGCATTGACCACAAGCCTTATTTTATCAGCATAGTCTGAAAAATTTAATTGAAATTATTAGGTTTATATTTAGAAGCAAACGATGTGCACAAAATTTCACAATAATGACAAAATTGGTACTTAAATTGCTACTAAAGTATCACTGTCGCAGGTTGAAATTAATGTCTTTGTTGTCCCTATACTTATACCTTTCTGGAGTGGCAGTAATTTCATCACATTTATTTCTTAAACTTTCCTAAGAGGGGCAAGTGGGCCTGTGCAGGTTGTACTTTGCACAAGGGTGCCTGGCCAAAGGTGGAAGGGAGACCTGAAATACAGCTCTCTCTGCCATCTTTCCAGGCTGTACCTGGAAGAAATCTTTTTCTTATTGGTACGAAGGTGTCAAAGGACCAGTGGCAGCCCTGGGGTACAATAATATTATAGAGATTTGATTCTCCTTCATCCTAGATATAAAACCAAAAGAAAGAGCATGTTATTTTGACCAGATGGGGTTTCAACCAATTTAATCTTAGTTGGGTCATAGGCTTGGTTGTATCTCCTTTCATACATTGATAAAAACTTTTTATTTTTAATTTTTTTATTTTTTTATGTTAGTCACCATACAGTACATCATTAGTTTTTGCTTTACTGTTCCATGATTGATCATTTGCATGTAACACCCAGTGCTCCATGCAGTACGTGCCCTCCTTAATATCTATCACTGGGCTAACCTGTCCCCCACCCTGATAAAACTTTTTAAATCCTTGCCATTCATAGGATGAAGTGCTTCCCTTGAAATGATGTATTTTTTTTTTATTTTAAAGATTTTATTTATTTGACAGAGAGATCACAAGTAGAGAGAGAGAGAGAGAGAGGAGGAAGCAGGCTCCCTGCCTGGCAGAGAGCCCGATGTGGGACTCGATTCCAGGACCCTGAGATCATGACCTGAGCTAAAGGCAGAGGCTTAACCCACTGAGCCACCCAGGCAGCCCCGAAATGATGTATTTTTTAAGTTTCATTTGGCCGTTTTACAGAATCCAAGTTCTTTTTTTTTTTAAGATTTTATTTATTTATTTGAAAGAGATAGCACAGGTAGGCAGAGCAGCAGGCAGAGGGAGAGGGAGAAGCAGGCTCTCCCCTGAGCAGGTATTCAATGTGGGGCTTGATCCCGGGACCCTGGGATCATGACCTGAGCTGAAGACAGAGGCTTCAACGACTGAGCCACCCAGGTGCCCCAGAATCCAGATTCTTATCATTACATAATGAGCTAGATTGTTCATTTTTTGCAAACTGATTCTGTCTCATTAATTCCTTAAAATTAATAGGATCATTGAAAGTTTTCACCTTTCATGAGTCAGGGAGGGAGTCTACGCAATTAGCTATCTTCAGGAATTTGGCAAATTATCGTCGTGAAAACCACTATGGAATTCACCTTTTACTTGGTCATTTTGCTACCCCAGTTCTGATTAAATGTTGGGTCGCCTTTCTACCTAGTTGTTACAAGTGACAAATGATGTGGAGCAGTTCTTTCTGTTCTTGATATAGTTTATATTTTTTTTCCAGGACTGCTTGGCTGATCTCCAGTTTCTTCTATTCATTCTTCCCTATTGTTGAATTAGAAAGAAGGTATGCCAATGCTTTATAAACTAATATATGCTTTAGATTTTTAAAAAAACCCATACAGTGGTGCCTGGATGGCTCAGTGGGTTGGAGCCTCTGCCTTCGGCTTAGGTCATGATCCCAGGGTCCTGGGATAGAGCCTCGCATGGCATCGGGCTCTCTGCTTGGCAGGGAGCCTGCTTCCCTTTCTCTCTCTCTGCCTGCCTCTCTGCCTACTTGTGATCTCTGTCTGTCAAATAAATAAATAAAATCTTAAAAAAAAAAAAACCCATACATATAAACCCATACATATAACTCTGTATTTATTCAACTTCTGAAAAATTAACATATCTATATTATCACAGGTACTATCTATTTTTTTAAGTTTTTTTTTTTTTTTTTTAAGAAATCTCTGCATCCAGTCTGGGGCTCAAACTCACAACCCTGAGATCAAGACTCACCCCCTCCACCAACTGAGCCAGTCAGATTACACTATCTTTTATAGCCAAACTACCTATGACTAAATTTTAAAACTGTTTCCTTTGGAGAAGCATTATGGACTTTCACAGATTAACACAGTCTCAATCATCTATAATCATTCTCCTTTTTAAATTAAATCTTTAAATCTTGGTCAGTAAAAGTCCTTTAAAGATGGTTCTATTGTCTCTTCAGCACTTCTCCCAAACATTTTTAAAAACATCCTTGCTTTATATACACAAAATGTTCAGATTATCTTCCTCTTTCTCTAACCCTTTTATAAAGAACCTTAGTTCCCTTGGAATACTACATCAAAAATTAATGATGTATTGTATGGTGACTAACATCACACAATAAAAAAAAAAAACTAAAAACATACAAAAAACCCCAAAAACTTGAAATTCCTTTCAATGAAGAAAAATATTAGTGGAAAATTCTGGGCATCTGGGATGAATATGAGATTGTTTTTGTGTGAGTATAGATTGGGATTAGAATAATATGCTTCCTAGGCCATTTTATGGACAAAATTGGAAGACATTTCAAAGTCATGAGTCTACATTGACTTTTTTTAAAACTCTAATTCTAACACTATGAAATCACTGAAAACATCTATTCCATTGTAAAAAAAAAATATATATATATATATATATATATATATATATATATATATATATATAGGGTTTTTTCCCCAACATAATCTTAAAATTTTAACCCCTCAGCCAAACTGCAATTGTGCCCTTGTGTATAATCCTTATGTGTTCTCAGGTATCGATTGTATAATCACTTCATTAACCTTGATATCTTACATCCTACTACTTTGTCTCTTATGTCTTTCTTCCCTTTTTATCTTTTAATTTTTTCCCTACTGTTCTCATTATCACTCTGATTTATCTCCCCTGCCTTAAATATTCAAAGAATGGAACTGAAGCATAATTCCTGCTCCAGAGTGTTTTGTAACTCTGGAGAGTTATTGTCTTTCTCACCATTTAAGCTCCTTGCAAAACTTGGGCCATCCAGACCCATCCCTACTTGCAACTACTCTTGATCAAGTCATCAAAAACTTAATGCCAGTTTTGTGTGTGTGACAGAATGCATTCTGTGGAGTATTGGCACATTTTTATTGACTTATTGATGTATTTTTAGTTAAGTAGTGTTCTTATAAGTATTCCAGAATGATTTCTACATCACAAAAATTGGAGAAGGGCAGAGGACCACAGAAAAAGAAACGATTAGGACAAGCATTTTATAATTTACCAAGGTTTGAGTAAAGTAACCTCCCCCCTTTAAAGAAAGCATTATATACATTGTTAGGTTTTTTTCATTACAAGAATTCACTCAGATTCCTAAAGTAATGGCGTATTTGTTTTAAGGGTGTGCACACATAGACAGACATAAGGAAATCAAGACACATACCAGGCCTCATAGGATCCAGTGGAAACCTTCATACCCAGAACTCATGGGAGACAGAGAAATAACAGTATAGTGCCTAACTGACTTGGAATAAAGTCTGGAAACTCAAAATTTATTCAGGATCCCTTGCAACCTTAGTTACTAGGTTATTTTGTCAGTCCTTAGCAGATGTCAATCCTTATTCTAAATGTTCTGGCATTCCCATGACTCAACTAGTCTTTCTGTTTGCGCTTTTTGTGTATTTCCACTTCCACTATCACTACCAATTAACTGACTTTTCATCTAGAGTTCAAATTCCAAAGAGAGAAAAACCGATTGGTCCAGTTTGGATTGGTCCAGATTGGATGATTCATTACCATCATCTGGGTTCAACAGAACTTTCTTAACTCTCTTACTAGACCTCCTCTTGGTGGCTGTTGGCTAGGATGATGAAGCAGGATGATGAGGCATCTATGAATAAGGAACCACTTAGGGCCACGTGAGGGACTGTTGACATGACAGGCATTGAGTAGTTTAGCCAGCCCAGTACATTTCATAATCTACCTTCCAGGTCCAAAATACCTCTCTTCTTGGACCTCCAATTCCCAGGAATCCAAGGGAAGTGAGAGAACCTATGGAAACTCTGGGGATCTCTGACTGTTCTTAGAAAACTGGATTTCTAGGAATACTGTTCCATCATCCCCAGGGAAGCAACAATTAACTGGAGCTGAATGAAAGCTGTCCTTTCAAATAAGGCCTGTGCTCAGTCAGCTCATTTCACTCCTTTACTTCCCTGACTCTTTAGGCAAATACGCTGAAAACTCCTCTAAAAATAGATGGGAGGCAGTGAGACAAATGGCAATGACAGCTGTGAGGCACCTGAGGCCTCTGGCTAACATAGTCTGAGGAAATGGAAAGGTGGACATGGAGAGAAAGGCCCGAGACTTGGTGACTGACAATTTGGGTCCAGCAGAGAGACCAGGCTGTGTGTGGGCTGCTTCCAACTTCAAACCTGACTGATTTGAAGAGAAATCATAGCCTTGATAGGAACATGAAAATCCGGAGGGAGCAATTTCGGGAGAAATTACAATTGCTGTGACTTAATAAGGTGTTCTTTTTTCTTTTCTTTCCTTTTTTTTTTTTTTTTTTAGTAAGGTTTTATTTTTTATGTTCTTCACTTTAAAGCCAAGGGAATTAAAATTTTGTTTTGTCTCTCAAAAACAAAAGAACCCCAAAGTAATTAAGTTGTTTTTTATTTGCCTATGAAGCCCTGATAGGAAAAGTGTTCTTACTCTGGTTCTGTGCAAAAACATGAAAATCCATTTGTTTAATCAGTGTGGTTATCTTTGACTATTTCATTTGATATTTCCAGAAGATAGGAAAACTACTTCCAAGAAATTTAAGATACATAAGAAGAGAATGAATTAAAACATATTCTATTAAATCTTCTTTATTTTTTCAGGTCCCAGAGTGATCCATTCAATCTAGTCCTTCTAAGCAGCTAAAAGTCCATGAGGAAAACAGCATATTTCATTTTTACAAAATGCTCCAGTGCCTCAATTTTTATAATACTTGAACTTAGGGTGATGTGATAGAGTAGAATTTCAGACGCTAGGGCTCTTTCAACTATGTGATGTTAAAGGTTACAAAATGAGTATTTGTTTTAGAGAAATGCTTGTGATTTTCAAGCCTAAGGGAGACTATAAAGGGTTTTGTTTTGTTTTGTTTTTTTTCTTTCTGTAGTTTGTAACCTCAGAACATAAAAAGAAAAATGAGCTTTGGCCAATGATGTCCTGTTAATTCTTCCTGAGAAAGAACATTTCCATATCCTTATAACATCCGGAAGGATTTAAGATTTGTACAAAACAGGGGCACCTGGGTGGCTCAGTTGGTTAAGCGGCTGCCTTTGGCTCGGGTCATGATTCCTGGGTCCTGGGATCGAGCCCCGCATTGGGCTCCCTGCTCAGCAGACAGCCTGCTTCTCTCTTTCCCTCTCTCCCTGCCGCTCTGCTTCCTTGTGCTCTCTCTCTAGCTCTCTGTCAAATAAACAAATAAAATATTTAAAAAAAAAGATTTGTACAAAACAATAAAATCAACATTGCCTAAATTATCTTAACCGTGTCTTTATTTTATCCTTGAAAATTTAAAATTTGTACACTAAGATAAAACTAACATTCCTTGAGTCATAGCATTTTTTGAAATTCCTGGATGTACAGAGAGAGACCAAAACAATGTTTGGGTTGCAGAGCTGAAGACCAAGTACAACCAACTTCACCGAGCTGCTCAGAATGAGGCTGTGATACTGATATTTTGCCAAGTTTTCTCCGAGATATTGATTATGACTCACAGCCAGAAAAATGACTCATTCCTATCAATGCTATACCTAAAATTATGTCACCAGCTTTTTGAGTTTCAGAGTAGAGAACAGGGTCATTTTGTGACCTAATTAGTAAGTTAGCAAATTTGAGTTATTCTGCCTATGTGTAACAAATGTGTATACATGTGATTAGGTTAAATGCTAACATCAGAGGATCTTTTCTTTTCTTTTTTTTTTTTTTTAAGATTTTATTTATTTATTTGACAGACAGAGATTACAAATAGGCAGAGAGGCAGGCAGAGAGAGAGAGGGGGAAGCAGGCTCCCGGCTGAGCAGGGAGCCCAGGATCATGACCTCTGAGCCAAAGGCAGACGCTTAAAACCAACTGACCTACCCAGGCGCCCCATCAGAGGATCTTTAAGATCTAGCCCAGCCAGATCATGCCATAGGGATGGCCAATTGCCAATAATGTATGCCATAAACACAGAGCTTACAATCAACCTCTTATCACAATACCCTAAAATGTAAGCAGTCAGGCAAGGATCACCAGATTTTTAAGGACCCAAAGAAAGCAAACAAACAGGAATAAAAGGAAAACAAACAGGACTAAAAAGCTCCCTTAACTAGTAGCACCGGAGTGTTAGGAGTATAGTACATCTATGCAACACAAACAAGATAGTATAAAAAGGAGACAGTTGGAGAAAAAGAGCTCTTGAAAATGAAAAATATCATGGCAGAAATACAAATTCCAGTTGAAAAAAATAAAAGGAAACTTTAAGTCAATCTCCCAAAAAGTAAAATTTAAAGATGAAGAGTTTGAAAAATAGGAAAGAAAAGAGAATTAGAGGATCTGTCCAGGAGATGCACATTCTCAAGAATTTGAGAAAGGAAAACAGAGTGTGGAGGGGAGGAAGTTTAAAAAGAAACCATACAAGTTTCCTAGAACTGAAGAACATGAATCTGCAGATTGAAACGGCCCACTGAGCGCTCAACAGAATGGATGCAAATTGGCCTACACCAAGAAAGGTAATAAGGTAATAATAATAATTTTTTTAAAGGCTTGATTATTAAAATCTTTTCATGGGAGAAATAGGTCATATACAAAGCATCAGAATTGGAATAGTATCTGAAATACCAGCCTGAAGCTAGAAGAGAATAGAACAATAACTTTCAAAATCAAGGATAAATGAATGCCAACTTAGAATCTGCCTTCTCCTGTTACGCACGGAATGTGTATGTCCCTCCAAAATGCATGTGTTGAACCCCAGCCTCCTAAGGAGACAGTATCAGGAGATGGGGGCTTTGGGAGGCAGTTAGGCCATGAGAATGGAGCCCTCATAAATGGGATAAGTGCCCTTTGAATAGTTAATGAGAGAGTTTGCATCCTCTCTCCGCTCTTTGCCATGTGAAGATACAATGAGAAGTCTGAAATCTGCAGCTCCGAAGAGAGTTCTCGTCAGAACCCAAGCAGGCTGGCACCCTGGTGTTGGAGTTCACCCTCCAGGAAGAAATAAATAGTAACAAATAACTGTTAGAAATAGATTTCTGCTGTTAATAAGCCATCCAGTCTGTGGTGCTTCGTTCTAGCAGCCTGAACTATCAATCAAATATAAGGGTAGAAAAAATATCTTTCAAATATGGTAATGGGTCAAGAAATTTACTGCATGCGCAGTTTTCCCAGGAAGCTACTAGAAGAGTCATTTCATTAAAGAGAGTAAATCAAGAAAGGATAAGACATGGGATCCAGGAAACTCCTCCTGAGCAAGAGAGGAGCGAAGGGAATTTCCAGGATTAGGGCGAGAAGTGAGCTCAGGGTGGCAACTGCACAAGTAGCCTAAGGAGAAGGCAGCCCAGACTGCGGTAGGACAGAGGACTCTGGGGAGGAGGGGAGGATTTTCAAGAAAGAAAACAAAAATCTAGGGGCGCCTGGGTGGCTCAGTGGGTTAAAGCCTCTGCCTTCGGCTCAGGTCATGATCTCAGGGTCCTGGGATCGAGCCCGCAGGGAGCCTGCTTCCTCCTCTCTCTCTGCTTGCCTCTCTGCCTACTTGTGATCTCTGTCTGTCAAATAAATAAATAAAATCTTAAAAAAAAAAAAAAGAAAACAAAAATCTAGAATCATCAATATGTTTGAAAGAATTGAGACGAGAGGTGCTTCTGGCAGAGAGCTCGGGGATGAATAAATGCTGGGTAAATGGAAAATGAAGCAAAGAAAATGAAGTCAAGGAAAGAGCAAGGCAATTATTAATGCCAATGAAGAACAAAAGTACAAGAAAGAATATATTCATAGTACAACTGCTCACATGCAAACCACCAAATATCAACAGAATCTAAACTTAGGATATAACTAATTTAGGAGGATGGGGAAGGAGAGTATATATATATAATATATAATATAATATAATATAATATAATATAACATATGTATGTGTATATATAGGTGGGATCCGGGTAATAAACAGCTGAAATCTCATCTTCATTGTAGAAAGTCATTGGTTTATATCTTTTTTCTTTTCTTTTTTTTTTTTTTTTTAGAGATTTTATTTATTTGACAGAGAGAGAGATCACAAGTAGAGAAAGAGAGAGGAGGAAGCAGGCTCCCTGCCTAGCAGAGAGCCCGATGCGGGACTCGATCCCAGGACCCTGAGATCATGACCTGAGCCAAAGGCAGAGGCTTTAACTCACTGAGCCACCCAGGCAGCCCCATCAGTTTATATCTTAAGCCAAAAACTAAATATAACACTATTAGCGTTTTATTTTATATGAAGGTTAACACTAAATACCAGGTAAGAGGGTTGAAAGAGGTTTCCTGGGGACAGAGGGAACTGGTAGGATTTTAAAGTTAAAGTGAAGGCATAAAGGCATGTGTGTGCAAGGAAGGCGTGGGTAGGAAACAGAAAATAATCCAGAGAAGTAATAAAATTAGACTGAGGTCATACTAAGAGGGGCACTAGGACCCTGCTGAACAACTTAGAATTCCCAATCTGTGCTGTGGGAACCCCAGAAGCTCAGTGAGTAGGGACAGCACCTATAGGTGAGTGTACTTTGGAGTACTTTGGAGTAGATAGAAACAGAGGGGCAGACACTGAAAGCTGAAAGGCTGGGACGCCTGAGTGGCTCAGTTGGTTAAGCCTCTGCCTTCAGCTCAGGTCATGTTTTCAGGGTCCTGGGATTGAGCCCCACATCCAGTATGAGAGACACGCAGAAGAGGAGGCAGCAATATGACCACAGAAGCAGAGATTATGAGCCAGCCACAAGACAAGGAAGACCTGGAAACACCAGAAGTTGGAAGAGACAGGAACTGATATTCTGAGAGCTTTCCAAGGGAGTCATGACCCTGCTGTTTGAACTTCTGGCCCCCCAGAACTGTGAGAAAATAAATTTTTGTTGTAGTAAGCCACTAAATTCATGGTAATTTGTTATAGCAGCAATAGGACCCTAATACCATTGGTAATATTACATTGCCTAAATGTCCTAAAACACCTAAAAACCTAAATATTTTATGTATGGGGATTAGGTGTTTGGTTTCAAAGAATAGAAACCATACAAAGTAACTCAAGCAAAATGGGATTTATCTATCTATCTACCTATCCATCCATCTATTTATTTATTTTTTAAAAAGGGACTTATTGTAAGAATGCCGAGCTCAAGGAATCCATGGGAAACTAACCAAGCGTGAGTGGAGACATGAGGTGTGGGACACCAACACAAACTAGGAACACTTAAGGTGCAGCTTCTCTCCTGTCCCATGACCAAGTCAACTATGGGAGTCTCTCTTCTAAATTCCCAAGAAAAGGCTCTGAGTGACCCGGCTTGTATTTGGTATCCACTCTTGCCCCAATCAGTTGTGAGGGGAGCTTCAAGCAATTTGTAACTTGCTTGTTTGTGCTTTCGATTAAATAGCTCTCTGCTATGGATTTTCTGTTAAGTTTCAAGAAATTAGTTTGCATTGAAAAAGTTTGCATTGGAAGTTTGTACTATTTATTATTTTTATTTATGTATTCCCTTACTTGCCCCTAAATTATTTTTTCAAAGTGTGGTAAAATATACACAACATAAAACTGGCCATGTTAACCAAGTTGAAGCACACAATTCGGTAACAGTAATTTCACAATCTTGTGCAACCATTATCATTACCTAGTTCCAGAACATTTTTATTATTCTGAAAGAAAAGCCCCTTATCCATTAAGTAGTTGCTCTCCATCTCCCCCCTTCCATAACTCCTGGTAACCACTGAACTGCCTTCTGTCTCTATGAACTCTCCTTTTCTGGACATTGTATTTAAAGGTAAGTGTATGATATGTGGCGTTTAGTGGCTGATTTCTTTTAGTGAGCATGTTTTTAAAGTTCAGTCATGTCATAGTGTGTATCAGTACTTCATTCCTTTTTATGGACAAATACTATTCCATTGTATGGATATACCACTCTTGTTGGTCCATCCATTAATCAGTGGGCATTTGGATCATTTCCACCTTTTGGTTATTGTGAATTGTACTGCTATGGACATTTGTGCACAAGTTTTTGTTCTTCTGGGTATATACCTTGGAGTGGGATTGCTGAGTCATAGAGTGATCAGACGTTTACTGGAAAACCACCAAACTTTTTCAGAGTGAGTGCATTATTCTACATTCCCACCAGTAATGGCGAGTCTTTCAATTTCTCTTCAACCTCAACAACACTTCATCCTCACCAACACTTGCTTTCTGGTTGTTTTTTGTTTGTTTGTTTTTGTGATTATAGCCATCCTAGTGGGTATGAAGTGGTATCTCATGGTTTGTTTTTAGGATTATTTACTTATTTTTAGTAATCTCTGCACCCTAAGTTGGGGGCAAACGCATGACCCTGAGATCAAGAGTCACATGTTCTACGGACTGAGCCAGCCAGGCACCCCAATATCTCATGGTTTTGATTTACATTTCCCCAATGACTATCAATGTTGAGTGTCTTTACATATGCTTACTAGTCACATGTATATCTTCTTTGGATAAATGTCTGTTTAAGGCCTTTGTCCAGTTTTTGGTTAGGCTGTTTATCTTTTGTTGTTGAGTTGTAAGTGTTCTTTATATATTTATATATATGCTAGGACCATATTAGACATATGTTATTGTTTTTTGGCGTTTTTGTTTTGTTTTGTTTAGTGAGCTCTATGCCAGTGTGGGGCTCGAGTTCACAACCCAAAGATCAATAGTTGTGTGCTCTACCCACCGAGCCAGACACCCTATCATTAGTGGTTTTTAAATATGGCTGCAGAAGCTAAATCTCCTCCCATTTTTTGGTCGAGGTATTCTCAAACAGAAAAACACAAGGTTATAGTTTGTGCACATTCACTACAGACTAGAACTCATATTTTATTTTATTTTTTAAAAGGTCCTTTTTTTTTTTAAGATTTTTATTTACTTATTTGACAGAGAGAGACAGAGCACAAGCTGAGGGAGCAGCAAGCAGAGGGAGAGGGAGAAGCAGGATCCCCACGAGCAGGGAGCTAGAGCGGGACTCGATCCCAGGAAGCTGGGATCATGACCTGAGCTAAAGGCAGCCGCTTAATCGACTGAGCCACTAAGGCGTCCCTAGAGCCCATATTTTAAATAAGCAGCTAAGACTATCCTGTGCTCCTTCCCAATGGTTTAGTGGTTACAGCTGCAGAGTGCTATTTGCTATCTTCTGTCCTCTCAAATTCATCTTGGGGTGCCCCAGAGACAATCAATGACATGTCTGTTTCAACTTTCCGTGATTTCAGGTTATTCTCTTTTTCCCTTATTATTTTGCCTTTTTTTTTTTTTAAAGTGTTTTGAGATTATATTTTAAAGTACCTGTTTTTGGACACCTATCCATGTTTGGTGTGGGAAGTGTAGTTTTTCAGAATTATTACACTCTAAACAGGTAAATAAAAAAATGACTAACCAAGAAAATGAAGAATCTTTGATATTTTATATTTTTAGGAAACTGACTATGGTGGGAAGTAGCACTAAACATAGCCTAGTAGGATGCCTGGGTGGCTCAGTCTGCCCTTGGCTCAAGTCATGATCCCAGGGTCCCTGGGTAGAGTCCCATATTGGGCTCCTTGCTCAGTGGGGAACCTACTTCTCCCTCTGCCTGCTGCTCCCCCTGCTTGTTCTCTCTCTCTCTCTCTGACAAGTAAATAAATAAAAACAACCTAGTAAATAAAATAGAAATAAAAGTAAAGAAAATAAAATAATGGCAGCAGGAAAATGAGCTGATTTGTGTGAGTTAATGATCTTTAAGTGATCAAAAGTTAAAAGCCACAAAATACGCTTATTTTTCCAAAAAGATAGCTCTGAAAGCATGCTGTGAAGTCACATGCTCTGCTCATTGCTTGCAATGGTCAGGCATAATTTATCTAAAGTCCACTCACCCTGATTACTTTGACACAACTGTAATACTGTTGCCACCAGGTTCCCAAAAGTGTCAAAATTTCCATTTACTCAGGAATACGGTTTTTCTTTCTTCCGGACTTTTAAGATTCTGCTTGCCCCAAAGTTTTGAATAATGCTGGCATTTCAGAAGAAGAGTCACATGGAATCCCTTGGTGTCTTATACTTCTGGGGCACCGGCTCCTGCTCCCAGTGAAATGCATCTTAATTCAAAAGTGAATCCTGGGGTGCCTGGATGGCTCAGTGGGTTAAGCCTCTGCCTTCAGCTCAGGTCATGACCTCAGGGTCCTGTGATAGAGCCCCGCTCTATCTGCTCAGCGGGGAGACTGCTTCCCACCCACTCTCTGCCTGCCTCTGCCTACTGGTGATGTGTCTCTCTCTGTCAAATAAATAAATAAAATCTTAAAAAAAAAAAAAAAAGTGAATCTTTTGGAGCACCTGAGTGGCTCAGTCAGTTGGGCTTCTGCTTTGTGCTCAGGTCATGATCCCAGTGTCCTGGGATTGAGCCCCACATCTGGCTCTCTGCTCAGCGGGGAGCCTGCTTCTCCCTCTCCCTCTGCCTGCCACTCTGCCTACTTGTGCTTTCTTTCTCTATCAAATAAATAAATAAAAATTTTAGAAATTAAAAAAGAAAAAAGTGAGTCTTTTGAATCCACTTACTTTCCAAACGAGGAAAGTGAAGTAATTTGCTCAAAGTTTAGAGTTAAGGATGAAACCTAATGCACAGAATGGGAGAAATTATTTGCTAATCATATACCTGATAAGATACTTGTATCCAGAATATATGAAGAACTATTACAACTCAATAATAAATAACAAATAACCCAACTTAAAAATGGGCAAATTATCCTAATGGACATTTCTCCAAAGAAGATATATAACTGGCCATGTGTTCATGAAAAGATGCTCCACATCATTAATTATTAGTAAAATGCAAATAAAAAACCGTAATGAGAACCACTTTACATCCACTAGGCTTGCTACAATAAAAAAAAAAAATGACAGATGTTGGTGTGGATATGGAGAAATTAGAGTTCTCATATATTGTTGGTAGGAATGTCAAATGGTGCAGCCACTTTGGAAAACAAGCTTGTCAATTCCTCAAAATGTTAACATGGTTATTTATAAACCAGCAATTTCACTCTTAAGTATATAGCCAAGAGAATTGAAACAAAATATATATTTGCACACACACACACACACACACACACACACACACACCACAAACTTGTACCTCAAATAGCAGCATTATTTATAATAGCCCCAAAGTGAAAACAATCCAAATGTCTGTAAATTAAGAATGGACTACCAAGTAGTGATATATCCATACAATGGAATAGTGTTCAGCCATAAAAAGGAATGAAGTACTGTGGCGCCTGGGGAGCTCAGATTGTAGCATCTGTCTTTGGCTCCAGTCATGATCCCAGGGTCCTGGGATGGAGCCCTGCATAAGGCTCCCTGCTCGGTGGTGAGTCCGCTTCTTCCTTTGCTTCTACTGCTCTCCCTGTTGGTGCTCTCACTCTCTCTGCCAAATAGATAAATAAAATCTTAAAGAAAAAAAAAGAATGAAGCACTGATACACACTACAACATGGACAGACTTTGAAAACATGCTCAGTGAAAGAAGCCAGCCACAAAAGACCACATAGTATAATATTCCTTTTATATGAAATGTCCAGAAAAGGCAAATCCAGAGACAGAAAGTAGATTAGCAGCTGCTAAGGGGTGGGGAAGAAGGAACAGGGAGGGACTGCTAATGGCTAGGGGGTTCTTTTGGAAACAAAACAAAATGCTTCTTTTAATTAAATATTATTTTATTTTATTTATTTTTTAAAAAAGATTTTATTTATTTCAGAGAGAGCACATGAGTGAGCGCAAGCATGAGTAGGGTGAGGGGCAGAGGGAGAAGCAGGCTCCCCACTGAGTAGGGAGCTCGAGGTGGGACTCCATTCCAGGACCCTGGGATCATGACCCAAACTGAAGGCAGCCACTTAACCTGAGAAGGGAAGTCTGTGTTCTAAGGCAGTTGACCAATCCAGCCGGGAAATCCCAGTCCCCGCCCCCAGGGCCATTTTGGTTTTCCCCTCCTGCCCCGCCCCCGGAGGCCGCAAGCGTGGCACAAATAGGAAGTAAGAGAGTATAACCTACCCTCTTTGTTTGTGCTCAGGGTTCAGACCTTGGGAGATTCCTCTGAGCCTGCAGTCAGTAAATAAACCTCCAATCTTCCAACGTCTGCGAGTGCCACTTGGTTCTTTAGCTAGGATCCAGTCCAGGTTCCATAACAAACCAACTGCGCCACACAGGTGCCCTAAAAATATTAGTTTGAAATTAGGGTGTCTGGGGCGCCTGGGTGGCTCAGTGGGTTAAGCCCCTGCCTTCGGCTCAGGTCATGATCTCAGGGTCCTGGGATTGAGTCCTGTATCGGGCTCTCTGCTCAGCAGGGAGCCTGTTTCCCTCTCTCTCTCTCTGCCTGCCTCTCTGTCTACTTGTGATCTCTCTCTGTCAAATAATAAATAAAATCTTAAAATAAAATAACATAAAATAAATAAAGATTTGAAATTAGAGTGTCTGGGTGGCTCAGTTGGTTAAGTGGCCACCTCTTGGTTTAGGCCCAGGTCATGATCTTAGAGTCCTGGGATGGAGACCTATGTTGGGCTCTGCACTCAGCAAGGAACCTGCTTGAGGTTCTCTCTCTTCCTCTCCCTCTGTCCCTCCTCCTGCTCACGCTCTCTCTCTTTCTAAAGTGAATACATAAATCTTTAAAAAAATGTTTTAAAATTAGATAGTGGTGATGGTTGCACAATTTTATAAATATGCTAAAATCCACTGAATTGTAAACTTTGAAAGTGTGAATTTTATGGTATAGGAATTTTTCTTAACAAAACTGTTATATTAAAAAACAACACAAGAACAAAACCCCCAATCTTTGTTTATACTTATTCACTGAGCTAACAGGTAAAGTGAATTTCTAGAGAGACATAGAAATCTTCCCTTTCTGTTTGGGAAAATTCTCTTGTCTGGCTCTATTAATTTACTCGTCCTGTTATTCTGATGTCTGTCAAGTTTTCCACTGAAATGCTGTATATTCCTTCTCAGGCATTGCCATCCTGATATAGGTTAAAAAAAAAATCTGTGGAAGCTTTTCCACTTTAAACAGATAAAAGCAAAGCTGCTTTGGTTGGAAATGTGGGAGACCTGGTATGTTAAACATACACTTTTACGTATAGTCTGATTTCTGTTACACAATGGGTAGTAAAGCAAGCCCTTTAGCTGGGACTTTTTCCTAAATAAGGAGAAATCTTATTAGACCATAAACTAGTAACTTTCTCTATCTAAAACCATTAGTGGACTTAAAATAAATAAGCAGGTCCTGCTCTGTAGCAAAATGATAAATAAATATAAATATAATATAAATAAATATAAATAAAACATCTTTTTAAAAAAGATTTTTATTTATTTGACAGAGAGACACACAGTGAGATAGAGAACACAGGCAGGAGTAGGAGGAAGGGAGCTTCCCGCTGAGCAGGGAGCCCAATAAGGGGCTTGATCCCAGGACCTTGGGATCATGACCTGAGCTGAAGGCAGCTGCTTAACGACTGAGCTACCCAGCAGCCCCTAAAGAAAACATTTTTTTAGAATGATCTGGGGAGCACTCCCGTAAGATAGGTAGATATATGTTGCTGTGGAGAATGTCTAAAAAACTCAAATATACATTTCCTGTTTTCAAAGAGCTTATACCTTCTTGGGAAGAGCTTATACATTTCTTCTGTAAAGCAGATAAGCCAGATACACAGGGAAGGTCGCGGTGGTATTAGCCGATGAGGAAGGGTTTAGAAACAGAACGTGTGAACTGAAGCCTTCCCACCATGGGAGCAAGGCCACACTACAGGGTTGAGGTCTTTTAGTGCTGCACGTGGTAGTCTGCGATCTTTCCCTCAGATCCTCAGCTGAGGGAGACAAAGCCGGGCCTCCAGCAAGGCCCCAGAAAATACAGAGGTGGAATGTAATTACGTACACCAGCTCTTTCCACACAAGCCCAGCAGGCTGAACTTCATTGTTTCCTTTCTTCAGCCCAGGCGCTGAGACAGTTGCTCACAAATGCGCCTTAACTTTATAACCTCTTTTCTCTCCTGACTGAAAAAGGCATGAGTTCTTTCCTTCATCCCCTTCCTGAGGTGCCTATTACACTCCCTTCTACCCAAGACCAGCATACTCCCCGAAGAATTTACATCTTATCTAACTTTCCTGCTCCAGGCTGTGAGCTGTTTTATACATTATTAAAGAATTGTGCAATCCTAAGCAAAGAGGTGGGAGGCAGGGAGGGTGAGAAACAGGAATTCTGTTCTCTTCTCAGGGTCTGGCCTCCCTGGAGGGCTGGGGGCTCTGTAACAGAGCAGATCATCAGTATTGCTGCAGCAACTTTCACTTTAGGACAACAGTTTCCAGAATGTGGTCAGAGAACCCCCTGGGGGCCCCAAGATCTTCCCTTTTCCCCACTATATGTCTGTATGAGACCGAATTTCAACTAAAACATATCACGACAGATTGAATGCAGAGACAGGAGAATCCAGCTGCCTCCTATTAAGCCAGACATAGGCAATTTGCCAAAAAAGTAGATGCCCTTCCTCTCAGTGATTTTTGTTTTGGTAAAGATAGCCGTTTTTTTAATTTAAAAAAATTTTTTTTAAAGATTTTATTTATTTATTTGAAAGAGAGAGATCACAAGTAGGCAGGCAGAGAGAGAGGGGGAAGCAGGCTCCCTACTGAGCAGAGAGCCCCATGTGGGGACTGAGCCAAAGGCAGAGGCTTAACCCATTGAGCCACCCAGGTGCCTCTATTTTAATATTTAATTTTTAAAAATTTTTTATTATTTATTTTAAAAGATTTTATTTATTTTATTTGAGAGAGAGCATGTGGGGGGGGGGGCTGACAGGGGAGGAGAGAGAGACCCTTAAGCAGACTCCCTGCTTAGCACAGAGCCCAACACAGAGCTTAGTCCTGTATCCCTGAAATCCTGACTTGAGCTGAAATCAAGAGTCAGTGGCTCAACTGAGCCACTGAGGTGCCCCCCACCCCGCCCTTTCTTTTCATTTTTAAGTAATCTCTACATCCAAGATTGGGCTTGAACTTACAACCTGGAGATCAAGAGTTGCATGTCCCACTGACTGGGCTAGCCAGAGGCCCCAAAGATAGCTATGTTTTGTTTTTTTTTTAATATTTAATTAATTAAAATTTGATGCAGAGAGGGAGAGGGGGAGCACATGCATAAGCAGGGGAGTGTCAGGCAGAGGGAGAGGGAGAGGCATCTTTACCCTGAACAAGAGGCCCCACACGGGGCTCCATCCAAGGACCCGGAGATCATGACCAGAGCCAAAGGTAGATGCCTAACTGACTGAGCCATCTGGGTGCCCCGATAGCTATGTTTTATTTTTATTTTTATTTTTTTATTATTTACTTGACAGAGAGAGCGAGAGAGAGAGCACAAGTAGTCAGAGTGGCAGGCAGAGGGAGAGGGAGAAGCAGGTTCTCCATTGAGCCAAGAGCCTGATGTGGGGCTTGATCCCAGGACCTTGAGATCATGACCTGAGCCAAAGGCAGATACTCAACCGATTGAGACACCCAGGTGCCCTGATAGCTATGTTTTAAATGAAAATGCTATTTATGTTAACATGTAATGTATTTTTGTGGTTAATGGTTTTTTTTTAAGATTTTGTTTATTTATTCGATAGAGAGAGCAAGAGACATAAGCAGGCAGAGCAGCAGAGGGAGAGGAAGAAGCAGACTCCCCCCTGAGCAGGGAGCCTGATGCGGGGCTTGATCCCAGGACCCTGGGATCATGACCCAAGCTGAAGGCAGTCGCTTAACCAACTGAGCCACCCAGGCGCCCCTTTGTGGTTTATGTTAAACAAATTAATATTTTAAAAGTTTTATTTCAATTTTCATATAATGAATATTGATAAAACCCACGTAAAGAGAGCTTCTGGGAGACCTTAACAATTTTTTAAATTGTAAAGGGGTTGAGATTTAGAAGTTTGAGAACTGCTTCTTTAGGGCTACTCTTGGCCCCCATTTCTTCTCAGTCTTGCTCTTCCTGAGAGACCTCCCCCAGCCCCACTGCTTCATGTACCACCTCTGAGCTGATACGTGTTCTGGGCACCATGTGAGCTCCCATGGGCAAGGGTGCCAGGGAAGCAAGGTCGCCTCCGACAGCTGACACAACAGATGTGATCAATCCTTCACTCATTCCACAAATACTTATCGAAGTATTTCGATAAATATTTATCAAATATATATTTGATATATACACACACACACACACACACACACACACATATATATATATATATATATATATATATATATATATATATATATATGGCATGTGCCACATAGTATTTAGGCGATGGGGTTACAACAGTAAGCAAAGCAGAAAATTCCCGAACATTTTACTGGGTTATATAAGGAGAGTGTAAAAGAGTATAATGAGAAAGAAAACCGTATGTAGAAGTAACACTAGAAATTACCTGTAAGAGCTTGACTTTATAAAGTATTTGGGGTAATCCCAAATTTCAGGTTCTTTTCCCACAGGGTTACCAAAGGCGATATTCAGACAACAGACCATGATAAAGGGAAATAATGTGATAAAGGGTGTGAGTGTGGGTGTATGTGTGTGTTTTCCTCTATCCTGTAAATTATGTTTCTAAGTAGCCATTCTGCCAATAGGCCTCTGGGAAGTAGGTGTTGACACATTCCATCTTAGTAAGAAGGTAGATATGATGCAGGAAAAGTTCGTGCCCGCCGTGGGAGTTGGGGAAGGAGAAGAACCAGGAAAGCAGACCTTATGACTGGCAGCTCAGATACAAGACAAAACTAGCAACCTTGCAGTACAAGCTGGTGATAATCCAGAGAAGAACATGGGCTGTGAGAAATCATGAGGTCATCTAAGTACCGCCTTCCACACACCTTCTGGAGGAAGAAAAGAAAAAGGAAACAGCTCTAATAGGGATCCCATTACCTGGGATGGGACCATGTTAAGTTAGAAGAGTGAAAGACTTTGTTTTATTGAGTATGAAACCCTGAGGCAGGGAACTCTGATAAGAACGACTCATTTAGACCCTTCCTTCTCCTTAACCCTAAACCAGGTATTACTACAAATTGGTCACATGGAAGACAGTAAGTTGAAGAGAAGAGATACCAGAGGGAAAAGAGAACAGGATAGACAGGTCTCTTCTCCAGAACGAATTGGTTCCCACCTTCTTTGCCACATAGGTCATCCAGAAGGGAAAAGCACAGAGATCTCTCCTTACACACTTACAACATTAATACAAGAAAGGGAGGGCTGAGGTGCCTGGCAGGCTCAGTCAGTGGAGCTTGGGCATCTTGATTTTGGGTTGGGAGTTCAGACCCCGCATTGGGTGAACAGATTACTTAAAATTAAAAAATCTTTTTTTTTTTTTTTTTTTTAAGATTTTATTTATTTGACAGAGAGAAATCACAAGTGGGCAGAGAGGCAGGCAGAGAGAGAGAGAGAGAGAGGAGAGGAAGCCGGCTCCCCGCAGAGCAGAGAGCCCGATGTGGGACTCGATCCCAGGACCCTGAGATCATGACCTGAGCTGAAGGCAGAGGCTTAAGCACTGAGCCACCCAGGTGCCCCAAAATTAAAAAATCTTTTAAAAGAGAAAAGAGAGGGGTGCCTGGGTGGCTTAGTCATTGTGCCTTCAACTCAGGTCATGATCTCAGGGCCCTGGGATGGAGCCCAGTGTGTTGGGCTCCCTGCTCAGTGGGGAATCTGCTTCTTTCTCTCCCCCTGCCTCTCCACCTCACTCGTGCTGTTTCTCTCAAATAAATAAGGTCTTAGAAAAAAGAGACAGAGAGAGAGAGAGATCTAGAGAGGAAAACAATGGTGAGGGGAGCAGGGGCAGTTTCTTCCATCCTGGAAAAGTTCTAGCATTCTGACAAGATAAGGAAGAAAAAGAGCCCCAATCTCATGTGGCCCAATGACAGTCCGGAAATGACCCATCAGTATATTGCAAACCAGTTTCTAATGAACCATGTTGTTCCTCTTGTAGCCAGAACACAGGCGTGCAGGATCACCTGGTTCTGCGGCTTCCACACAGACCAGGTTCTGCCACTCATTGCTGACAAAATCCAAAGACAGAGAAATGAGTGGTAATGAAACAAAAAAGGAATTAATTTCAGCGAGGCTGACAGTGGAAAGAGAGCCACGTGGTGTCTGAGACCATCTCCGAAGTGCTGAAAACACTTCCAGGTTTACATGAGGAAAATGGGGGACAAAGGTGGGTGGGTGCATGCCGGGAAGCTGGGAAGGTAAGTGCAACCATTGCCAAGGGCACGATCTTACTGCCTCAGGGCAGTTCTTACTGCTTGAGGGGATAGTTTCAGTTCCCATCAGAGCCTGCTTTGCCCCCGAGGTCTTTCACCTGAGTTAAGAGAGGAGCTGGAAAGAACTTAATCACTTAGAAAGTACAGAGGTCAAAATGGAGGCATAGTTGAAGTCCTTTTTCACTCTGCCAAACTCCCCTACCTTTCCTAGTCGGATTTGGTTAACGTAGGTAATAGTTCTTACATCCTGCAGTTCTGTGTCCTTTCCTGCCCGGAGATTTTAGGTGAAATTACTTGTCCAGAAGGATTATGCATATAGAAATGATTCATTCATCCAGCTAATATTTATTGAGCTTGAGGGTTTTGCTCAGTTATGAGTCCTGAAATCGCTTCTGTGATCCAGTCTCCTGAGATGTGATATGCAGTGAAATGGATCCAGCTAAGGAGGAGGGCTGATTGAAAAGTCAGGAGGTAGATGATGAACAGGAGAAATAAGACCAACGTTCCAAAGCCCTAAATAAGCTAAAGTTCCTGGTTGACAGAAAGGGACCGTCTTGTGCACACAAAATAGGTTCAGTGTTGACCATTTCCTTCTCTGGATGTGATTTCTCCTTGACTTTGCGGTGCTGATGCAATCTTGTTCCACGGGTAGTTTATGCCTTTTAAAAAAATGTTTTCTAAAAAAATTGATTGACAGTTCCAATGTTCCCATACTCTTTCTAGCAATTTGAATCACCTTCCTTCAACTTCCTTAGAGGTGCCTACACAAAACGACCCAAATGTCAGGGCTGTTAAAAGACAAACTGAGGCATATGAAAAAATTTTAAGAGTTTATTCGAGCAAAAATGAGTGGGAATCAGGCAGTGCCAAAGCAGAAGTGGTTATCCTAACCACTTGGCCAGCAGAAGCTAGGGAAAGACAAAAAAAAAAAAAAAAAAAAAAGAGAGAGAGAGAGAGAGAGAAAAGAAAAGGCAGACACAAAGCAAAGAAATGATGAGATTTGCTGTAGCTTAAGCCTTTGCCTCATTCAGAAAAATCTTATTGGCTGTTTGTGATTGGCTGTCCTCAGGCCTGATTTCTCAGCATTCAGGAATTCACAGCGTTTGGTTTGCTAGAGCTCTAAGACATCAGAACCACCCAGGTCTACAGGCCTCCTTGTTTAACTTAACACAGCACAGAACAATGGCTGGCTGTTCAGTTGACTCTAGCACAGAGTTAGCTTATCCATGGCAAAATTTAAATCACAGATCTACCATAGATTCAATGCACTTTCCTCCAGCGTTTTGTTAATGTGTTTTCGGGGAATATTAACCTAAATGAAATGTAATTAGTATGAAAAACCTGTTCTCTGAAAACAAAACAGGTTATGCCTAATTTTTAGATCATTTACGAGGCAGGTGATAAATGGTAAAGGCCCTGATATTAGACCATCTAAGTGAAGTCCCAGCAACTGAATTTACTAGCTCTGTGACTTTAAAAGGGTTATTTGATGCCTGTCTGCTTCATTTTTCTTATATGTAAAATGGAAGTTATAATAAATAGCTTCTTATCCAGAGTTTGAGAGAGTAAATGAGCCAGTTACTGTCCAGTAGATGATAAATGATGTGCAATAAATATCAGTTTCATCATTATTAGTTTTAAAGTTTCTTTCCTGTTCTCTTCCATTTGTATAGTTAAGGCCATTTTCTTCTTCTTCTTCTTCTTCTTCTTCTTCTTCTTCTTCTTCTTCTTCTTTTCTTCTTCTTCTTCTTCTTCTTCTTCTTCTTCTTCTTCTTCTCCTTCTCCTTCTTCTTCTTCTTTTTTCTTTTTTCTTTTTAAAAGGTATCCCTTCTGGGGCACCTGAGTGGCTCAGTGGGTTAAGTCTCTGCCTTCAGCTCAGGTCATGATCCCAGGGTCCTGGGATCGAGCCCCACATCAGGCTCCCTGCTCAGCGGGGAGCCTGCCCCCCCCGCCTGCCTCTCTGCCTACTTGTGATCTCTCTGTTAAATAAATAAATAAAATCTTAAAAAAAAAATAAAAGGTACCCCTTCTGATTACAGAACTAATATGTATTAGTAAAAGATTCAGAGAACACATAAAAAGATAAAAAGAAAATAGAAATTACCCATTAATCCCAGGCCCAAGAGATGTAAAACTTTGAAAATGACTCTCAAGAAATCTATTTACCAGCATTTCTAAGAAGTGTCTGAAATTCCCATTACAGATCTTCCTCAACTTACAATGGTTTGTGTCCCAATAAACCCCTCAAAAATTGGCAATATCATAAGTGGAAAAAGCACTGAATATACCTAACCTACAGAACATCATAGCTTCATCCAGCCTTCCTTAAATTTGCCCAGAACACTCACTAGCCTACAATTGGGCAAAATCATCTAACACAAAGCGTGTTTTATCAAAAGTGTTGAAGACCTGTGTAATTCATTGAATCCTGTACTGAATGTAGTGGAATGGTTGTGGGATGGCTGAGTGACTCAGTCAGTTAAGCGTCTGCCTTCAGCTCAGGTCATGATTTCAGGTTCCTGGGATCTAGTCCCACATCTAGCTCCTTGCTCAGCGGGGAGCCTGCTTCTCCCTCTGCCCCTCCCTCTGCTTGTTGCTTTCTCTCTCTCTCTCTCTCTCTAACAAATAAATAAATGAAATCTTAAAAAACAAAAACAAATACAAAAACCAAAAAACAAAACCCTGGAATGGTTGGATGGATACAGAAGGGTTTAAGCATGTGGGTTGTTCACTCTGTGATCCCGTGGCTGGTTGGGAGCTGTGGTTGCCCCTGTTCACCATCTCAACAGAGGCTTGTACTACATATACATCGCTGGTCCGGGAGAAGATCCAAATTCAAAATTCAAAATACAGTTTCTACTAAATATGTATCACTTTTGTACCATCGTGAAGTTCAAAAATTTAAGTCGAATTATCACAAATCTGGAATCATAAGTATTCAGTGTTATGAGAAGAAAAACCTCATTTGTACCAAGGTGCTGTTTGTCTACCCTATGCTGCTTCCGTATGAATTTGAACATGAGGAGACACATTTTTAGTCACCATGTGTTACTTTCTTTGCCAAGAGAAATCAAACAATGAATTAATCCTCAGTGTTCACTCTTTTCTCCTGAAACCTCAGAAGAATCTATCACGATACTCTCCCCATCTCCATGCCTTAGTGTCCTCATTTGGGGAGCAGGGGTAGCCAGAACCTGACACAGTCCTGGTCCATGTTCTCCACGGACGGGGCCGCGAAAGCCCGGACAAACATGTGACGTGCTGCAGGTCCCCCTGTGGGGCTGGAACAAGAAGCTGGATCACTTGGTGTCCAGGCCAGTGCACTTCCCTGCACATGGCACTGCCGTGCAAGGCTGTTTCCGTCTGCCCTCAGCTTACCTGATTCCCCATCTCTAAATCCGCCCTATCTGGGAGGGTGGCTCCAAGGAGGGCCAGGACACATGGTGAAAGGATTTTGGACAAGGAAGACAGAGGTTCTGAAGCAGCAGGAGGAAGAGGTTTAGTATTTTTGCTAATAAGTATACATTATGGAACAAAAGTATGCACTTGTACTCAAAAGTACGCAGAATTAAAACAATGTTTTTTAGGGGCGCCTGGCTGGCTCAGTCCGCAAAGCCTGCGACTCTTGATCTCTGGGTTGTAAATTCAAGTGCCACATTGAGTATAGAGCTTACCTAAAAACCTTAAAAATAAAATCTTTAAGCAGTGCTGTTTCGCTCTCTCTTTTTGATGAAAACCCTCTTCCCAATTTGGAACAGTTTCCCTCCTGGCTCTGTGTAGGAAAAGCCTTTTTTTTTTTTTTTTAAGATTTTATTTATTTATTTGAGAGAGAGAGGGAGAGAGAGAGAGAGAACGAACAAGCAGGGGAGTGGCAGAAGGAGACGGAGAAGCAGGCTCCCCAGAAGCCCAAAGCAGGGCTGGATCCCAAGACCCTGGATCATAACCTGGGCCGAAGGCAGAAGCTTCACTGACTGAGCCACCTAGATACGTGGCTGGTCTTTAAAAATAAAGCATAGGGGCGCCTGGGTGGCTCAGTGGGTTAAGCCTCTACCTTCGGCTCAGGTCATGATCCCAGGGTCCTGGGATCGAGCCCCACATCGGGCTCTCTGCTCAGTGGAGAGCCTGCTTCCTCCTCTATCTCTGCCTGCCTCTCTGACTACTTGTTATCTCTGTCTGTCAAATAAATAAATAAAATATTTTTTAAAAAATGAAAAAAAAATAAAAATAAAGCATAGTTTCTAAACCCTGAGAAAGGAAAGGGGTGATTTTAGAAGGTAGAGGTTGGGGCTGATGGGCTACTCCTTCTCAGAAAAGGCAGGGGAAAGAGCCCAGAAGCTGAGGAAGGAGCCAACACTCAAGGACTTTTACTAGAAAACACAGGGTTACAAAGTAACAGGGCAAAATGCAAGAGAACCACAGAAACGGGTATATAAGTTGTCCAGATTTAATACCAGGGTGGTGTGTATACTTAGCTGGCTTCGTTAAGATGTCTTAAAAGAAGCCCTACCTTGTTTGGTTTGGTTTTGAGGGAAAAACTTCTACAAGGTCATCTTATTGGAAAATGTTACTAAGTGTGTGTTTACTTTCTCTAAAATGAATATTAAAAGCCTAGATTGCAGACGTATACCATTTTAGAAAGATTTTAGGCATTTCAATAATAATTATGATAAAAGTGAAATGTTCAGGATCACATAAAGAAAAATGAGGGGTGCCTGGATGGCTCAGATGGGTGAGCATTGCTTTCCGCTGGGGTAGTGGTCTCCAGGTCCTGGGATCCAGCCCAGTGTTGGACTCCCAGTTCGGTGGGGTGGAGGAGGGGCTGGTGGTGTCTGCTTCTCCCTCTCCCCCTGCTTGTGCTTTCTCTTTCTCTCTCAAATGAATAAATAAAATCTTAAGGGAAAAAAAAGAAGAAAATTAAATGAGACATTCACTTTGTTACGTCTATTTGGTTTATTATTTATTTATTATCATTATTTCTGGGGCAAAAAGCTGTTTTTATTAAAGCCTGGGGACAGGACGGGACCCATGGGTAGGAATAGCTGCACTATTTGGTCTTTTTATATTGAGGCCTATTTTTTTTTAAGGTTTTATTTATTTATTTGAGAGAGTGAGAATGAGAAGGGGGAGGGTCAGAGGGAGAAGCAGAATACCACTGAGCAGGGAGTCCAACATGGAACCCATCCTGCCACTCCAGGATCATGACCTGAGCTGAAGGTAGCCGCTTAACCAACTGAGCCACCTGGTGCCCGAGGCCTATCTTTTTATTTTTTTATTTTATTTTACCTTTTTTTAAAAAAAATTTTATTTATTTATTTGACAGACAGAGATCACAAATAGGCAGAGAGGCAGGCAGAGAGGGAGAGGAGGAAGCAGGCTCCTCACTAAGCAGAGAGCCTGATGCAGGGCTTGATCTCAGGACCCGGACTTGATCCCAGGACCCTGGGATCATGACCTGAGCCGAAGGCAGAGGCCCGAACCCACTGAGCCACCCAGGCGCCCTGAGGCCTATCTTTCTAAAGAAAAGGTGACAACACTTTAGCATGCTTGTATTTGGGTTAATCAAAATCAAGTAAATGTCGGGGTACCTGGGTGGTTCAGTCAGTTAAGCATCTGTCTTCAGCTCAGGTCATGATCCCAGGATCCTGGGATCAACCCCTGCATCAGGCTCCCTGCTTGGCAGGGAGTCTGCTTGCCCCTTTCCCCATTCTCGTTCTCTCTGTCTCAAGTAAATAAATAAAATCTTTTTAAAAAATTCAGTAAGATCGAACATGCAGAGTTCAGGGTGCCTGGCTACCTGTGGATCTTGGTTTTGGGGTCATGAGTTCAAGCCCTACCTTGGGCCTGGAGCTTACTTAAAAAAAATAAATAAATAAAATAAAAACCAAAACAAAACAATAACCCTGCAAAGTGCTTGTCTTATAGTAGGGCTTTAATACATATTTGTTTCTTTCCCACTTTTAAAAACATGTATCATTAAACTGATAATATATTAAAACATTTAAGTTGATTTTGCATGTAGTTCTGAATTATTAATCTATACCACATTTTATGAGGAAGGAGTTAATGATTCTCTTTAGGCAGATGAGAAAGCTGACAGGCAAGAGAGGCTAACTGTTTGCCCAAGGCCTCTCATTAGTGCTGCTGGATTCTGAGTCTGTCAGATCCATTTTGACCCACCATCATCAGGCTTTCTGCCCACCCACCACTACTTCTTTAATGACTTCCCCATTGCCAAGTCCAATGATCAGCTTTCAGTCCTCAGCCACATTTGACATGATTGGTCAGTTCCTCTTACTTTTTTTTTTTCTTTAAAGATTTTATTTTGGGGACACCTGAGTAGTTCAGTCAGTTAAGCAACTGCCTTTGGCTCAGGTCACGATCCCAGGGTCCTGGGATAGAGCCCCATGTTGGGCTCCCTGCTCAGCTGGCCTGCTTCTCCCTCTCCTCAGTCTTTCCTCCCACCCATGCTCTTTTTTTTTTTCTCTCTCTCAAGTAAATAAAAATCTTTTTAAAAAATGTTTAAAAAAAATAAAAATTTTAAAAAATGTTTTATTTTTAAGTAATTTCTAGACCTAATGTGGGGCTCAAACTCACAAGCCCAAGATCAAGAGCCACATGCTCTATGGACTGAGTCTGCCAGGTTCCCTTCACTTCCTCTCACTAGAAACACTCCTTCCCTCCCTCATTTGGTTCGAGCACCCCACTCTGTCCTACTGCTCTTGCATCCCTCTCTGTCTCTTTTGTCTAACTCTCCTCATTTTCCTTAGCATGTCAGGGTCCAGTCATTGGGTTTCTCTGTCTATATCCCATTCCCTGGCTGGTCTTGATTTAAACACCATCTTCCCCAAAACTGTTCCTCCAAATGTCCCCCATCTTGGTCAATGACATGGTCCAGGACCTCAGGGCCAAACCTTGGATAATCATTTGATCTTTCCCCCTCTTATTTTGCATCTATTTCATCAGCAACTCCGATCTATGTTACATATATATTCAAATCTAATTGTTTTTTCCACCTTCATTGCTAGCCTCCCAAGTGGTCTCCCTTTGCCAGGGTCTCACCCTTCCACAGTCCATTCTCCACACAGCACTGAAGTGGTCCTTCACAATGTGAATCAGAGGACCTTGGCTGACTCAGTCCGTATAGCCTGTGACTCTTTATCTCAGGGTTGTGAATTTGAGCCCCACGTCGGGTGTAGAGATGATCTAAAAATAAAATCTTTAAAAAAAAATGTGAATCTGATCCTGTTACTGCCCTCCAATGGCTTCCCATTATGTCACAGAAACATCCAGAGTCATTACTGTGGCCTCTGGCTGCCTGTCTCACCACTTGTACCGTCTTCTGTTCTCTCCCCGCACATGGGCTCTGCTTTTCCTTGGTCATGCCAAGCTGGCCTGACCTCAGGAGCTCTGTACTTGCTGGATTCTCTGCCTGAAATTCTTTCCCGCAGACCTCTGCAGGCCTTTCTCTTGACGTTATTCAAGGCTTTTGTCAAGTGCTGCTCAGTAATAATTTTCCTCATGTGGCATCTAAACTGACACTCTTGATGAAGTTCTAGAACATAGGTGAGATTTGGTGGGGTGGAGTCAGGAGCCCAAGACCAAGAAAGAATTCTTGAGACATCTTTGGGTGCGCAATGGTGGTTTCTTAAAGCACCGGGACACGACCCATGGGCAGAAAGAGCTGCTGCCCTGGAGATTGTGAGGAGTGGCAGGTTATGTACCACGGGGTTGGTGAGGTTAGGAAAAGGGAGGTTTCACTAGAACTTTCATAGGCTAAGGAGGACCTACAAGAAACTGGATGCCTTGAGGCCCTGCCATTGTCAGGGTCATTTTTCCCTCTAGCAAGATATTAACATTAAGATAGGTGGAAGATTCCTAAAGAATGTCACATATGTCCCATCCAGGAGTGGGGGTGGGAGAAGGTTGCAGGGGGTCAGCTTTTGTCCTCAGCCAGTCTTCTGTTCCCTCATCACTCTCACTACTCTGTATTCCTTTAACTGATGTATTTTCTTTTTCTTTTTTTAAAAGAAATTTTATTTATTTATTTGACAGAAAGAGAGTGAGAACAAGAGTACAAGCAGGGAAGCTGCAGGCAGAGGGGGAAGCCCCATGTGGGACTCGATCCCAGGACCCTGGGATCATGACCTGAGCTGAAGGCAGCAGCTTAACCGACTGAGCCACCCAGGCACCCTAAGTGATGTATTTTCTTCCCCACCCTTATCACTACTGACCATTATATATTATATTCATTTGTATGCTGTTTTTCTCGGACACTAAAATGCCCGCTGCATGAGGGCAGGGAATATGTCATTTTTTTGTTCACTGTTAGGTCATCAGTGTCTAAAATAGGAACAGAGTAGCTGTTCAGTAAATACTTACTCAGTTCAATAATTCATTCAATAAATATTGCTCTGATGGGACTTATGTTTCAGTGAAGAAAGAGGTACCATGAAAAATAAGCAAATAAATAAGTAAGTGTGCCAGATGGAGATCCATGGAGATGAGGAGTAGAAAGTACAAAGGGGCAGAATTTTGGGGTTTGGCTTTTGCTCCTTTGAATAGGGTGGTCAAAAAAAAGCCTTAATGAAAGGCAACATTTGAGTTGAGAACTCAAGGAAGCAAGGGAGCAACTCATTTGGATATCTGGGAGAAGAAAGATCCAAATGAAAGAAACAGAAAATGCAAAGGCCTTGAAACAGTGGTGAGTACGGTTTCTTTGAAAAACAGCAAGGAAGCCCGCGCAGCTTGAATAAAGTGTGTAAGGAGGAGAGCAGTAGAAGATAAGGTCAGAGAGATAAGGGGGATGAGATTGTACAGTCTTGAAGTTCGTGTAGAGACTTTGAGATAGGAAACCAGTGCAGGGTTGGAATGTTTTAAGCTGAAGAGGGACATTATACGACTTACATTTAAAAAGAATCTCTCAGCCGCTCTGTTAAGACAAGACTATAGAGAGGGTTGGGTGCAAGCCAGATCAGTTTGGAGGCAGTGGCTGGAGTGCCTACAAGAGGTGATGGGATTCTGTCCTACGGTGATAATGATAATGGTGGTGAGAAGTGGTGGACCTCTGGTGTATTTTGAGGGCAAAGCTAGCAGAATTGGGGGCACCTGGGTGGCCCAGTCAGTTGAGTGTCGGACTCTTGATTTTTGGCTCAGGTCGTGATCTCAGGGTTGTGAGATCAAGCCCCACATTGGGCTCCGCACTAGGCATGAAACCTCCTTAAGATTCTTTCCCTCCCCCTCTGTCCCTTCCCCTGCTCCCTCCTTTCTCTCTCCTTCTCTCTCTCTCTCTAAAAAAAAAAATAGCAGAATGTCAATAACTTAAATATAGAAGCTGAGCGATAGAGAAGAATCAAGGTGAGACCAAAGGTTTTGGCTGAGCAGCTAATAAACCATTTGCTGAGATAGTGAAGACTGTAGGAGGCATAGCTTAAGGGGATGGAGAATTAGGTACATGAATTCTCTTTTGTGCATATACACTTAATATGCTTAAGAATATACACTGGAGATTCAAACAGGCAATTGAGTATATGAATCTGGCGTTCAAGGGAGGGATCTTACAGAGCTGTATGTTTAGGAATCATTGGCTTAGCGATAGTATTTAAAGGTACAGGCTGCCTAAGATCGTCAGGGTCGGGGGAACATACAGAAGAGAAAATATGCTAAGAACTAGGCCTTGAGGCACTCCCCTCCATGGAGGTCAAGCAGATAAGGAGGAACTAGCCAAGGGGACAGAGAAGGAGCAGAGCCAGTGAGACAGAAGTCAGAGAGTGCTCTCTTGGAAGCCAAGGGAAGAAAGGGTTCCAAGGAGGAGGGAAAAATCAGCTGTGCAAATGCTGCTCAGGGGTCAGGTAAAATGAGGACTCAGAATGACCATTGGATTTAACAACATCGACTTTGCAGGTGACCTTGACAAAAGTAGTGGTAGCAGTGAAAACATGATTAGAGTAGATTCAAAAGAGAATGGGAGAGAGGTATTGAAGACAGTATACGTAGACGTTTTTAAGTTTTGTTTTCTTTTTAAGATTTTATTTAATTGTCAGAGAGAGAGAGAGAGAGAGAGAGAGCACAAGCAGGGGGCGTGGCAGGCAGAGGGAGAGGCAAGATCCCTGCTGAGCAAGGAGCCTGATGGGGGGCTCCATCCCAGGACTCTGGGATCATGACCTGAGCTGAAGGCAGATGCTTAACCCACTGAGCCACCCAGGCGCCCCCTGAGTTTTATTTAAAGGGAAGCAGAGAGATAGGGGAGCAGCCAGGAGGAGATGTGGAGTTGAGAGGTAACTGCTGTCATGTGTTAAGATGAGGATCTTTTAGGGGCACCTGGGTGGCTCAGTGGGTTAAGCCTCTGCCTTCGGCTCAGGTGATGATCCCAGGGTGCTGGGATCGAGTCCCGCATCAGGCTCTCTGCTCTGTGGGGGGCCTGCTTCCTCCTCTCTCTCTGCCTGCCTCTCTGCCTACTTGTGATCTCTGTCAAATAAAGAAATAGAATCTTTAAAAAAAAAAAAGATGAGGATCTCTTAGAATATATTGATGGGCTTATGGGAACGATGTAGTTGAGAGGAAAATTTGACTATTCAGGAGAGAGGGATGATTTCTGCAGCAACGTCTTGGATTGGATGAGAGCATACTGGATCTAGTATCTAAGAAGATGATGACCTTGGACAGGGGCTTGGACAGCTTATCTTACAACACAGGGGAAGGCAGAGGCTACGGTAGATATGGTTGGTGATCAGAGCATATGGAAGGCTTTCTTTCTGGTTGCTTCTCTTGGGAGAATGGGAGATAAGGTCATCAGCTGTGTGAGGTTTCAGCAGAGAAGGGAAGGTGTGAAACAGATGTCTTGGTGAGTGGAAAAGTAAACTATTTAGGGAAATGTGATAGGATTGTTAGGCAACACTAAAGTCACCCTCCAGGCTAGCGGTCATAACTGGATGCGAGCCACTCCACATGGGAGGTTGTTTTCCTTTAGCCATGTTCAAGCACACACATGAGTTGCAAGGGCTAAAATCAAGGTCTTGACAGTGCGGGTTCTTTTTGGTGCAAAGGTGGACAATTATTTTTGCCATGGGTTTAGGTTTTACCAGACAAGTGTGACGAAGGGGCAGGTGTAGGTAGTAATGAATTATGGATAGAAGCTGGTTGAGGACAGGCGTGAGGATGTTCTGGACAGTGAAATGGTTTTAGGGTCAATGGATTGTAGAGGGAGAATTATTGAAGTCAGAGCTCAGAAGGCAGGAGGTGATGGCTGGAGTAGAAAGCTTAAGATGGAGATTTTGAATGCAGCTCCTGAAAGAGCTCACTAATTACAGAACCACAGAGTTCAGAAACTCCTCACACCAAGTTTTAAATTTCTGAGTATGAGCAAAAGTTTTGGTATATGCTGTCAGAATAGATTGTGAAGAAAGGGGAAGAGGCAGCAATGAAGATGACTTTTGACAGAGAAAGTGGGTAAATGATCATTTCAAGCATGTAGGGAAAGCAAACCAAATACAGCCAAAATCAAGGTCATAGAGATCCATGTGGAAAAAGGAAAAACCGGAAAGAGATTTGTTCTCCACATCAAGGTCACAGTAACAGGTGGGGGGAGTGAGGGGAATTAGAATCAGGGTTGAAAGCAAAATAGAAATACCTGACATTATTGACCCACGAAGGGACTTCCCATGAGTACTATGAAGAATCATTAAAAGTAGCTGATTTTCTGGGTCCCCAAGCACTCATTAGTAACTTTGGGAGTCCCTTGGTCACTGGCTACCAATGTGATGGTGTCCAGTGTAAGGAGAGGGCATAGTCCCCTTTCAGGGACATCAGGTCGTAGTCAGACCATAGGATGAGGGATGCCTGGGTGGCTCAGTCAGTTAAGCCTCTGCCTTAGGCTCAGATCATGATCCCAGGGTCCTGGGATTGAGCCCCACATTGGGCTCCCTGCTCAGCAGGGAGCCTGCTTTTCCCTCTCCCTGCCGCTCCCCCTGCTTGTGCTCTTTCTGAGAAATAAATAAATAAAACCTTTAAAAACAACAACAACAACAACAACAACAACAACAAAACCCTAAAGGATAAGCCAGAACAATAAAACACATTATCTGGATATACTGCTTCTTCAAACAGGTTTCTTTCTTTCTTTTTTAAAAGATTTTATTTATTTATTTATTTGACAGAGAGAGAGAGATCACAAGTAGGCAGAGAGGCAGGCAGAGAGAGAGGGGGAAGCAGGCTCCCCGCAGAGCAGAGAGCCCGAAGCGGGACTCAATCCCAGCACCCTGGGATCATCACCTGAGCCGAAGGCAGAGGCTTTAACCCACTGAGCCACCCAGGCGCCTCCAAACAGGTTTCTGAAAGAGCAGTGTGGGAGATCTCTGGCCATTCAAGTAAAACTGGATAAAAGTTTAGTTAATAACTTAGAATACAGACCTTTTTGTGACATATCATTTAATCGTAAAAATTATCTTTTTTTTTTTAAGTTATCTGTACACTCAGCATAGGGATTGAACTCACAACCCTGAGATCAAACTGCACACTTTATCTACTGAGCCACCCAGTTGCCCCTATTACACACTCTTGAAAATTATCTATTGAGAAGTTTGGTAAAAAAAAAAAAAAAAAAAAGCTCAAAAATGAATTCTTACTGTGGTGATGTTTGCACAACTCTGTCAATATACTAAAAGTTATTAAATCATACACTTAAAATGGGTGAATTTCATAGACTATAAGATTACACCTCAAATTTAAAAAGGAATTCATATTTATTAAATATTGTAATGACACATTTGAAGATTCAAGTCAGGGTTGAGCTCAGAAGAGTAATCAATGTTGATTTTTTAAAATTAGTAAGTTAAGTAGCCTGCCAGGGTACAGCTCTGATAAAAGGAAAACCCACAGGAAAAGAATTAGGTCATTCCTTATATGTTTCTAGTACTAGTTAATATAAACCAGAAGTGAAATTGCAACATTGCCCAAGATAATAACTGGGGTTTGCATCAGGCTCTAGAAAATTCCTTCCTTGCAACACTTCTTGGCCGGTATGTGCTCTTCTTCTTTCTGTTCAAGTCCAGCCCATACTGTCTGTATACTTCTCCTTAACAGTTCTTTGCTTGTCACTTGGCTGGATGTACTTTATTGCTGGGAGTGTAACAATTGTTAATACTCAAGTAAGAAGAGAGAAGATACTAGTAAATTTTGCTGACAGGAAAAAGGCGAAGTAGGAACTGGCATGTAAATCAGCCTCCTAGTCAGTCATTGTTCTCATCAATAAAACACATACCTGGAGTGTGTTGGGAGTGGCGACCTGAACACTTAGCTGGCCTGGTTTCCAAGAACTCTGGAACGCCCTCAGGTGGGACCCAAGTGTTCTGAGGTGGGGCCGGCTGCCTCAGTATCAGCTGCCTCAGCAGCTGTTGTTTTGTCACAATCATCCAAGGCAGTGAGCAGTCACGGAGTATTCCAGGATTACGCCTCTGTAACTAAACTTTTCATGTTTACTGCCAAACTGAAATGCTTAAAACATGCAGCAGTGGTGGGCGAACTGAAAGTCTCCAATCAGAATGTCTCCTCTGTGAAATAATGAACAACCTGTGCCAAGTCCTGCCCGCTTGCTTTTCCTCACGTGACTCTCCCTGGTCTCTGCCTCACCCGTGGGCCTGTCCAAACCAGACCCCACGGGCCTGACAGCCTTAGCTTCTGCAGTGCCTTGCGGGAATGCCTGCTCTGAGATAGTCTCTCTTGAGTTCACGCCCTGGCTCTGCTCCATCAGCAACTGAGGAGCTTCCTTTACCTTCTCTGGAAAATGGGACAATACTTCTTAGGGTGGTGGTTTGGCAGTAGATGCTCAATAAAAAATTAATATCTTTCCCAGCTATTCTAGGAGAGCAAAAATCACATCACTCTCCTCTGAATAGAATGTACTTCATAATTTGGCACTTAATTATAAACTCTCTTGTACTTCTGTTCATGATTTCATGTAGTGTTTGTCTTCTATCTTCAGTTAGCCCAAATCTACCCTGGGGAGAGAGAATAAAAGGTTTATTTTTTTCTGAAGTCCTCTTAGAATGTGTGCTCAGGGACAAGTGAGATTATGCAGGTTTTAAATACGTTGTGGTTGGCGGGCTGTTTGGTTTGTTGACACCACCATTTTCGGTCCCATTAGGATCAGACCAGGTGGCTAGGATGTAGGGATACTGTGATTGGGCTATCGGACCCGAGTACCTTCCTTCGTTAATGTTCAGTTTCTCAGACAGTGGAAAGCCCTCAATTATTTCGTTCATCTAAGCAGAGGGTTTTCTCTTCAGTCTTAATATGTGCAAGTTCTATTACTTATCCCAATTATTGACACCCAGTTTCTCATGACAGAAATGAGACATCCTTACCTCTGCCCTCTTTACCTCCCTCACAATCATACTGATCCAGTCAGCAAGACCCAGCAGATTCTGCTGCTTCTGTGACTCTTCAGGCTGGCCCTGCTTTCCAATCCCACTCCCCAGGCTCTAGCTCTGGCTTCCACCATCTCTTCTCTGGATCTTTATAAAAACCTTACAGCAGGTGTCCTTGTTGCAAGATCCACACCTCCATAATTTACTTCCAAAATGTGGCCATGGGGCGCCTGGGCGGCTCAGTGGGTTAAGGCCTCTGACTTCGGCTCAGGTCATGATCCCCAGGGTCCTGGAATCGAGCCCCGCATCGGAATCTCTGCTCGGCGGGGAGCCTGCTTCCCTCTCTCTCTCTGCCTGCCTCTCTGCCTACTTGTGATCTCTGTCTGTCAAATAAATAAATAAAATCTTAAAAAAAAAAAAACAACCAAAATGTGGCCACAGTTCCCTTTCTCTATCAACCATCTGATCAGGGTATTCTCCTTTCTAAAATCCCCTAGGGGGGTTGGGGGAAAAAATCCTTCAATGGCTGACAGTGACAGGGCCCTGCTCCCCACAATGGAGTCCGTAGTCCTCAAACCCCTGTTCCCTTTCCATCTTTCTTCCAACATTCCCCCCTTTATGTCCTCATTCCCATTATAATGTGGAGGTTCTGGGCTCTCCCAAGCTTCTGAACCTTTTAATATACTGTTTTCTTGTCCTGGAATGCCCTTCTCCTTCATTTCTCTTTTTATCAGTGCTTTGGAGCAAGGCTGTAGGTCAAACCCCTACACTTGAGTGCTGACTGCTCTGCTTGCTAGTGGGGATGCTGGGCAAGTTACTTAATCTCTCAAGCTTCACTTCCCTAACTGTAAAATGGGGGAAAAAACAGGCACTGCCTCCAAGGGCTGGTGTGAGGGCTGAAGAGAAAGTACATGTATAGTTCTTAGGAAAGTTCTGGCACAGAGCAAAGGCCAAATAAAAGTGAGCTATTACTACCACTCAATATTGTGTCATTGTAGGTCATTGCTCTCTTGCCTTCAGCGGTCGGTTGAACAGTGTGTCCCCAAAGATGTCCACATCCCAATCCCTGGAACCTGTGAGTATGTGATTTCACATGGTAAAGGACTTCTCAGATGTGATGACATAACATGAGATGGGAGAGTATCCTGGATTAGCCAGGTGAGTCCAGGGCAATCACAAGATTCCTTATACAGGGAAGGTAGGGCAGTCAGAGAAAGGAAGAGAGGGTAATGTGGTAATGGAAGCAGAAATTGGGGCAATGCAGCCATGAGCCAAAGAATGCTGGCAGCCTCTAAAAGCTAGAAGAATTAAGGAATTACCTCCAGAGTCTTCTGGAAGAACCAGCCTGTTGACTCCTTTGTTTCATTATTTTTCAGTTTTTTATTTAAATTCTAGTTAGTTAACATAGAGTGTAATATTGATTTCAGGAGTAGAATTTAGTGATTCATCACTCACATAAAATACCCAGTGATCATCACACCAAGTGCCCTCCTTGATACCCATCACCCATCTAGCCCATCCCCCACCCACCTTCATCGATCTATCAACCCTCAGTCTGTTCTCTATCCTTAAGAGTCTTTTATGGTTTGTTTCTCTCTCTCTCTCTCTCTCTCTCTCTTTTTTTCCTCTCCCTTCTTCCCATATGTTCCTCTGTTTTGTTTCTTAAATAACACCTTGATTTTTTACTCTAAGGACTCATTTCTGACTTCTGACCTTGAGAAATGTAAGAGAATACATTCGTGTTGAATTAAGCCGCTAAATGTGTGCTAATTTGTTTCAGCAATAATAGGAAAGGACCACAACTTCCTAGAGGTGGCTTGAACCCCATATCATTTACATATAGACATGTAATTTAAAAAAAAACAACCTCTAGGTCCAACGTAGGGCCTGAGCTGGGTGACCCCGAGATCAGGAGTCACATGGTCTACCAACTGAGCCAGCCAGGTGCTCCTAGATATATAATTTTTTAAAAAACATTTTATTTATTTATTTGACAGAGAGAGAGACACACAGAGAGAAGGAACACAAGCATAGTGAGTGGGAAAGGAAGAAGCAGGCCTCCCCCTGAGCAGGGAGCCCCATGAGGTGCTCAATCCCAGGACTCTGGGATCATGACCTGAGCCAAAGGCAGACGCTTGTTGACTGTGTCACCCAGGCATCCCGAGATATATAATTTTTAATTCAGATGCCTCCTCTAGTAGACTGCATGTTTCTTAAGGACTGCTGCTTCTTATTAGTATTTGAAGCCACCTCCTATCACATCTCTACATACTTAGCACAATACCTGGCACATTCTCGATCTCCAATAAATATTTGATGAAGGAAAGTTTATGGTCTCAAGGGTGGTTTTTGTTTTGGTTGCATTTAGTTCATGTCGCGATGGAGGGACCAGGCGTGGATTCTCGAGGAAGGTTCAGTCACTGGCAAGCACAGGTCTGGGAGAGTGTCAGGGGAAATGATTGAAAATAGGTCTGGGGATTGTTGCAGAGAAGACAGGTGACTGTAATTGAAGGAGTGCCTGGCCCTGGAAGACTTTATATGATGAATATTTCATGGGGTTCTGGTCTCTGCTTTTCAAAGACATAATAGCGCTAGAAAAGATCCAGCAGAGGACATTAAAAATGATCAAGGGCAGAGAGAATTATGTATGGCGCTAAAAATGAAAAAAGATCCCATTTGCTAAAAAAAAAAAAAAAAAAAAAAGTGAAAGTCTGAAACTCACAAGGAATGATCATGGATTATTTTCTCAAATCCTGAAAAAAATAGAACTAGGTAACATTCCTGAAGCCTACCAGTCTTCCAAACAAAAATAAAAGAAAATAGCTCTTTATATAGCACACATTAAGATACAGAATACATTACTTCAAGAGGCTGTGCCAACCGAAAATGTAAATCCTGCCGCCAGAGCTGGATTGGGGGTCAAGCCCGCCAGGCAGCTGCTGGATGGGCCTCAAAGAGGCACAAATCGTTGCTGACTACTTTAAAACGTGGTGTCTGTTAACTCAGGTTTTCTACATAAAGCTCCTTACAATTTTACATTTGCAAAATATTCCTGGCCTTATTAAAACACACAGTGCCCTTGAGTGGAATTTAAAGAGAAGAAAACCAAAAACCTCCTTACGATTCAGATTAACTAACCTCCTTTGGAACGCTTATGAATTGTACATACAAGCGGCCTTATCAACCAAACTCCTGGACTGGGAGAGGTGGATGGCCTCAGTGCTGCTTACTGGAAGCAAGTGATTTATTTTCTTATCTACATTTTAATCTCTTTAGTATATCTTAGTAGAGTTACTGGTTCTAAAAGAAAAATCACAAAAAGAAACTACAGAGGAAATAAGAAACAAAGAAGAGTAGGAATTACTGTGCAGATATATTTTTCCAGGACATTTAAGTTTACCTTGGCCAGTGGAACTAAAAGAGCAGATTAGTCTTCAGTAAATAGTTTTTATTGATAAAATATAGTTCAAGACATTTTACACTTGGAAATTTCCAACAATTATTTAAGGAATATTATTGTGAGGGGCCCCCATTCTGGGGAGCTGGCTTTCTCAGTTACGTCTTAACTGTAGGTTCGGGAAAGAGTTGTAAAAACTTCTAAGTTATAAATGGCAATTTAGAAATGTGTGAGATATTTTGGGATAATTACAGTCCTTGGGCAAGCCAGCCCACCAGGTTGGGAACACATGAGCTAGAGTGTGTGGAAGTTCTTTGGAACTTGTCACTGCTGTGCTCTGTACTATCAGCCTCCGCCTGCTGCAGCCCTCCTACCCCCGGTGGGCTAATTATGATATCGCCATATTGTCCAGGTCCCAGGAAAGCTGTGGCCTGGTCTGTTAAAGTCGCCCTCCCCACCAGGCAGTCAGGAAGTGGTTTCTAGCGCTAGCATGCCTGGTATTTGAGAGCCACCCAGCTTCCATCATGCCTGACTCGCCATAAGGACACATCTCCTATGCCCAGTACTTGTATCTCAGAATGCAGGGTTTACAGCCTACCCTTGACCTCGGGCTGAGAGCCTGTCAAAACTGCTCCACCAACGCTTGCACCTGGTTCGAATCCTCAGCAGGCCCCTTCCCCTGAAACTGGAGCCAACTGGTAATAATCTTCCTTATACTTCAGGCTCTCTTGATTTAATACCCTGTAGAGTGCCAAACAAATCAGAGAAACAGGATTCTTGGCTCCAACTCTTCTCTTCCCTTCTGCAGGCAGAGAGCCTTGCAGACTTGTGTTAGGTTTCATAATCTGGAGTTACCCCCTGGCCCTTTCAGACTGTTCTAGCCAATGACTCTTCGAGGTTCTAGCTGTTACTCTCTCTTCCCACCCTTAGCCCAGGGAGCTTCCCAGCCTGATACTCAACTGAGATTTTGCTATTCATTCATTCATTCATTCATTCACTCATTCATTCATTTTTGCTTTTTGCACGCGCACACATACACACACACACACACACACTTTTGTTGGGGTAGTTTAAATAAAGGGAAACAACCATTGCCTCTCATAACTTACCCTACAGTACAATTTTCAAAAGACGAATCACGTGGTAGAAATGTAAAATGTTGTAGTTGTTTTGAAAAACAGTATGTCAGTTTCTCACAATGTTAAACACAGGGTTATCATATACCCATGGATTTCATTCCTAGGTATATACCCAAGGGAAACAAAAACATATGCTCGCCTAAAGACTTGTACACAAATGCTCACAGCAGCCAAAAGGTAGAAATAATCTAAAGGTCTATTAACTGATGAATGAATAAAAAAATGTGGTATATCCATATGATAAAACATTATATAAAAAGGAATGTTACCATATATATGTATGTTCTATATATGTGATAACATACATGTATGTTCTATATATGTGATAACATACATGAACCTTAAAAACATTAAGCTAAGTGAATGAAGCCAGTCACACACACTAAAAAATAAATTGTTTGGCACTACTTGTAGGAAATATCCAGGAAAAGGAAATCTATAGAGATAGAAAGCAGACATGTGATTGCTTAGTGTTGGGGTGATACATATTTCTTTTGGGGTGATGAAAATGTTCTAAAATTACCTAGTGGTGATGGTTGCACATGGTTGCACACTTCCATGAATATATTTAAAAAACTGAATTGCACAGTTTATTTATTTATTTTTATTATTCTTTTAAGTAAGCTCAATGCCCAACATGGAGCTTGAACTCATGACCCTGAAATCAAGTGTCCCATGCTCTACCAACTGAGCTAGTCAGGCACCCCAAGATATACACATTTTAATTTTAAAAGTACTGTCAAATTGTTGCTGAGATGGCCATAACAGTTTTTACTCCGTCTGACAGTGAATGAGACTATCCATTTTCCTATGCCATGACATATATATGTGTGTGTGTATTTGATAGGACACTTGATAAAACAAATATTTAAGTTTGCCAAGTGAATCAGTGTAAAGTGGATTCTTATTTCCATAATTATTAATGAAACTGAACATCTTGTCTTAGGATTGCCTTTTCATATTCTTCCCTGCTTTTTTTCTATTGGACTGTTTGCCTTTTTATTTATTTGTTTAATTTTCATTTCAGTAGGTTCCACATCCAGTGCGGGGCTTGAACTCATGGCCCTGACCGACTGAGTCAATCAGGCTCCCTAGCTTTTTAATTTTTGATCTTTAGCAGTTCTTTATATGTAGGTATTTAACATACCTGTATGATAAATGCCTGTATAAGTATCTATATACATATCTATCTATATATGCAAGTATTTCCTACCTAGTCATTACTTCATGGTTTTTGCTTTTTATATTTTACTTGAAGGCTTTCTATCCTGCCAAGATGGTAAATACATGGCCTTGGTATGAGATAAGGAACTAATTTTATTCTATTTTCCAAATGACTAGACAATTGTTCCGATGCTATTTATTGCACACTCTATCTTTTCTTGTTTTGAAACACCACTTTTTTCATACATGAAATTCCCATTTCAATAGCAGTTCTTATGCTTGTATGTAGAAGTGAATCTGAAACCAGTGGACCCTGGAAGTCCATATGAGGAGAACGAGACTGGCTTTCAGAACTGTCTGGCAGTGGGAGTTTCCAGCAAGGAAGGCATGGGGACTTTCCAAAGCTAGCTCTGGACTTTTTTAGCATTAGGCAAATAAATTGGAAGCTGAATAATCTACATTCTAATAATATTAATTAACAATTGATTATGTAATTTTGGCTCTTTCTTTCCAGAATCTATAAAACCGTGTCAACCACTTTTGTGCAGAAAGTGGTTGGGATGTTTAACTTCCAGCTCCTTCCCTATAATATCCTTCAGACTGTTTATGTCCCTTCACGAAAGGTTACTGCTCCTCTCTCCTTCTGAATTCTGGTAACCTCTTTCCACTTGTCCTTTGGACCTCTGCTGCTATTAGCCCCAGGTCCTTGCAGGGTCTTTATACATCTCCTACACCTTTGTAAATAGTTCAGTGGTGTGCTGACAAATGGCTGGGGGAGGAGGGAAAGAGCCTTAATTTGTAGCTTTGCCAATTGCTTAATGTAAATAGTCCCATCATGGCCCATTTTTTTTTTTTAATTTTTAAAGATTTAGTTATTTGTTTGAGAGCAAGTGAGAGAGCCAGAGTACACAAGTGGGAGAGACAGAGGGGAGGGAGAGAGATCTCAAGTCGAATCTATGCTCAGCACAGAGCTCCAGGCAGGGCTCGATCTCATGACCCTGAGATCATGACCTGAGTCTTGGCCCATTTTAAGCTACTGATATGAACACGGAGTTGGGACGATGCTAAGAATCACCTTTTGCAAATAAAACGTGTAAATAAATTATTATTATTATTATTATTTTAAAAATATTGTATTTATTTATTTTTGAGAGAAAGAGTATGAGCACAAGCAGGGGTGGGGTGAGGGGGAGGGGGAGAAGCAGACTCCCTGCTGAGCAGGGAGCCCCATGTGGGGCTCAATCCCAGGATTCTAGGACCCTAGGACCCTGGGATCATGACCTGAGCAGAAGGTAGACGCTTAACTGACTGAGCCACCCAGGCACCCCAATAAGTTGTTTTTTGAATTATCCTAATTTGATTCCTACTAGGCCCCAGACTGATGCTGACACCTTCCTGGAACACTGGCTGTCTCTTCACTCAGAGAGAGAAAGGAACTCTCTTTTCTCTTTTCTCTAAGACTTGAATCTGGGAAGATGTAAGCCTAGAGCTCCAGAAGCTGTCTGAAAGCAAAGCCAAGCAAGAGGAAGGCAGAGTTAAGACAGGGAGGTGGATGAATTCCTGGTGGTATCATTTGAAGCCCTGGGTACGGCCATATTTAAAGTCAACTGTGCTCTGGCCTTTTCAGGATCGTGAACTAATACATTCTCTTTCCCTTTCTTTTTTTGTTCCTTCGTTTTTGCACAGAAGTTTAGCACAGGAAAGCCTCACATTCTTCCCAATTTATGATTGTGTTCTCAGGCATTAGGCATCATTAATAGGAAAAGCAGATTTGAAAAGATTCATGGTTTACAGGTTTCCAGTGTTCAGATTTACACAGCAGGTTCTTTCAAATTACACTTAGGGGAATAAATCAGTGACACTTTGGCAATCTTGCAAAGTACAGAGCCTTCCAATTCTAAAGGATTTTGCTGGTGAGTCATTAAGTTAAAAAAAGAAATCCATATCGGTAATAAATCTTTGTAGAAGTACTCTATGTTCTTTTCAAAATTGATTGTTTCTTGGTGGCTACTTCAACTAACATTATCAAAAGAATAGATTTCTGTTGTAATATAAAATGATGCTTTCTGAGAAATTGTTCCCAGTCTTATTAAAAAAAAAAAAAATTGACATAGGAGATTTATTGCGGAGGGTATGTCCAGAAAACCAGAACTTTTAATAAATGTATTCTATGTTATTTTCATTGCTTAATATTATAGAACACAAACTTTGCCAGGTTCGGAATTTCTGGTTGGGGAGCTTTGGGGAGAGGGCATGTGGAGACCTAAATGTTACATAGCTCAGGACTTTTATTGACATCCCAAAGCTGTGGTGACTGAGGACAAATGAGGAGTCCCCAAATCCATCCTCTCTCTTAAGAGCTCCTCACACACCCTCCACGTATCTCGTGGCAAGACCAGAATTCTTCTTCTCCAACCCTTCACCTTCTCCCTTTTTCCATTTTTCATTGCTCTAATTCAGGCCTTTGGACTTTGGCAGCGAACTCCTAAGAGGTTTTCCTGTGAAGCTTCAGTTTGACCCCACCTTGCTCTGATGCTGTTGCCTGCTTCCTTAGGGCAGAAGCTGTGGGTTCATGGCTAATACCCAATCACAGCTCTCTTATCTCATTTAGGGCACTGAGGGGGGCGCACTGCTCCTATTATGTAACACAAAAATCAATCCAGCGTTATTTCTAAACCCAACCAGGTTTTTAGTCAGGGAGTTTTACATGTTAAACTAAACGCATACTCCTTCTTTCTGAGAAGGGGAGTGCCTTACTTAGGGACAATTTACAAATGCCCCTCACTGGCTGTTAATGACATCTGCTTTCTTTGAGAAGGAAATTCCACGGTCCAGTGCTGGGTTCTGAGCAGTTCAGGCCCTGTGAGGTGCTTTCCATGGTTCCTCCAGCATAGGAACCTGACCTACTTTGGGAGATGAGGGACTGTTTCACTGAGGAAATGTTATTTCTGTTGAAACCTAAATGATGAGTATGACTTTTGGGGGCGGGGGAAGGAGAGAGTGTCAGAAGGCAGTATGCCAGGCAAGGAAACACTTCCTGGGGAGGCCTTGGAGGTCTTACACAAGCACAACAAGCCCAGGGCATTAAGGGAACTGAAAGTCTCATATGTTTGGTGTGCAGAGAGCAAGGGTAAGAAGGCTGCTCCCTGAGACTAGAAATGCGTTCAAGCGTGAGATGTTAGGCAGCCTTGCAGATGGTGTTGTGAATTTAGGATTCAGGCCAGTTCTGGAGTTCAGAACGTCAAGGAGTTACTGAGTTCAAGCTTTAAGGTCAATCACCATGGAAAATTTATGTGCATAATTTTTTTCTGTCCTTAGGGTTTCATTATACAATTAATTGACACTACAGAATAAATTAAATTTTAATTTTCATGTCAAATTAGAAAAGTGGTTTTCTTACCCAACATTTTATTAGGAACGTTTTCAAAGAAAGAGAAAAATTGAAAGAATCACCTATATTCTACAGTTAATGTTTTATTACATTTGCTTTGTCACATATTTATTCATCTGGCCATTCTTCTTGGCATTCATCAATTCATTTTTTTTAAAGATTTCATTTATTTATTTGTCAGAGAGAGAGAGAGAGAGAGAGCATAAGGAGAGGGAGGGGCAGAGGGAGAAGTAGGCTCTACACCGAGCAAAGAGCCCGATGTGGGACTCAGTGCCAGGACCCCAGGATCATGACCTGAGCTGAAGGCAGATGCTTAACCGACTGAGCCACCCAGGTGCCCTTGTCAATCCATCTTATCTTTTGATTTGTATCATAGTAAGTTGTGAATATCAGTAAACGTTATCCCTGAAGACATCATTATGCATATCATTAACAGGAGCTTAAGGTTTAAGTTTTCTTTTTTGCGTGGGTAGTAAAAGTCACATACAGTGAAATGCAAACATCCTAAGTATTCTAACTGATGTTTTATATATATATATACATACATATATATAAAATTTGATTTATCTTCTTATATATATAAATTTGATTTATTATATAAAAATTGATTTATTAATTTATATATATATAAATTTGAAGTTTCAAAAAAGATGTAACTTTTATTAAAAATTACCATCATGCACTTTGTAAGGCTCTTACATTACACATGAAATGGTATAGTATCAACTCAAGGTAGACTGTGATGAATTAAGGACACATTTTGTAATCTTTAGCAAGCCCTTAAAAATATTAGAAAAAAGCCAGTAGAGGAGATAGGCTGGAATACAAAAATTATTCTATCCAAAAGAAGACCAAAAAGGAGGGACAAAGAAGAGAGGGGACAAATAAAAAACAAATAGCAGGGGGTAGACTTAAACCCACCTATCACACAATTATACCAAATACAAGCAGAATGAACAGTCCAATTAAAAGACAACAGTTGCCAGGATGGATAAGAAGCAAGACCCAACTCTATACTGTAACAAGAGATGCATTTAAATATAAAAACAGAGTTTGAAAATTAAAGAGTAAAAAATCTATACCAAACTTAAGGATCAGAAAGCTAGTATTTCTACAAATCAGAGAAAGCAGATTTGAGGAAAAAGAGTGTTTCCAGGGATAAAGAATGATATTGTGATGATAAAAAAAAAGGGCAATTGATCAAGAAGATACAAAATTCCTAAGTGTGGATATACCTAGTAACAGAACTTTAAAGTACATAAAAACTAAAGTTGGCAAGAAAGAAATAGGTCAACAACCATATTTGGAGATTTTAGTACTCCTTTATCACTATGTGATAGAATAAATGACAAAATATCAATAAGGATATAGAAGATTTAAGTGACCTTCTCACTAACTTGACCTGACATATTTAGATGATCCGATAACTGTGGAGTATGCATTCTTTATTAGTGCACATTGAACATTCACCAAGATACGTCTTATGTTACTGGGCCATACATAAAACTAAGAAATAATGCCATTTACAAGAAAATAAAAATGTAAAATACTAAGGAACAAATAAATCTAACAAAAAATGTGCAACACCTGTACAATGAAAAACTACAAAATATTATGGAAGAAATTAAATAAATAAATGGAGTGGTAAATTGATCGTGGTTGGGAAACCTCCATATTATTTTTATGTCTACCCTCTAGAAATTGATCTCTAGAGTTACAGTCATCTGGTCAAAATTCCAGGAGGATTATCTTAATAGAATTTACAAGCTGGTTGTAAACTTTATGTGAAATTGCAAAGGACGTAGAATAGCCAAAATGATCTTGAAAAAGGACAATGTTGGAGGACTTCAGTGCTTGATTTCAAGAATTACTAAGAAGCTCCACAGTCATCAAGACAGTGTAATATTGGTGTAAATAGATCAAGGGAACACAATAGAATCCAGAAATAGACTCACACATATACAATTAGTTGATTTTCAACGAAGGTGCCAGGGAAATTCAACAGGGAAAATGACATTCATGTCAACAAATGTGACTTGAACAACGAGGTGTCTATATGAAAAAATTGTCACTGTATGTTATATTTGCAGTATATATTCATGACAAATTACAATTTTGAGTTTATGTTATCCATGTCCTGGGAAATAAATTATGCATGCAACTGCTCTATGAGCACTCTCAAACCTCAGGAGTCATATTTATTAAGTAAAGCTTATTAAAGGGCTGCGATTGCTTTGAGGACATGAGGGCATCATTTAGAAAATAGTTTGAATCATTAAATAATACTTTATTTTCTGGAGGATATAAGAATGACCTTCTATTTTTAGAGTGGCTTTACACCCTCCTTCTACGTCCATAGCAGGAGAAATTTCTAATTTTATTTATTTATATTTTACTTTTATTTAAAAAAATTTTTTTAAAGATTTTATTTATTTATTTGACTGAGAGAGAGAGAGAGAGAGCACAAGCAGGGGGAAAGGGAGAAGGAGAAGCAGACTCCCCACTGAGCAGGGAGCTCCATGTGGGGCTCGATCCCTGGATCCTGTGATCAGGACCTGAGCAGAAGGTGGAGGCTTACCTGACTGAGCCACCCAGGCGCCCTCTATTTTCGTTCACGACCCGTGAGAATGTATTGGTGAGACTCCCAGCTGGTGATGGAGGGGCAGGTGCTACAACCTTGCAAAAGTGAAATCCTGTGACCAGAAATCTATACAGCTTGAAAGAGTTGATAGATCTATTATTGATTTGTTTCTAAGGCTTTTTTCATTTTTACTTATTTATTTTTTTAGAGAGAGGAGGGGAAGAGGGAGCAGGAGAGAGATAATCTTAAACAGGGAGAATCTTAAACATTAGGCTCCATGCCCAGCGCCAAGCAGGACACAGCCTCGATCTCATGACCCAGAGATCATGACCCAAGCAGAGCTCAAGAGTGGGACGCTTCACTGCTTAATCGACTGAACCACCTAGGCACCCCTCTAAGGCATCTTTTAGATACTGGAAGAATCAAATTCACTGTGTGTCCTTCCTGCAGATGGAGACTAGCAGAGGTTAATCAAAAAGAGAAGTTCCTGCCCTGACAAACTAAAATGTAAATGTTATTAGATTTTGAAAAGTTTTTCCTACTACATGCTGGGTTTTGAGAGGGGTTTCTCTTGGACTAAAGATCAGGCTGCTGCTCTCTGTGTAATTCTAACTCCCAGATCCAAGAGGCTTTGTAATTGGGTAAGGCTTGATACTCTCCAAGGAGTTCCTATATCCAAAAGGGCCTATTGATTCTAGAAGGTCAAGTGGCAGCTGGAGTAGTAGTACAGTTTCCATCTTACCATATAATCAATAATCCAGGAATGTCTCCCAAAATCTGGAGCAAAAATGCTCCCGCCACAAAAGAGAGCTTCTCTCTTCCATACAGGGCTGGAGACACACCCTAAACTCTCTCTACTTCTTTTTTTATTAAATTTAATTTATTTTTCTGTCTATCTCTATAGTGTTTTCTTTTTTTTTAACTGACTGTGCAGGTGACGACACTTCCATTACTATAATGTTACTTAAAATGTTCAAGTTATAGGAGGGTTGATTAGATTACATTCCTATTGAGTTAAATAACAGGCCTGGGGATACACTTTTGAACACTGTCACTGCAGGTTACTTTCTAAGCCCCTGCTAATGTTACAAATCATCTCTTAGGAAGGATTCCTTTTGCAAGTGGGTCATCTCAACCATTTTGTGTTTATTCTTAGTTGTCTTTTTAGGGAGCACATAGTGAGGGCCAGGCTCAGTGCGTTACTTATACTATCTAATGTGATCTTCATGACATCCTCTCAAACAGAGCCCTCTATTACCTCATTTTTACAATTAACTAACTTTAGGACAGAGAGTTAGACAGTGATAGAGACGGACCTCAGAGACCTGAGCCCACAGTAGCAACCTCTTACAACAACTCCACATTGCCTTACTGAGCTCAGAGGATGACATACTCCTGATCTCACTCCAGATTCTAGGCACCTTGCTGAAACTCCCCGTGTGTTTGCTATCAACAGATTGCCTGGTCTAGGCAGAAAAACTGTCTAGGCAGGACAGGGAGAGATCATGCAAAATGAAAGAAGTTGCCGTGCCTCTGCCAATTCCTAAGATATAGTTAGGCAGCTGTCGTCAGCTTAAGATGTACAGGTAGGGGCCAAGGGCAGGCTGCCCCAAGATGGGCTGTTATGGTGTGAAGATTAATTTTGAGATAAAAAGCAATAAAAATCCAACAGAGTTGGGAAAAGCTCTTTACCTCCCCCCTTAACTACCTAAAAAGCATTTAGATAGAGGAACTGCTCCAAGAAGCAAGCTGTCACTGAACTAGGTGTGGTGGGCAGGAGGAACCAAGTCCTCTGCCTCCCATTGTCTTTGAGGGGCCCAGCAAATATTTGTTTACCGAACATTTACTCCTTTTCATTTTCCTGTGAATGGCATTTTTTCCCTTTTGAAGTCCTAGACCTCTACTCCCTTCTCCTTAATTCAGAATGACGTACATAAGCTCATTTTTGCCTGTCTTTGGAATTTCCATGTCTGAGTGGATTTCCCCCTATGGATGCTACTAAATTCGATTTTCTCCGGTTAGTCTGTCTCATGTCAATTTGGTTCTTAGTCCAGCTAGAAGGACCTTGAAGGGGACAGGATGTTCTTGCTCCCTGACACGCACTAGAATAATCTGTGGAACTATAATAAACACTGATGATAGAAATTGTGATTTAATCGGTCCAGGCTGAGGCCTGGGCATCAGGATGTTTTTTTAAAACTCCCCAGGGCATTCGAATGTGCAGCCAAGGTTGAAAACCTCCTAGTTTGAATGGGGGGGGGGAATATATATATATATATATATATGACATCAAAGCCACTACAATGTACAAAATGATATATTCTGAAATGTATTTATTCCTTACCTCTTTCCACAAAGGATGTGACGTGGCTAAAAAATTATTCGATACAGAATGAATTCCACTGAGGGGCATGGAGCTCCGAGCACTTGTCAGACAGGCCACCGATGGGCTGGGACATATGAGGTCAGTGTAGAAATAATTCAGGTATGTTTTCTTTCTCTGGTTTTGGTTTGTAAGGCGGCAGTGGCAGATTTTAGGAGAAACAGTTCTTAGAAGACAGCAATTGGTGCAGGTACTGTTTCTAGGTGGGTGATTGGGCCAAAGACTGTTTCCAGGCAGCCCATTGGTCTGGAAGCTGTTTCCAGGCTGTCTAGCCAGTAGATTGCCTTGTCTCCAAGGGTTATTCAATCTGCAAAGTGATAACAGGTCTCAGAAGCTTGTGTGGAATGATAATTTTTTTCCTCATTACGGAAGCTTATTGAAGAAAATACCAGTATTTTAAGGATGACTCATAGGCATGTAGTACATTTTTTTTGATTCAACTTTGCTAAGGGTTATGAATTGCTCATAAGGCAGAAGCTTCCTTGAAGGATTTCTTTTTTGCAAGTTGAGGAGTTGCTGGAGCCATTCCATGAGAAATCTCCAGCTGTTAAAAGGGCAGCATGAAACTACTCAGTGCAGTTCAACTGTTGGACTATTTCCTGTCTTTTCTTTTTCTTTCTCAAGAGCAGATGAAGCTGTTCTCAGTTTACTATCAGGAGGAAAAACAGAGGGTAAGAAATGGTGGAGCCATAAAAGTGAGAGAAATCTGAAGAAAGGGGTAAAATCACTATAATGCCACAATCCTAATAGTTAACTATTTTCATTTTTGTATATTTTAATTCTAACCTGAAGTCAATATTATTTGGCTGATAGTGATATATATATATATATATATATATATATATATATATATATATATTAAACTTAAGGTTTAATTGTCTAACCATATATTTTGTAAGTTTTTATTTAAATTCCAGTTAAGTAACATACAGTGTTACCTAATATTAGTTTCAGGTGTACAATATAGTGATTCAACACTTCTGCACAAACACGATGCTCATCGCAACAGTGCACTCCTTTTTAAAAAAAAAAGATTATATTTATTTGATAGAGAGAGACACAGCAAGAGAGGGAACACAAGTAAGGGGAGAGGGAGAAGCAGGCCTCCTGCCAAGCAGGGAGCCCGATGCATGGCAGGATCCCAGGACCCTGAGATCATGATCTGAGCCTAAGGCAGCGCTTACCTGACTGAGCCACCCAGGTGCCCACCCCCCCATCACCTATTTAACCCATTCCTCTGCCCACCTCCCCTCTGGTAACCATCAGTTTGTTCTCTACAGTTATGTCTCACCATATTTTAATACAGTGCTCTCAGTTCCTTATTTTATACTGGTTTACTACGTTCCTTTGAAAGTATGATGACGTAACATGATTTATGAGCAAATGTTACATTTTTAGCTTCAGAATCAATAAATATTTTTTTAATAGATTTTATTTATTTATTTGACAGAGAGAGAGATCATAAGTAGGCAGAGAGTCAGGCAGAGAGTGGGGGGAGAAGCAGGCTCCCTGCTGAGCAGAGAGCCCGATGCGGGGCTCGATCCCAGGACCCGGAGATCATGACCTGAGCCGGAGGCAGCGGCTTAATCCACTGAGCCACCTAGGTGCCCTCAATGAATATTTTTAAGTGGCACACACACAATATATTCATTTCATATACTTAACTCACTTCAAAAATAACAACAATAATCAGCACTTACGGAGAGGCTCTGTGAGACGTTGTGATGAGCTCTGTTCTAGGACTTGAGATATGTTTGGGAAGAAAACAGAAAACATCCTCTTTTTCTCGTAGGCACAGATATGTGATAACAAGGCTGGATGACACAGAATGCTTCTGGGCTCTATGTGTTTCATGCGTATTAACTCGGTTCACTCTCTTAACAACCCTGTGAAGCAGATACCGTCGTCATCTCTGTTTCCTAGGAGAGGAGAGCAGTGAACCAAGAGGCTCAGTGACTTGCTGAAGGTCATCACTTGGTGACCTTAGGGCCAGGATTTGTGACTCCGTGGGCTGCATGCTTCACGGTGATGCTATTCTGCCTCAGCTCCACAATCAGCTCATTTCTACTTATTCTGCTGATGCAAGTAATCAAAAGTCTCTCTCTCTTTCTTTCTTTCTTTCTTTTTTTTTTTTTAAGATTTTACTTTTTCATTTGAGAGAAGGAGAGGGAGAGAGATAAGCAGGCTCCCCGCTGAGCAGGGAGCCGGATGCAGGGCTCTATCCCAGGATCCTGAGATCATGACCTGAGTCGAAGGCATATGCTTAACTAACTGAACCACCCAGGCCCCCCGTCAAAAGCCTTTCTTTTTCTCAAATATTTAAAATTTTTACCTCAAATATTTAATATTTCTCTACAAGGTATTGGATAAGTATTGTTGCCAACGCTTTCCAATTACAAAATGCTCGCTGTGTGCCCAGTACTTCAGTTAGCTGAGGAAAATAAGAGGGAATCTTTGGTTTGGTGTACTTGCAAAGATTTTGCTTCAGAATAAAAGGGAAATTAGATAATATTTATAACCTCAAATTAGAAAGGGATACAGTGAAGTAGTTCCCAATCCCCTTTGCACTTTAGAATCACCTAGAGGGGTTTTAAGATTTGACACCTGGCTCCCTCTTCCAAGGATTCTGACTCAGTTGGTCTGATCATCTGGCAAAGTTATAGTATAGCTAGTATGATCATCTGGCAAAGTTATAGAATATTTAAAACCCAGACACTTTAAATCATAGTCATTGTTAAAAGCATAGTTTGAATCAGATCAACCTGGATTAAATCCCATGCCTGCCACTCTCTAGCTATCTGGTTAAGGGTTATGGTTTAAGTTTTTGTGTGGGAGGAAAAGTTCTCCTTTGGTCTCTTAGGATCTGCAGTTGCGTCTGACAACTAAACTGACATGGGACTGGCTCACAGGAGAAGAGCAGACATATTTTATTAAATTTTTGCAAGTGCATGAGAGCCTTCACAGAAAAACGCAGATGTAAGGTGTGACCAGAACAGGAAGCTTTTAGACCTCTTGGACAAAGATACCATAAATTTATGAAAAATAACTTGACAAGGGGGTTTGGTGAGGGGCAGGAAGTTGTGGGGAAGTGGTTAGGAGATAAGAGGCGAGGAAACCAGGGGAAGATAAGGGTATTTAGTAAGTTTGTTTGTACAGACCTGTTTCTGTGCTGACTCCCAGTCTTCTGGTGATAAGGATGTTCTTCTCTTCCTGGTACAGGGAGGGTACTTTTTTCATGGGAAATTTTGTGGTTTTGTTTTTAGGTAGAATAGGGTAGATCAGAAAGTCCTTCCTGTATCTGCTGTTTCTCAAATGCTTTCAGCTCAAAATAATCAATAGCCCCAAGCAGCATAATTTGGATGGCATGTCCTGAACGCCTTCATTTCTAAATCTGAGCTTCTCTTTTCTCATCTGTAAAATGGAAATAATTATTTACCTCTTAGAATTGTTTTTGTAAGAATTGAAGAGAATATGAGTGAAAATAATTTTCACAGTCCTGGCATCAAGTGTGCCTAATTAATGGTTACTTTTTTTTCTTTAAGATATTATTAATTTATTTGAGAAAGAGTGACAGAGATAGCGACAGAGATAGCTAGAGAGAGTACGAGCGAGGAGAATAGGGATCCTGATGTGGGGCCAATTCCAGGACCCTGGGATCATGACCTGAGCCAAGGGCAGATGCTTAACGGACTGAGCCGCCCAGGCACCCCTAGTGGTTACTTTTATCCATTCATGAATTAATTCACTCAGCAAATACTTGGTGAGCAAGTACCGTGTTCTAGGCATTATTCTAGATGCTGAGGATACAGCATTGAGTAGAACTGAGAGGGTCTTGCCTTCAAAACGCTATTTGGATCTTTTATTTTAGCATGAAAAAAATGTGTTCAATCTCATGGTACTTCTATTCTACCTTATAATAGGTCATCTGAACTTGGGATGCCATCCTTCCCTGTCCTCAGAGGGCACACTCCATTGGTTGTCCTCTCCACAGGCTCTTTGTCATATTCATGGGAACGTGATCATTTTCTTTTTCATATTAAAAAAAAAATCCTTGAATCAAACCCTTTGGCTTCAAGTTATCCAATTATTACTGCCTTAGCACCATGCTCCTTTTGCTTTACAGGCAAGTACAGGTATTTCTGGCCCTCACTGTCTCCACTCTGTCCACTTGATCCCTTCTAATTCCTACTGCACATCGGGCTTCTGTCTCCATTAAAGTTACACTGTTGCATTTAGGCCTTTGCACATATGGTCTGCTCTCCCCCACCACTGCCCCTAATTTGGCTCAGCTTAAATGTGCCTTCTTCTTGGAAGCTTTCCCCCTGACTTTTCTTTTTTTTTTTTTTTTAGATTTTATTTATTTATTTGACAGACAGAGATCACAAGCAGGCAGAGAGGCAGGCAGAGAGACAGGCGGAAGCAGGCTCCCTGCTGAGCAGAGAGCCCGATGCGGGACTCAATCCCAGGACTCCGAGATCATGACCCGAGCCGAAGGCAGCGGCTTAACCCACTGAGCCACCCAGGCGCCCCCCCCCCCCCCGACTTTTCAAGACTGGGATAGATACCCTTCTCTGTGATTCTGTAGAAGGGTGGGCATCCGCCTCCCCCGCAATGTGGTGCTTACACTGATTTTTTCTGAATCCTATACTGGCCAAGTAAAGTCATTGAGGTCAGGACCTTGTCACATTCATTGCCACCGTTCTCCTCCTTGGATGGTATTTGATACATAGCAAGGTGCTAAATCATATTTTTAAATGAATGGGGGGGGGCCTGGGTGGTGGAGTTAGCTAAGTATCCGACTCTTGATCTCAGCTCAGGTCTTGATCTCAGGGTTGTGAGTTCAAGCCTTACACTGGGCTCCATGGTTGGTGTGGGGCCTACTTAAAAAAAAAAAGAATCAATACATGAGTAATTGAAATAATATTAAATATTATAATAATATCCCTATTAAATAATAACCTTTTTAGGGTTCAACAATGTGTCTTCATCTTTATAATTGGCATTTCCTCACATAGTCAGCATTTAGTAGAAATTTGAATAGAATGGAGTAGACTTAAAGTATACTTTTTCTGAATGTAAAACTAGGGCCCAATTTAAGATAAGAATTCTAGAAGTGAGTCAATGACCTTTGAAGTTAACATTCTCTAGAATCCAAACCTGGAATTTAAAAATATGTCACCGGGAACTTCAGATGTTTCCTAGCCATCAACCCGACTCAATGTACTACTCTTCTGCTCATTCTCCTAATAAAGTGATCCCAAGCTTATCCCACCGCCTTCTTTCCTCTTCCTTTATCTTTAGCATAGATGTGCTTTTTGCTTACAGATCCATAAGCACGTTAAACCACGAGGTAGGGTAAAAAAGCAAGCAGTGCGATGTTGTGAAAAGTGCTTGCCAGTTAGAGTTAGGAGACACTGGCTCTGTTCCTGTCCGTTATAACCTTACTGGAGACTTTGTCTCTTTAGCTGTGATGGGGAAAAAACTTCCCTATCTAATTCACCAAGTTTTTGTAGGATCAAATGAGTAAACATAGGTGAAAAGGCTTTTGTGACTTGTATGCACTGCACAGAGTAAAAGTAAAATCTCTCAATGGATCTTAAATACATGCTATAGTTTGATAGCTCCCTAGCAAGTGGAATCTGCGAAGAGATAAGAGAGTGCTCCAGTATAGAGAAGTACAGAAATCTAAGGGTTATTTATTTGGGAAACGGGATGCTGGACCTGTTTCCCAGCATGGAATTAGATAAAGGTTTTGGTTTTGCATTGCATCAGTTTCACATCAGACTGTTATGCTGACAGTCTGGGGTGATTCCATTCGAAAAGCCCGGTGTGCTATCAATCAAGAATAAAAAAACGTGGGGCGCCTGGGTGGCTCAGTGGGTTAAGCCTCTGCCTTCGGCTCAGGTCATGATCTCAGGGTCCTGGGATAGAGCCCCGAATCAGGCTCTCTGCTCGGCAGGGAGCCTGCTTTCTCCCCATCCCCCCCCCCCACCTGCCTTTCTGACTACTTGTGATCTCTGTCAAATAAATAAATAAAATCTTAAAAAAAAAATAAAAAAACAATTGATCTAAGAAGGAAATGACACGATATATTAGTGTCTGATAACTGGAAATAACAAAGTTTTATTCCTCCATGAAATCTGATTGGCTTCAATTAATCTAGAAGCATAAGATATAGATGAATACCAAGCAACTGAGTTCCTTTCAAATAGACAGCTACCAGTGAATGTCTCAAACTGCAGGCACCGTGGCAGATCTATGGTTTGCCCACTTCTTAGTTTGGGGATGTATTTTCCCTTGCAGATGTTAGTTATTCGCTTTCCACAATAGAAAGGCTCTACAGTGTCATCCTCCAATTGGCAGCTTGAGCATCACGAGGAGCAGGGGGAATGGTAGAAATGCAGACTCTCAGCCCCACCCCAGACCTATTGAACCAGAGTCTGCATTTTAACAGGATCCCCGGGATTGAGTGCATTTAAGTTTAAAGCACCCCGCTTTAAGGGCCACTTAATCATTTTTCAAATGGAAAAACAACAACAACAATCTGTTCTTTAAGGGTGATTCCCTCTCCTGGAGGCAGTGCTCAGATGAGAAACAAAGGCTTCTGGACAGCTGGCAGGTTCCTGTATCACTCTCCACCTCACAGCCCGATTTCTTGGGCTTTTTTGGCTGTGAGGCTTTGGGCAAGTTACTGAACTTCTCTGAGTCTGTTCCCTCATCTGTAAAATGGAGATGATAGCAATGTCTACCTCACAGAACCGTGAGGATTAATTCAAATTGGAAAATCTCTGAGCGCTCCGTGCAAGGTAAAGCACAATTCACAGGTAAAATTTTATTATTCATAAGTTGGAAGGCAGGCAGGGTTCTGCATAATTTAAAGTAGCAGTAAGTTTTTTATGGCACAAAGAAGCAGATTGCTATTTGTATCTCTGAAAACCATCATGACTTGACAGTAATGTTTAGAAAGCAATTTCTTATTTTTCCTTCTAATCTTTCATATTTTCCACTGAAAGAAATTATATAAATTGCACAGCAGAGGCACTCCTCTAGTCACTGCTATTTAATCATCTTGTAGGTTAGACTGACCTGTTATTATGAATTTGGTGAACCAGGGCCAACTTCAACCTTTGGAACAGGCACACAAATATGTAACTCAAGAACCTGACTCACTGACCTACTTTCTCCATCAACAAAACAGTAGACTACCCGATTACTTAGTTTTTTGCTCCATCTAGTGGCCATACACGGTTCAATTTTGGGTTGCAGAGAAAACATTGGGAATTCTAGTTCCATATTTTAACGCAAATACATTCAACTTCTCATCAATCAAAAGAGATGATCCAATGCACACATTTTTCATGCTCTTTGTTATATTTGAAACAATAGTCTCAGGAGTCTTGGACCTGCTCAGAAAGTTGGAGACCTTCCTAATCAGAACAGGAAGATTGGAGTCATCTTTGATGCTTCCCTCATGAGATACATCCATTCTGTCATCAAACCCTAAAGATTTATTTAATTCCTTCCGACATAATCCAGCCACACGTACTTTTTAAAACCTTCTCTGTGGGACAGTTTGCTTTAGTGGAGGACGGTACTGGACATTCCTCCAGACTCTAGATTTTGGGTACCGGGGCCCTGCTCCCTTGTTGTGCCTGGGAGAGGATTGGCTAGAGGTGCCCCCATAGAGAAGAGGCCTGAGCAATAGGATTTCCATCCTCACAAAAGGGATGTCTTCTCCCACAGTGCGACCAATGATCAGTAGAGAGCTGAAGGAGCCGTGTCAAGGAACAGTAAATCCCTAGGCAGTGAGGACTACAGAGATGCTGGCATATAGTTTGTCTCAGTTTCTGACACTCTAAAATTATTAATTTTGGAATTAATTAATGCTTGCCCCCTGAAGAAATACCTAAAGCTGCCTTTGAAGATCTCAGTGCTCTTAAACAGTGATTTCGTACCAATGATTGCATGTCTGAGTTCTTTAGAACAGACTTTTAGGCACTAAAGCCTGAAGAGTGTACCAGGTAAATTTCCCTTTAAAGGGCTTTGGGAACTGTATTACGCTAAGCAAAATAAGTCAGTCAGAGAAAGACAAGTCCCATATCATCTCACTCATAAGTGGAATATAAGAAACAAAACAGATGAACACATGGGAAAGGGGCGGGGAGAAGGAAAAAAACCATAAGAGAATCTTAACCATAGAGAATGAACTGAGGGTTGAGAGAGAAGTGGGTGGGGGATGGGCTAGAAGGGGGACGGGTATTAAGGAGGGCACTTGTTATGATGAGCACTGAGTATGTGAGTGATGAAACACTGAATTCTACTCCTGAAACCAGTATTACACTGTACGTTAACTAACTAGAATTTGAATAAAAATTTGAAAAAAAAAAAATAGAAGGGCTTGGGAAAAGTTGTCTGCATTTTTACTAAGGTGAGGGACTTTGGTTCAGAGGACACTGGCTCCAAGAGCTTTAGATCCAGAAAGTATGGGTTGGAACAAGGGGAGATCCAGGTTTTGGGGGGTCTTTATGTTAGTTTCCTAGGGCTGTTATAAAAAAGTATCTCAAACCGAGTGGCTTAAAACAACAAATGTACTGTTTTACAATTGGAGGCTAGAAGTCCAAAATCAAGTTGTAGGCATGGTCATGCCCTCTCTGACAGCCCCAGAGGAGAATTTTCCTTGCTTCTTCTAGCTTCTGGTATCTGCTGGCAATCCTTGGTATTCCTTTGCTTATAGACACGTCCCTCTAGTCATGTGCCTGTCTTCACCCTGTGTCTCCACATCCACTTCCTTCTGTGTAAACCTGTCTCTATGTCCAAATTTCCCCTTATCACGAGACACCAGTCCTACTGAATTAGGGCCCACCCTAATGACCGAATTTTAACTTGATTACCTCTATAAAGATCCTATTTCCAATTAAGGTCGAATTCTGAAGTACTAAGTGTTTGGACTTCAACATTTCTCTTTGTTTGCCCACAATTAAACTAATAATGAGCCTGAATTTATACAACTTAAATGGTCCTCTTAACTATTAAAAATATAGGGACACCTGCCTGGCTCAGTTGGAAGAGCAGACAACTCTTGATCTTGGGGTTGTGAGTTCAAGCCCACGTTGGGTGTGGAGATTACTTAAAAATAAAAGTCTTTAAAAAAAAAGATTAAAAATACAGAACGACAAATACCTAATTAGGCCTTGGAAGGAGCTTGTATGAATAAGAAGTTTCACGGTACAACCTCTTCCGGTTTACAACATTAGAGTAGCTGTTGGTGGGTATGAATTTGACTGCAAACAAGTTACATTATACCCACATTTAACTCATAGGAACTTACCTGTACCTGTGTAGGCCCACAGGAAAGAGAGGGAGAGGCTACTCATTGTTCTTCTTCCTGAACCTATGCCCTGGAGGAAGATGTGAAGCTCAGAGAGGAGACTCTGGCTGTGAAAAGTGTAAGTCTATTGTTCGAAGATTGCTGTCGTGTACATGACCCTGAACGCCAGTCAGTGACTTCATTTGGTGCTCAAATGAAGAAAGAGCAGTGGAAGATAGTCCGGAGTTTGGCTTCTTTTGCCTCATATCCTGAGTTTAGAACCCAAACCTCTATTTGAGATGTGGCCCATGTTCCTCTTTGGCTCAAGCTTAACTCAACATGGTCTCTTTCTGAATTTCTCCTATGTACTATAGCTGGTAAAGTACAAGTAGGAGGTGGAGGCGGTGGGTCACCAGAATGAAAAAGGGAGCCAGGCCCGGGGCATCAACTTAGTCCCTGCCAGCTAGAGAAGATGGGAATTGATCAAAAAAGGGAGTATTGCTCACTGACATTTTGCTAGCTTCTGGATAGGAGCATCCTGATGTACCGGCTGTCAGAATGAACGGAACTGGCCCTTCATCAGCCATTGATAGAGATGGGTGCAGCAGGAGACTGGACTCTGATGCAAGGCTTGAGAGGGCACTGCTCTGACTCAGAGGAGTGTTTCTGTAATAGTCTTTAATAGTCCAGTGAGGCATAGATACTTGTTGGGGAAAAAATGAGGAATAAAATCTTCTGCCAACCCAGAAAATCCTCTCCGCAAGTGTAGAAAAGACAGAACACAGTTTTATCATTGGATACACATTAAACCAGACTGCAATTAGGACACAGGCATTCCTTTAATGAGACTGCAAAAAGAGAAAAAAACCTCACCCTTTTCTATAGACAAACACATATACTACGTAGATTACATATTCCCAAGATAAATGGTAACCAGTGGTTATGTAAGGAGGACTTGGCAGTACCATTTGTTATACATTCTTTCTTAGTTCTTTCTAAATTCATTTGGTAATGGGCATGGCCAACTTGTGTCAGTTATTTGCCATTGTTTGAAAGAAAAACAAACTTTTTAAAAAAGATTTTATGTATTCGTTAGAGAGAGAGACAGAGCACGTGTGTGCACAAGCAGGGGGAGCGGGAAGCAAAAGGAGAGGGAGAAGCAGGCTCCCCACTGAGTAGGGAGCCCCAGGGAAGGTGCTCAATCCCAGGGACCTGGAGATCATGATCACGATGGACCCTGGGATCACGACCAGAGCAGAAGGCAGATGCTTAACCAATTGAACCACCTGGGATGACTGAGCCACCTAGGCATCCCCTAAACAAACCTTTCTTTAACTCTTTGACTTGCAGGTAGTTACAGCTTAGAACAGGTCACCTTAGGCTAAATTCCCCTGGTGACAGGAAGATAAGAGTGCTATCTTCCTTCTTGCTTACTGAGACGGCTCCTAGGCCCTAAGAAAAACATTCCTGCTTGGTTAGACAGTCAAGAGGCCCATTTAGCTGTTAAAAAGATTTATACACCCATCAAAGTGATGAGGGAGAATTTACAAATGGAAGCTTTCTCAAGAGAATGCTCTAGGAAAAGGCAAGGGGGAAAAGTTCTCTGCTTTTTGTCAACAGGGAAAATTCAATCTTATTTTTAGTTACTGTTACACATTTCCTTATTGGCAAAATGGATGTTTGAGGGAAGAATTCACCCATGAAGAAGCAGTAAAGAGGAGGCCAAGACCTATTCATGAGGGTAGGTTGGGAGTTCTAGAAAACCAGGGAGGTGTCATGTTGGTCCTTCTGTGGGCATCTATTTTTCCTCTTGTGGAAAAGCAGAGATGTGGAATTAGGAGTGATATAGACAGAAATACAAGAGAAAAACATCAAGAGAAAGATTCCTGTTAGTGAGAAATTGCCCAGTCACTTGGATGCCACTTTCCTACTCTACTGTCTTTTGTGGGCAGAAGGGAGCCATGAGGTCCTTTTGCTGTATGGGCACTAAGGATCGAGAGGGCATAAACGATAATGACGTAAAACTTAAGCACACACTGATGGCTTACAACCAATTACAGCTGCTCATGGGTGGCATGAAGCCTCTGGGAAACTCTCCCTGTGCCTAGGACTGAGCTCCCTGGGTAGACACAGTGTGTGTGAGGAGGACACTTTCCAAGGGGAGTCATCCCCAGAAAGGGAAAATGAGATATTATCACAGGATTAGGCTCACCTTTTCCATCCCTAGAGATTTGGGGGATCGAACACTTCACCCCTCTGGGCATGGTATGCATTTTACTTTGTCAGCAGGGAAGAGAATTACTTAGATATACTGCGGGTCGCTAAGGAAAATCTTATCTTGTCCTTTCAGGAGAGGTGGGACACATTTACAAAAAGGTCTCAGTAGTTTTAACAGCAGGGCAGACCAGGAGTGAGACCTAACTCAGGACCTCTCTGTTTATGGGAGAATTCTGAGTCTTACTGAGAGGGTCCAGGCATTCAGGGGCTGAGCTGTTCCTTAAGTTTCCCACCTACCCACTTGAAAGTATACGCCACCCACCCACTAAACTCACAATCGTACGATTTAAATATAGTATTGGTCTTTAAAACCAAATTGTTACATTACAATTAAATTTTTCCATTTTCCAGTTTTATGTTTAAAACTTTAGTCTGGTAATTACAGAAAGTCTTATTACAGGACGGAGTTTATAAAATGCTCCAATCACTCCTGTTTAACTCGAAGGGTAAGACCATTTGTTTGGTAAGGCAAAGAACACCGTCAGGTAGTGGTACTCCAGAGGCAATTCCCGCCTTTGCCAATTATACACGTTAGTAACTTTGAGACATGGAGCCCCTGATACTTCCCAGTACTCGGAAACTTTGCTCCAGAATTGTACAAACAAAACTCTTGAAAACCGTTTTGGGATTAATTTCAGATACTTCATGGATCCTTACAAGTATCCCCCCGCCCCCAAAGAGAAAGTCATTTCTGGCATTCCAACCTCTCGCCCTTAGAATATCTCTAAAGCTTGTTTCCCTGATCCATGTCAGGGAGAACTTCCCAAATTTCAGATCAAACTCAGATCCTGCCGGGACGCCAAGCTGGGCAGAAAAAAGGGCGATCAGGCTCCTGATCTTTAACAGTGGTGGGAAGGACACTTTCATCAGTAAAACAGATGCTTTTGTGGAAGCTGCGGATCAGTCTACTCCTGGAAAGAGGGCTGGATTCTCTACATTTTCTATCTGCTATAGTCAGTCTATCTGCTGACTAGGTAAGAATACAAAATACGTGTCATTTGCGGGAACCGTACGAGGCCAGCCGCGCATGCGCGAAGCAGTCCTAAGGCCGAGCGGGAGTTCTCGGTGGGGCGGGGCAATGGAAGACGCGCCCCTCCGGTTCGCCGTGGCTTTAACTCCTTCCCATCCCTCTTAACGAGCTTCTCCGTCTTTCCCTTTGACCTCGGAAAGAAGGGGGCGGGGCCCTTAGGGGCGGAAGTAGCGGTGCATTGTGGGCTCTCTTAGAGTGGTGGAGTTGATCCTGAATGAAAGTGGCGCGCCGCCTCTGACGTTTCCCGGGTAGGAGCTGCTGGGATTCCGACCCCTGCCGGGATTCGGGTGCCTCGGACCCTCAATACCGAGCCGACCGCGAGGAGGCGGCGGCGTTGGCGCGGGGAGCGTTGGTGGAGGGGGCGCCTCTGCGCGGCCCCGAGACATGGCTCATAACAAGATCCCACCACGGTGGCTGAACTGTCCGCGGCGCGGCCAGCCGGTGGCAGGTAACCCGGACGGGGGTGGTGTTCGAGTCCCTGCATATCCGCGGGCCCGTGGGTGGGCCGTGTGAGGGGCTTAGCTTTCGGGGGTTCCGTGCTTGTTAGTGGTATGTCAGGATCGAGATGTGCTCGGTCGGACGAAGCTTCGTGGTTGAGTGTTTGGGAAAGTGATTGGAGGGGATGGGCCGGTGGGTGGGGGCACGTGTCACTCTCCAGGACGACTAAGTATTGCGAACGCGAAAGTAGACAGGAGGTTTAGGTGGCAGGAGCTGGGGACCCAAGAACACAGCGGGCATTACTTTGAAGCTTAGAAGTTTATGAACCTTCCAGGGTTCTCGGATGGGGAAGGGACAAGTGTCAGTCTTGAGATGGAGGGTTCAAGAGGAGAGGGAAGTTTCCCATGGAGGGTTCAAGAGGAGAGGGAAGTTTCCCAGTGCTGAAATGGATCGACACTAACTGGAGTTTGGTTTTTAAGAACGATTTTGTTGTGAATTTTTGCGTAATTGAGTTTGACACACAACAAACTTTAAAGTGCTGTTTGATAAATACCGCATACACAGACACACTTCCAGTGAAACACCCATGAAACCATCACTACAATCAAAACAGTGAACATAACCATCACCTCTCAAAGTTTCGACTGCCCCTTGTAATCCCTTCCTCCTCAGGCAATCTCTTACATGCTTTCTGTCATAGATTAGTTTACATTTTCTATACTTTAAAAAAAATAAATGGAATCATATAGTGCATACACTTGTTTGGGGGGGGGGAGGTCTCTATTCTTTTGCTCAGCATTGTTATTTTGAGATTTATCCAAGTTCTTGTATGTTTGTATGTGCATCCCTTTTTATTGCCGAATAGTAGTCCATTGTTAATGGATGCAGCACATTTGTTTATCCATACACTCGTTGATAGTCATTTGGGTTGTTTGCAGTTTTTGGCTATTACAAATTAACCTGCTATGAACATTCCCGTACAGTAATTTGTATGGACATATGCTTTCATTTCTCTTGTGTCAGTTTCTAGGAGAGGAAAGGATCATATGGTAGGTGTATGTTTAGACTTTAAAAAAAAATGCCGAACTCTTTTTAAAAGCCATAGCATTTTACATTCCCACCATTAATGTCTGAGAGTTCTGTTTAGTTCATATCCTCTCCAAGGCTTGGTATGGTCAGTCTTTTTAATTTTACCCACCATAATAGGTATTTAGTCATATTGTGGTTTGTGGTGTATGTGAGCTTCTTGGCAATTCACATATCTTCTGTGAGATGTCCAGATCTTGTACTGATTTTTTAATTGGGTTTTTATCTTATTGTTGAATTGTTAGACTTCTTTATATATTGTAAATACAAATCCTACATTGGATATATGCTTAAATTTTTTTTTTCTCCCATCTGTGGCTTGCTTTTTCACTTTCTTAACACTGTTTTTGAGGAGTGAACGATTTAAATTTGAACTACGACTTGCTGCTTATTCTAGAAGGTATTTTGCAACAAAAATTAAAGGGTTTTGTAGTGAACTGTGATTACATGTTATGTATATATCTATAGTATGTCTTACTAGTTATTTGAAATTGTTGAAAGAGTGCTTTTTAATTTTTTTAAAAGATTTTTATTTTTTTAATTTTTAAAAAAATTTTTATTTTTTAATTTTTTTATAAACATATAATGTATTATTAGCCCCAGGGGTACAGGTCTGTGAATCGCCAGGTTTACACACTTCACAGCACTCACCATAGCACATGCTATCCTGAATGTCCATAACCCCACCACTCTCTCCTTACCCCCCTCCCGCCGGCCACCCTCAGTTTGTTTTGTGACATTAAGAATCTCTTATGGTTTGTCAAGATTTTTTTTTTTTTTATTCATTTAAGAGAGAGGGAGAGACAGAGACAGAGCACAAGCAGGGGGAGAGGCAAAAGCAGACTCCCTGATGAGCTGGGAGCCGGATGTGGGACTTGATTCCAGAACCTGGAGATCATGACCTGAGCCGAAGGCAAACGCTTAACTGAGCCACCCAGGTGCCCCAAGAGCCCTTTTTAAATTCAGGTTTCCTGATTCTCCTACTTTGTCAGGTGTTTTTTTTTTTTTTTTTTTTTTCCCCACATTTTGAATAAAATCCTTAGTAAGTAGAGCCGTATCAATGATGGCTAAAAATAATACTGAAAGATAACCTAAGCAAGTCTTAGGGTGAGGAAATGTCTTTAATGAAAAATGAAAAAATTTTCTTCACGCTCTAACCATTTTTTAAAAAAGATTTATTAGAGAGAGAGAGAGAACATACAAGCAAGGGGAGGGGCAGAGAATCTCAAGCAGCCTCTGACTCCCTCCTGAATGCAGAGCTTGGTGCAGGACTCAATCTCACCATCCTGAGGTCATGACCTGAGCTTAAATCAAGAGGTGGTTGCTTAAGTGACTCTGCCATCTAGACACTCCTTTTTTTTTTTTTTTTTTAAGAGTTTATTTATTTATTTGACAGAGAGAGAGAGATCACAACTAGGCAGAGAGGCAGGCAGAGAGAGGGGGAAACAGGCTCTCTGCTGAGCAGGGAGCCTGATGCGGCGCTGGATCCCAGGACCCTGAGATCATGACCTGAGCCAAAGGCAGAGGCTTAACCCTAAGAGCCACCCAGGTGCCCCAACTCTAACCGTTTTTATATGCATTTTCACTTGTAATAAAAGCAGTTGTTCTTGGTAATCATTGTACTTATTCAAATTAATTGATCACAGACAGTTCTTTACATTTTTCTTTGTAGGTCGTTTTGACTTTCCCCCTTACCATCTCTAACTTTGTAGTGAATCCTTTCTTTATTACATGTGGTTTTTTTTTTTTTTTAACTAGCTATCTTTTCCTTTTTTTTCTTTTAAGATTTTATTTATTTATTTGACAGAGAGATCACAAGCAGGCAGAGAGGCAGGCAGAGAGAGGAGGAAGCAGGCTCCCTGCTGAGCAGAGAGCCCGATGCGGGGCTCGATCCCAGGACTCTGAGACCATGACCTGAGCCGAAGGCAGCGGCTTAACCCACTGAGCCACCCAGGTGCCCCCTATCTTTTCCTTTTAATATATTTTTCTACCCAATTACTTTCATGTACATCAGTTTGGCCAAAACAATACATGTCCAATCCTGGCTGTAAAGCAATCTGAGAAATCTAGCTCTTTTTTTTTTTTTTTTTAATTTTATTTTTTATACATGTGGTTTTTTTCTATGGAGTTATGGAAAAGCCTCTAGATTTAGATCAGTGGCCTTCTTTTTTTTTAAAGATTGTATTTATTATTTATTTGTCAGAGAGAGAGAGAGAGAGAGCGAGAGCGAGCGCGCTGGCACACAAGCAGGGATTGCAGCAGGCTTCCAGCTGAACAAGAAGTCTGATGTGGGACTCAATCCCAGGACACTGGGATGATGACCTGAGCTGAAGGCAGACACTAAACCAACTGAGCTACCCAGGCATCCCAGATATATGGTTTCTTTTCTAGCTTGGAGCATGTTTCCTGGATTCTTTCATTAGAATTATCTGCTACGCTGATTTGTGAGAAAAACAAGATCATAAAGTTCTTGCCAAAGTGATTATTTTTTTATTTGGAGTTAGAAAAATTGTTTAACTATCAGAGTTCTCATGTAATGTGCAGGCTGGCAGTGACAAAGATCAGACCAGTGACTTACTGTTAAATAGAACAAGTGTGGCGCTGACTTGGGGTAGATAGCAGCAGGTAAGGTGCTGACTTCCAGACAGCTTTATGCCTTTCTCAGAAATAGAGTTGTGTGCCTTTTTTTCTCCCTCTGCTGGGAATTAAGGGCCAGGAATTAAGCTTTTCCTTATTATTGTATTGGAATATTTTGGCTTCCCAAAATTAGACTCTTTTCTTTTTATTTTTTTTAATTTTAATTTTAATTTTTATTTATTTGACACAGAGAGAGAAATCACAAGTAGGCAGAGAGACAGGCAGAGAGAGAGGGGGAAGCAGGCTCCCCACTGAGCAGAAAGCCCCATGTGGGGCTCGATCCCAGGACCCTGAGATCATGACCCGAGTCGAAGGCAGAGGCTTAACCCACTGAGCCACCCAGGCGCCCCCCAAAATTAGACTCTTTAATTATTGTGGTTCAGTGAGATACTAAGCTCATCTATCAGATTAACTATGATCCCTGGACAGAACCCTAGGCCTCCTGACAATTGAGCTGGATTTTTACTAGTAATCAATATTGCTTTGGTTGTGATGCTTATTAGAAAGTACAGTGAACACAATGTATGATTTTTATTTTTTTTAAAGATTTTATTTATTTATTTGACAGACAGAGATTATAAGTAGGCGGAGAGGCGGGCAGAGAAAGAGAGGAGGAAGCAGGCTCCCTACTGAGTAGAGAGCCCGATGTGGGGCTCAATCCCAGGACCTTGCTATCACGACCTGAGCTGAAGGCAGAGGCTTTAAAACCCACTGAGCCACCCAGGCGCCCCACAATGTATGATTCTTGATAAGTTTCTGTAAATTTCCCTTAAAGTTCTGTCTCTGCTTCTCCTAGGAGTGTTCATGCCACATTGTGTATTTTGGAAATGCATGTTAGCAATGTTTTACAGTAGGTGGAGCAAAAAATACTGGTTATATTCTTGCAAGCTTTAGTGAAAAATAAGGAATAATTCACATTCCACTTTCTACCTCTTATTTTCTTTCTTTTTTTTTTTTTAAGATTTTTGAAATTTATTTGACAGAGAGATAGAGATCACAAGTAGGCAGAGAGGCAGGCAGAGAGAGAGGGGGAAGCAGGCTCCCTGCTGGGCAGAGAACCCGATGTGGGGATCAATCCCAGGACCCTGAGATCATGACCTGAGCTGAAGGCAGAGGCTTAAACTCACTAAAGTAATCCATGCTTATTGTATAATTTCCTTAGTATTTGGCATATTTAGGAAAATGTGTTATGGCTGTTTACATTTTTTCAATGTGAACCTTAGGATACATCTCAGTAGTATTAAATGTTCATAATTTTCTTGAATCAGAAAGAAGATGGTACTAATGAGATATATAATCTGTTGCACTATGAAGTTACTTCCTCTGATTAAATCAGACTTCCAATGAGGGAGAGCTCCTGGAGATAGGGCCAAGCTTTATTTTTGAAAAATTCTTTTTTTCACCTTATGAGTGATAGATTTCAGGGTAACACTTTGAAAAAACCAAAATTCTCATTCCTTAAAGGGAGATTATTCAACATAAAATTATCTTGTGCTTACTATGTGTGAAGAACTTACTTGAAACTAACGGTAGGAATGTAATATGAAACACTATTGTGAAGGGGATGGTGACTTTGGAGTCATTTTACCTAGCAAATACTTGAGAGTCTACTTTGTGTTAGTCCTTAGGGCTAAGGAGATGATTTAGACATAGTTTATGGTGTCAGCCATCTGCTATGTGGTGAAAATTTTCTTTGGGAGCTCTGAGCTGTATAGGTTTAGGCCCAAAGAAGTCAGGTGGTTGAGTTTATTGAGGTCTGGTTTTTTCTAGGTTAAGTGTGGCTGAGTGATATGGAGGATCAGGGAGGTTAAGGGTATTTAGTGGGACTGACCGTGGTGATCAGCTGTGGACTCTAACATTGGATAAGGAAAGTGAAGCCTGGAGGAGCTGATGGAAACAGGATTGGGCCTCTGAGACAACAGTGAGAAGGAGAGAGGGTCTAGTGGGAGAATATTCTAACATGTATTACTTACTTAATTATTATGTTTCTTGTTTATGGTTTATCTTTCCTCAGTAGAGTGTAAGCTCTTTGAGGGCAGGGATTTTTTAAAAAGATTTTATTTATTTTTATTTGAGAGAGAGAGAGCGAGAGATAGCACATAAGCAGAGAGGGAGAGGGAGAAGCAGGCTCCCTGCTAAGCAGAGAGCCTGATGCAGGGCTCAATCCCAGGATCCTGGGATCATGACCAGAGCCGAAGGCAGGGGCTTAACTGACTGAGCCATCCAGGTGCCCCTGAGGGCAGGGAATTTTATCTGTTTTTTGTTTTTGTTTTTTTTTTTCTTTTCACTAATGCATTCCATGTACCTAGAACAGTGCTTAGTACATAATAAGTACTCTTTAAATATTTATTAAATAAGCCAAATGTAGTATAATAATTAATGTGAGTTGATGGTAGAGGTGGTGAGAAGTGGTTAGATTCTAGATATGTTTTGAAGATAGATCTGAGAGGATTTGCTGATAGATTGAAAATGGGGTGTGAGATGCAGAAGAATGAAACTGAACCATTTCCTTACACCACACACAAAAACAGACTCAAAATGGATGAAAGACCTTAATGTGAGATAGGAATCCATCAAAATCCTTGAGGAGAACACAGGCAGCAACCTCTTCGACCTCAGCCGAAGCAACTTCTTCCTAGAAACATCGCCAAAGGCAAGGGAAGCAGGGGGAAAAATGGACTATTGGGACTTCATCAAGATCAAAAGCTTTTGCACAGCAAAGGAAACAGTCAACAAAACCAAAAGACAACTGACAGAATGGGAGAAGATATTCGCAAATGACATATCAGTTAAAGGGCTAGTATCCAAAATATATAAAGAACTTATCAAACTCAACAGGCAAAGAATAATCCAATCAAGAAATGGGCAGAGAACGTGAATAGACATTTCTGATGGCCAGCAGACACATGAAAAAATGCTCAACATCACTTAGCATCAGGGAAATATGAATCAAAACCACAATGAAATACTGCCTCACACCAGTCAGAGTGGCTAAAATTAACAAGTCAGGGAAAGACAGATGTTGGAGAGGATGCAGAGACAGGGGAACCCTCCTACACTGTTGGTGGGAATGCAAGCTGGTGCAGCCACTCTGAAAAACAGCATGGAGCTTCCTCAAAAAGCTGAAAATAGAGCTATCTTAAGACCCAGCAATCGCACTACTGGGTATTTACCCTAAAGATACAAATGTAGTGATCCGAAGGGGAACACACACCCAAATGTTTATAGCAGCAATGTCCACAATAGCCAAACTATGGAAAGAACCTAGATGTCCGTCAACAAATGAATGGATAAAGAAGAAGTGGTATAAATATACAATGGAATACTATGCAGCCATCAAAAGAAATGAAATCTTGCCATTTGCAATGATGTGGATGGAACTAGAGGGTATTATGCTGAGCGAAATAAGTCTATCAGAGAAAGACAGTTATCATATGATCTCCCTGATATGAGGAATTTGAGAGGCAGAGTGGAGGGTTTGGGGGGTGGGGAAGGAAAAAATGAAACCAGATGGAATCGGGAGGGAGACAAACCATAAGAGACTCTTAATCTCACAAAACAGAGGGTTGCTGGGGGGAGGGGAGGTGTGGAGAGGGTGGTTGGGATGTGGACATTGGGGAGGGTATGTGCTATGGCGAGTGCTGTGAAATGTGTAAGCCTGATGATTCACAGACCTGTACCCCTGGGGCAAATAATACATTATATTTAATAAAAAATAATAAAAAAAAGAATTTCAGAAGTAAAAAAAAAAAAAAGAAAGAAAATGGGGTATGAGAAAAAGATAGGGGTCAAGGATAATGCCAAAGGGCTTGGCCTGAGCTACTGAAAAAATAGTGTTATAATTTGCTGAGATGAGGAAGACCATGAGAGGAGCACCTTTTAAGTGCTTGAATGTTGAGAGTTCAGGTTCGGAGATCAGGTCTGAGACATCCATTAGACATCAACTACAGACTAAGTCATGTAGGCAGCTTGATATCTGAGCTTAGAGTTCAGGGAGAGGTTTGGACTGGAAATGCACATTATGAGTCAGCAGCACATTCATGGCTTTTAAAGCTCTGTGATGAGATGAGACACCAGGTGAGTGAGTGAATGTTGATAGGAGGTCCAAGGACAGAGCCCTGGGACAAAACATTCAAGGGTCAGGGAGATAAGGAGGAGCCCGTAAAGGAGGTTGAGAGGTAGAGGTCAGAGAAATGGGGTGAAAACCAAGGGGTTGTAGTAGCCAAAAAGCCAAGTAAAAAAGTGATTTAAGAATTAAAAATTAAATTGAATTAAAAAGTGAACTTGAATTAAAAAGTGGGCAGTTCTTTGAGAACTGAGATTGTCTATCAGATTTAGCAATATGGGGGTTATTGGTGATCTTGGGTGGTTTGGTACATAAAATGTAAAACTTTATTTTCTTTTAATGATTTTATTTATCTGAGAGAGAGAGAGGGATGGAGAGGGAGAGGGGGAGAGAGAGGAAGATCATGAGCAGGGGGAGCAATAGAGGGAGAAGCATACTCCCTGCTGAGTAGGGAGCCCGATGTGGGACTCGATCCCAAGTCCCTGGGATCATGACCTGAGCTGAAGGGAGATGCTTAACTGACTGAGCCAAAACATAAAACTTAAAAAAATTATTTTTTATGAAATTTAGGTTAAAGTCTCTGGACAGATGTTAAGGTTTCACTCATGTTGTTTTAGGTAGCTATTTATTCCTACTGATAATTATTGTGTTTTAAGATATAAGTCAGTTAAAATAGTTGATTTTAAAATTGATTATATGAGGTGACTCCTCCTGTGCTTAGATATGATTCAGGGAAAAAAAGGGTCAAAAGGGTCAGTTAGTCTTGTTGAAATTATGATCACCGGTAGTGGTTTTAAGAGTGATTTTGATTAGCATCCTTCTCAGCATTGTCCCTATCCTGGAGTGCAGGATAAAGTGCATAAGTTGGAGAAGGTTCCAACCTCATAGTAGGGTAGTATAATTAGGAATTTTAAGGACTGATTTAATGCACTCCATTATCAGTTTTCTAGTATTATATCTTTAAAAGCTTTAAGGCAATAACTTTTTAAAGTAGTAGTTTAAAACCTTAGTCCTTTTTTAAACAGCAAATTTTTAAAAATTTTAAAATTACTTTTACTTAAAATTTTTTATTAATGAAGTATAGTTGATATACAATGTTTTCGTAGTTTCAGGTGTACAGTGTAGTGATTTGACTGTTTTGTAAATTAGTGCTCACTAGAGTAAATGTAGTTACGATCTGTCACCATACAATGTTATTACAATATTATTGACTCTATCCTATGCTGTACTTTTCATCTCTGTGACATACTTATTTTGTAACTGGAAGTTTGTACCTCTTAATCCACTTTACCTATTTTGTTCATACCTGCTCCCCAACTTAAGGAGGTTTTTTTGGAAGTTCCATTCACTGGTAGTTTTTCTTTTGCTATTCTTTTTTTTTTTTTTCTTTAATACTTATTTTTCTATTTTAGAGAGAGGGAGAGAGAGTGCACGCGTGCTCTGGGGAGGAGCAGAAGGGGAGAGAGAAGGAGGGGGGAAAGAATCTCAAGCAGATTCCCTGCTGAGCTTGGAGCCCCATGTGGGTTTCGATCCTATGACCCCTGAGCTGAAACCAAGAGTTGGATGCTCACCTGACTGAGCCACCCAGCAGCTCCTTTCTTTTGCTATTCTATTTGATTGTCAATTTCTGGAACTTATGTTGTCCTTAAAAAATTCTAAGGTGGTACCTTTTAAAAGTGTAGTTTAGATTAAGAATACTTCATGAACAGTTCCATTTAAAATGTTTTAAGAAAGTGATTTTGAGAATAGCTAATTATAGTTTCAACATGGAACATTTTCTTTAATGAAAATTGTTACCCATCTTAATGTTGTTTAGGAAGATTCTTACCTCTGAAGACAATGTTAGGACCAAGATATGATAGTCAAGTTGCTGAAGAAAATCGGTTCCATCCCAGTATGCTCTCAAATTATCTAAAGAGTCTGAAGGTAAGAAACAAAACATTTTTTATATTGTTTTAGTATGTTTTATCCCTCTCTTGTTCTTCAGGTGGCTTTAAAAAAAACTTCTTATTTTGAAATAATTTATTGACCAAAAGGAAGTTGCAGAAATTTTGCATAGAATTCTGTGAACCTGCCTCCCAGCTTTTCCTAATGGTGTTCCCAATGGTGACATCTTATATAATTGTAGTACAATATCAAAGCAGGAAATTGACATTTGTACAGTACTTTTGAATTGATTACAGACCTTGTTTAGTTTTTACCAGTTTTTATATTCATTTGTGTGTATGTGTGTATAGTTCTCTGCAGTTTGATCCAATGTATAGATTTGTGGTATTAGTTACAGAACTTTTTCATCTCCACAAAGGAACTCTCTCTCATGCTACCCCCTTATAGTCAGATTCTACCCACCCCCCCATTCCTGTACACTGACACCTACTAATCTCCTTTCCATCTCTGTAGCTTTGTCATTTTGAGAATGTTATATAAATGGATTAAAACAGTATGTGGCCTTTTGGGATTGGCTTTTTTCACTAAGCATAATGCCCTTGAGGTCCATCCAAGTTGTATGTTTCAACAAAAAGTTTGTTCTTTTTAATTGTCGAATATTATTCACTTGTTTAGATGTATCAGAGTTTATTAAACTCTTCTCCCACTGAATGCTTAAATAACCATTTTAACCAATTTGAGTTATTTGCAGTTGTGGGGTATTGCGCACAAAGTTATGTGAACATTCATGTATAGTTTCCAGTTTCTGGGATAAATATTTAGAGTATGATGGCTGTGTGCATACCTAATTTTACAAGAAAGGGCCAAACTTTTTTCCTAAATGAAACTTCATTATTTTTTTTTTTTTTAAAGATTTATTTATTTATTTATTTGACAGACAGATCACAAGTAGGCAGAGAGGCAGGCAGAGAGAGAGAGAGGGAAGCAGGCTCCCTGCTGAGCAGAGAGCCCGATGTGGGGCTCGATCCCAGGACCCTGGGATCATGACCCGAGCCGAAGGCAGAGGCTTTAACCCACTGAGCCACCCAGGTGCCCCAACTTCATTATTTTTTATATTATTCTGACATAATACTGATTAAATTAGCTTCCTAGGGCTCTTGTAACAAATTACCACAAACTGGGTGACTTAAAACAGACATTTATTCTCTCACAGTTCTGGACACTGGAAGTTCTAAATCAAGGTGCAGGAAAGTTTGATTCCTTTTGGAGGCTTGGAGAGAGAATCTTTTCCATTTACTCTTTTCTGCTAGCTTCTGGTTAATCCTTGGCATTCCTTGGCTTGTAGCTCTGTGGGTCATCGCTCTTGTTGACATCTCCCTGTGTGTGTCTGTCCAAATTTCTGTTTTTTAAGGGCTCCCTAATCCAGTGTGATCTCATCTTAACTTGATTATATTTATAAAGACCCTATAGCCCTATTTCCCAATAATATCACTTTCACAGGTACTAGGAGTTAGGACTAGAACATATTTTTTTAGGGGACATAATTCAACTTGTTACTGTTTGTACTCTTCTGTTTTAGTACATTCATCCAATATTGCTACTCATTACGTGCAAGGGTTTCTATTGTGGGATAGAAAAATTGTCACTTAGATTTTGAAAACCATATTTTGACATATGAGATTTACTTTATCTTGAAAACCATATTTTGATGTATGAGATTTGAAATATGAGGTATTTGAGATTTACTCATCCCTTTTCTTGGTATAGTTTTTTGAGTCTTTGTTTATATTTTTTGTAAACTTTTAACTTTTATTTTCATTATCAATAATGACTTTGAAAGTCTTAGTTAACATTTATAGAGCATTAAATATTTCCTGGTTGGTATGGTAAGAGTTTGGGCTTAGAAGCCACATCCTGGTTTTGATTTCGTTTGCCACTTACAGCTCTGTGGGCAAGTTACATAATCTCTTTCTGATTCAGTTTCCTCATCTGTAAATAAAATTAGTGCATATAAAGCTTATAGTATAGTGCTTGGCACAGAGCAGTGCCTTTATTGAATTGCACAATAACTCCATGAAGTAGATACTCTTATTATCCTTACTTCATGGGTTGGACTATTATGAAAAATAAATATGTATATGTATGTGTATATGTGTATGCAGATACATTCACACACAAACACATTATCCATACAGGCACACAACACACAAGCACATACATACATACTTATATATGGGGCTCCAGGCAGTTAAGTCATACAGTACAGTTTCTCCATTTCCTTGGCTGAAGTGTTTCTATGTATTTAGAAAACTCGTATTTTCTTGTCCATCTCCACTTTTGATCCATATCTTATTTTGGATCCGGATACAAACAACATGGGTTCTAATTCTAACTCTCTGAGAAGCTGTATTAATGAGATCTAACTCTGTGTTTGACAATACATGTTCTCTGAAGGAATTAAGATCACTGCAGAAGCTGTGTGGGAAGAGAAGTAGGCCCAGGGGTGGCAGATTGTAGAAAATGCGTTAAGAAATACATTTCCTGTAAGAGCTCACGTGATGCGTAGACCTAGCTCTCATCCGCACTTAAACTAAGGAATCTGGAGAAATTAGTGGAACACATGTGGTAGCTAGTTAATATTTTGGAAACAAACAATTTTTTTTTTTTTTAAAGATTTTATTTATTTATTTGTCAGAGAGAGAGAGAGAGGGAGAGAGAGCAAGCACAGGCAGACAGAATGGCAGGCAGAGGCAGAGGGAGAAGCAGGCTCCCTGACGAGCAAGGAGCCCGATGTGGGACTCGATCCCAGGACGCTGGGATCATGACCTGAGCCGAAGGCAGCTGCTCATCCAACTGAGCCACCCAGGCGTCCTGGAAACAAACAATTTTGTTAGTTTTGTCAGTTTTGTTGTGCGTGAAATATAAATATCTTTGCCATCCCCCCCACCCCCAACAGTGGAGTCAAATCATTATATAACCCAGTCTCCTTCAGGCACATCCAACACTAGGTACTCAGTAAAAGTGATAATAAAAGAGAGACAAATAACAATTTTAAAAGTGCTGATTGTTTCCCTTGTCATTCTTCCCAGAGAATATGTGCTTCAGACTGGGGCAGAGGATGTGTGAGTTAACTGTTCTTTTACGTGGCTCAGTTCCAGTGTGCGTATCTTAGTGAGACTCTCTTATTAGTCTGAATGTGATTCTAGTTGTTAAGGATTTTTTAAGCCACTCAGTCCCTGATCACAAGCCAACTACATAAGTTAATGCTCAACAGAAGAAATAATGATTTTTGTTCCAATGCAGGAAGAAAAACTGGCTGACAGATGGGATTAAATCTTCAGTGAGATGCACAGTTATGGCCTTGTGTACTGTTTTTTACTGATGATTTAAGGGATTTATAAGAAAATTTTGACTGTACATACTTTTTGCCTTATATAATACACGTTAGAATTTTACTGCCTAGCATGTGGTATAGTGATAGCTGCTTGGAATGCTGGGTTGATGTGTGCTTGGGGGTTGGGGTGTATTTCACATACATGCTATTCTTGCTGTATCCTCTTGTCTAATGAATTATAGGTTGGGGGGGAAGACTTAGAAAACTGCATCCATGTCTGCATTTTTAGGTAGACTTCTGTGATGTTGAAGTGGACTGCGTTTTGCTTATGTTCTAGTTCTCTCACCAGTTTGAGGTTTAATTTATTGCATTTAGTGCCTTCTAAGTTCTAGTACCTTGAATAAGACTTGAGTAAGTGATGATTTTGTTATCAGTAGTTCATTAGTAGAGTGAACATAAAATCTCCCTCAATGTAGATGGATGAACTGGAGTATTGCCATTTAATCAGTTTGTTTTGGAACAAATTCAGTTACTAGTAAATCTGCTTTTTTCTCTTTTTCTTCTCTCTCTCTTTTTTTAAGGTTAAAATGGGCTTGTTAGTGGATTTGACAAATACTTCGAGGTTCTATGACAGAAATGACATAGAAAAAGAAGGAATCAAATATATAAAACTTCAATGTAAAGGGTAAGTCATGTATTAAGATTCTTTAATATTGAAACCTTTTGCTGAAATTTGCAATTTCTTCTTAAAAAAAAATGTTTCCATATTACTAGACACGGCGAGTGCCCTACAACTGAGAATACTGAGACATTCATTCGTCTCTGTGAGCGGTTTAATGAAAGAAACCCACCTGAACTTATAGGTATGTCTGGCTTTACTTTACCACTGTTTAAATATTTTATTTTGTGTTTGGGTTTCCATTTTCTTTTTAGCAAGTGATGTGATACGAAGTTTTTTTTTTTTTTTTTTTCCTTTTTAAAGTAATCACTAAGAAAAGTGATTAAAGTAATTAGAGTAATAGACCTAACTTTTGTGAACAATGAAATGTATTTTTATAATTTTTATATTTTTCAAGATAAAGCCCTAATTGCCCCTCTTCACGTATACCACTGGGAAGCTTTACTTTAAACACTTCATATTTTTTTTTTTTTATAATTTTGCATTTTATACCATACGTATTGTAAAACTATTTTCACTCAGTATTATATTTCTGAGAGTGACCCATGATGATGTATGTAACTGTGGTTCATTTTTTGCTATTATAGTATTCCATCACGAATACCCTCTAGTTTATCCATTCTCCTGTTGATGGACAACTGTTTCAGGAGACATTTATTAATTGCTACTCCTTGCAAGGTGCAGGCTCTTGGAACACATCGTGGAGAAAACAGAAAAAAAATCTCTACTCTCCTGGAGCTTATATTTTAGTGTGGACTAGAAGTAGGGGGAAGGGGATGTGGGAGGAAGGCAGGCAATAAACAATAAATATACTAAATAGGTAAAATAAAAAAACCTGACAGTTACTTAAGATGACATTTTGCTTGTTTTCCATTTGTTTTTTCTATTATAAACAGTGCTACTAGGACTGGTCTAGAATTTTTAAGGTTTGAATTTTAGCTTTGATTCTTTGTTCTTTCTGATATTTATATTGACATATGGTTTGAATTGAGGACCTAATTTAAATGTTTTCTGTATAACCAACCATTTGTTCTAGCATAGCTTATTGAATAGTTTTTTCTTTTGTGATTTCTTCTTTAAGTTTTAAGCAGTTAATATTTTCCATATTCAGAGAATTAACTGGAAAACTATTAGGTATAGTAAGAAAATTCAGGGGATATATTTGAACAAAGATAAAAAAGAAAACATCAGCACCTTTCTTGTAAATAAACAGTAAATAGGAAGTAAGAGGATGGTCTTATTAATCTATTTTTTTTTTTTAAGATTTTTTATTTATTTATTTGACAGACAGAGATCACAAGTAGGCAGAAAGGCAGGCAGAGAGAGAGGAGGGGAAGCAGGCTCCCTGCTGAGGAGAGAGCCCGACGTGGGGCTCGATCCCAGGACCCCGAGATCATGACCTGAGCCGAAGGCAGGGGCTTAACCCACTGAGCCACCTAGGCGCCCTGGTCTTATTAATCTTAATGATGATACTGGTTAACATTTATGGAGCATTTCCTCTGTACTAGTCACTCTGTAAACCATTTTACATTCATTATCTCATTTCATTCTTTTTTTTAAAAATTTTTTTTATCTCATTTCATTCTTAAAACAATCCTCTTATGTAGACTTTATTGCTGCCCCCATTTTATGATGAGAAACTGAAGCTTGGAAAGATTAAGTGACTTGCTCAACGTCATTCACACAGCTTGTAATGGTTAAAGTTTAGATCCTATCCTAAGCAATCTTATTTGTAAGTTCACACTCTAAGCCACTTTTCTTTTCTGTAGCAGAAGTACAAGATACCAAGGAATAAAGTTTATTAAGAAGTATAGGAGGTCTTTTTGAAGAAAATGTACTTGGATATTGAAAGATTTGAAGAAAGGGGAGATATTTATTCCCAAATTAATTTCAATCTTTAGTGTGATTCTAAGCAAAACCCCAGTGAGACTTTGGAAGAGTTATTATGAAGTTAATTTATTTTATTTGTAAAATTTACTGCCTCCACATACTTCAACATATATTGAACACAGAAAAAAATTGGCAAATGAAACAGGTGATATTATCAGTAAGAAAGTTTTGAAAACCAGAAATAATGAGGGGATTGTCCTTACCAGTTATTAAAGCATAGAGTATAGTAATGGAAACAACAGTAGTTTTCTGGTGATAGAGGAGATTTTTTCCAAATCGTAGCAGAAAGATCTGATTATTTAATAAACATTAGCCCCCTATTTAATAACATGTATTTTAGATGGATTAAATATTTTTAAAAGGACCCATAAGCATATAGGAGAAAATATAGGTCAGTATTTATTTAATTCTGGAGTGAGCTAGGATATTTCAGTTACATTACCAAAGGCGGAATCCATAAATATTTCTTTAAGAGTATCCTGGACTGCTTGCATCAGAATGACCCGAGGATGCTTATTAGAAATGTTTGTTTTAGGGCCTCATCCTGGACCTATATAATCAAAAACTCTGGGGTTGAAGCCTAGAAATCCAGTATTTTTTTTTTTTTTTTCTTTTTTAAACAAGGATCTTAGGTGACCTTTTACGCACACTTAAATTTGAGAGCTGCTATCAAAAATTAAAATGTGTTCTCTATCAGTGATAATTGTTCCTGCTGTTATTAATGAGTGCTTTTTCTTTGCCTGGGAGACATGATGGGAAACGATGAATGAAGAAATGAGTGAATATAATCCTCATAACAACTGTATAGTATGGGGTGTTATCCCCCTTTTACAGATAAGAAAACTAAGTCTCAGAGAAATTAGTTTGCCCATGGTCACACATCTAATAACTATTTAAGCCAGGTTTTCAATCCAGTTTCTGACTTCAAAGTTCAGATCTCTAAGTTGTTGCTTCCTTGGTGTCTAGATTAACTCATGAAAATGTAAAAGAATTTCTGTACTATAAAACATAACAAACAGAGCAAAAGGATTATTTGATATTTGGACAAATATTTGAAGCATATGACAGATTAAATATATATACAAAGAGGGGCACCTGGGTGGCTCAGTTGGTTAGCGTCTCTTAATTTCAGCTCAGGTCATAATCTTGGGGCTGTGAGATCGAGCCCTGCGTCTGGTTCAGCACTCAGCAAGGAGTCTACTTGTCTCTCTCCCTCCCCCTGCTTGCTCCCTTTTTCTCTCTCTTAAATCTATCAATAAATAAAATAATAAAAAATATATGTACAAAGAGATTTTATAATCCAACTGGTAAAATATGAAATACAATGAAAATGCAACTTATAAAAAATATATAAGAAATATATAAAAAGTAAAATATAAATAACCAAGAAACGTGAAAACAATTTTTCATTTGTTAATTAGAGATGCAGTTAAAATATAGTTGTTATTTCCCCCTTCAAATTGGAAAGATTTAAAGAATTATAATTTCAAGGATTGGATACATTGGGTGCACTCATACATTGTTAATTAGAGTGTTAATTAGTACTACTTCTCTGGAGGGACAATATGGTGATATTTTTCAAGGTCTTCATAAGTGTTTATATACTTTGACTTATGAAGACTACATCTAAGAATTCATTTTAAGGAAGTAGAGATGGACATAAAGATTTATGTGGAAGGAATTTCAGCACAGCTTCACTTGTCATAAAAACCGGGAACAGTTTACATATCTGATAAAGCAGGTCATTTATAGAGTATGCAACTATATTTAACAGAAGAACAATAACAAAGGAATATATGCCATACAGTATTGTGATGTGTATGTGTGTATGTATTTATACATTCACAACAATATATGTAACAAGTACACGCATATATGCATATATTTAGGTGTGCAGCGAAAATATATGCAGCCTAAACTAGCATTGTGGCCTTTATTTGAGTGACAGCTGTTTTCTCATTTGAGAGAAATCATTGTAGGGGTAGATGCTAAATGTATTTGAAGAATTCAGAGGAGGGCAATAAGTCTTAACATTCAGGAACAGATGTCATGATTTTAGAAAGATTAACATTCCCAGGTTTAGGAAAAGAAGTTGACCCTTGTTATAAATTGTCCAGTTGTATTGTTGGAGTTATTTTTATATAGTTGATGTATTTAAATCAGTTGCAGTCAACATTTATTCTTAATGTCCAAATTGCTCCAATTTGGAGCAGTGGGAGCAATGGGAGTCCCTTCAAGTTGGTTTGATATCACCCATTAGGCTTTGATGGTTTCCTTGTTTTCTGGCACATGATGTTTTCCAGACCTGGGAATCCGTTATTTCTCTAAGGAGATTGGTTCCTTTTAGTGGTTTCTATTTAGAAAATAATATTTAGAGATAACCTAGGTGTTAGAGACCATTCCATAATTAAACACATTAGCATTTCTGCAGTTAAACATATGAATATTCATTTATACTAAGTGGGAAAAATAGACTATAAATAAATGCCACATTAGTTCAGGTCAGGTTTTGTCCTCAAATTATTTACCAAGAACCTTAATCTTTTTAGAGCATTTAAAAAAATTATAATTACAAGTAAGAGATTATGGAACTATAGTGCATTTGTTTGCATGTGCCAAAGTAACTGTCTTGAGAATAAGAATTTTGTGGGGGCGGCTGGGTGGCTGAGTGGGTTAACACTCTGCCTTCGGCTCAGGTCATGGTCTCAGGGTCCTGGGATCAAGCCCTGCATTGGGCTCTCTGCTCAGCGGGGAGCCTGCTTCCCCCTCTCTCTCTGCCTACTTGTGATTTCTGTCAAATAAATAAATAAAATAAAAATAAATAAATAAACAAATAAACATAATAATAAATAATAAATAAATATAAAATAATAAATATAAATATAAATAAATGTAAAAATAATAAAAATAAAATCTTTAAAAACAGAATTTTATGGACTGGAGAAGTTAAAAAAAATCTATGTTAAAAGAGAAACAGCTGATTTCTTGGTAAATGATAGACTATATAATAGATATATAACTGATGCCTCTAGTTAATTTGGGTGTTTCCAATTATAAATATTGTAACTGATTTGTGACTATGTATTTTCATGAGTAGCATATGTTATTTTGGTAAAAAACTTTTTTTTGGTTTAATAAAAATATTTAAGATAACTTGGCATATAATAAGTTCTTAATAATAGTTAGTTTCCTTTTTCTGTTCTTATTTTTGTTCCTTTAGTCCAGGGTGTTTCAACCTCAGTACTATTGACATGCTTCAACTAAGCTTTTATAAATCACCTCTTCCTAGTTTCTATTTATATATCCAGGATGTATGTTTCTATTGTTATAGCTCATCTTTCTCTCCTTTGCTGGGAGATTGTTTCTTCTCTCTCTCTTTTTTTTTTTTTGGAAAGATTTTATTTTTAAGTAGTCTCTACAGCCAACATGGGGCTTGAACTTACAACCCCAAGATCAAGAGTTGCATGCCCTACATACTAAGCCAACCAGGTGCCCACCCCTGTTGCTTCATTTGATTTGATTTTTAAAGAACTGTGGTTTTCCCTTAATATATATATATTAGTGTTAATATGTATATTAGTGTTAATACTTTTTGACATGTTGAGGGCAGCTGAGTGGCTTAGTTGTTGAGTGTCTGCCTTTGGCTCAGGTCATGATCTCAGGGTCCTGGGATTGAGCCCCGCATGGGGCTCCCTGCTCAGTGGGGAGCTGGCTTCTCCCTCTCTCACCCCCGTTTCTTGTGTTCCCTCTCTCGCTGTCTCTCTCTCTCTCTCTCTCTCAAATAAATAAATAAATAAAATCTTTAAAAAATATTTTTTGACATGCTATATAAATTTATTGTATTAGCTTACCTAGAAAATGAATTTTTCTAGATAAATTTTCAAATTTGAATAAGAAGTTGACTTAAAATAGTTAATAGTGAGAAAAAAGATAGTTAATAGTGAGCTAATCTTTGGATATAAACTCTGCTTTACTTGCCACTAGGTGGACCCATTCTCATAATGAACTGAGGAAAACTGAAAAATGTTCTTTTTTTTTTTTTTTTTTAAATATTGAAGACCTGTTATACTAAACTTGTAGTTAATGGATTTTTTTTTTTAACAACAAATACATGAAATTCCAAATTTTTCTGCAGAGATTTGCTTTCATGAAGTTTTTATAACTATATCTTACTTTAAAACTCTAGTCATCTATTAGTGGTTTAAAGTATAATAAGACTAAAACTTTATGTATTTGTATAACAAGGAATATTAAAAGAGCTGTGGTACTTTCTTAATTTATATTTCATCACATGACTTAATCACTTAATTAGCAATTATTCTTACATTTTCTATTCATAAAAATATCTTGCTAGAGTAAAAGTTAGAATGAAAAACAGTAGTGGTTTAGGTGAGAAACATTTTTACCTTAGAATATTTGTTGCTTAAATTGGTCTGAAATATAAAGCAGAAGGAAAATTTACATGTTTGGTTTAGATTCATGTTGTGAAAAAATGTCTGTTTGTAGGTAACTTTGTAATTTTTGAGGCCCCTTTCCTTAAGAAGCAATGGGGATAATGGAATTTATAGTTTCATGATTACAGTCGTTTATTTCTAAGAGGTATTTTTCCTGTTCAAGGTTGAGCTGTTTTTATCTCTTTAGAAACTTATTTCAGTTGTATCCTTGTTATCAATTATTGTCAACCTCTGTGACTTAACCAGCTTCTTCTCAGACTGTAAACATAGGAAACATATCTAAGCCTCTTATATTAAATGATAACCCCCCCCCAAATCCCATACCTTTCTTCTTGTTTTATATTTCCCCTTCCGCTTCCCAGCTGATTTTTTGAAAGATGGATACTTGAATTCACTTATTCCCATTCACTACATTGCAATCTGGAGTCCTCCCTGTGCACTCTTATACAAATAGTGACTTTCACTTCAATTGTGACATTTAAACAGTTGAACAGTCATGTCTTGAAACTTTTTTTTTGTTGTTGTTGTATGTGACTCCATGTTCTCTTTGTTTTCTTGACCCCATGGCTTTTATTCTTAGTCTTTTTTATAAATAAGTTTTCCTCCCTTACTTACTCTTGAAAGGTTGGTTTTCTTCAGATTTCATTATTAATTTTCACATACCCATTCTTAGTGATCTTATCTGTACCACAGCCCTCTTTCCTAGTTCAGTATATGTTGATTATTCTTTAATTTGCAGCTCTAGCCAGCTCTCCACCTCTCTGTGAAGCTCTTTGCTATTTTTCCCCCAAATACTTTGAAGTCCCAGAAGAACCTTAAACTCATCATCACCAACTGTACTCATTACCATGCCTATAAGACTGATGTAACTCCCGTACTTTCTGAGCTAGTAAATGTTGCCACTGCCCACTTAACCACATCAGAAACCAGAGACTCCTTGTACGTCTTTTCTCTCTATGTTGCTGGTCATTCACCCCTCATTTTGGAGATTCTGCCTTAAATGTCTCTTTAGTCTGCCTCCCCTCATTATCGCTAACATTATGACCCTTGACACTCAGACCCTTATCTCACATCTAAATTACTGGAATGGCTTCCTTACTGTTTTTCTTGCCTTCGTTGTTGCTTCTCTGTCTTCAGTTGAACAGCCATTGGAGTGGGTTATTTATTTATTTATTCTTTAAACATTTGTTTAGTATGTATGTATGTATGTAAGTAATCTCTACACCCCGCGTGGGGCTCGAACCCACAACCTTGAGATCAAGAGTTGCATGCCCTTTTGACTGAGCCAGCCAGGTGCCCCTGGAATGTTTTTTAAAAAAACATAATTTTATTGCCATGCTTAAAAATTTTTAATATCTCTCCATTGCCCGTATACTGTCTTTAGTATGGTACACAGTTTTCTTCAGGATATTGTTCTTCTCACTGCCTCCCAACTGCATTTGGTATTACTTTTTTATTATACTCCATGTTATAGCCATTCTGATTCATTTATAGTTTTGCCATATGTGGTGTTTTGATTCATGCATATTTTTGTTTGCGCAGATTGCTCCTGTCTATAGTTCCTTTATGTCCTTGTTAATTGGGTGTTGTTCATTGACTAAGGTTTTTATTCTAAATATTAATGATTATTTAGTATGAATGTAGAAAATAGGTGATTTGGTGTAGTTGATGATAACTCTATGATACTGGTTTTCAAATTTTTTTTTTTAAGTAGCAAAAACCTTTTTTGGAAAGAAATCTTACCGTGTTACAGAAATGACATGAAAATGATACTTTTATTTGTATACCTTTAAAAATGTATCAAAAAATAAAAATGTATCAAAGTTACATCTTTGATAAAGTCAGTTGTTAAAAACAAGTGTTTTGGAATATGTTTTTAATGCCTATTGCAGACTTACATCAGCATCTCACTTTAACTTCTAGGTTTTTTTTTTTTTTTTAAGAATTTATTTTATTTATTTATATGAGAGTATGAGCAGGGAGAGAGGCAAAGGGAGAGGTGGGAGACTTCCCACTGAGCAGAGAGCCTGACATGGGGCTCCATCCCAGGACCCCAAGTTTATGACCTGAGCCGAAGGCAGATGCTTAACTGACTGAACCACCCAGGTGCCCCTCACTTTATTAACTGGATTTAAAAACAGTCATCATTATTGAGCTGCACTCATTTATAATGTACAATTTAATGATGTAGATACCCATGAAACTACAACCAAGGTTCAGAGCGTTTGCATCTTATGCTCCTTTGTGTTCAGCCTCTCTTCAACCCTTAGTTACAGATTAGGCAATCACTTCCTACCTTCTGTCACTATAGATTAATTTGGATTTTTTAGAAATTGTTTTAATTGAAATATATTTGACATAAGAGATTGTGGAAATTTAAGGTGTACAACATGTTAATTTGATATATTTATACATTGTAATATGGTTGCCATTGTAGCAATAATTAGTACCTCTATCATGTTACATAATTTTTTTTTTAGTGGGAATAATTAAGTTGTTTCTTCTCAGGTTTGATGAGCATAATTCAATATTGTTGTTTATATTCACTATGCTGTGCATTAAATCTCTAGCTCTTACTACTCATTGCAAATTTGTTTTAGTTAATTAATTTAAATTTGTTTACATTTAAATAACTCTGTCCTATACCTCCTTCCCGCCCCCATTTCCTGGTAACTACTGTTTTACTCTTCTGACTTTATGAGTCTGGCTTTTTTTATTTTCACATATAAGTAACATCATACTGTACTTGTCTTTCGCTGTCTGACTTATCTCCCTTATTTAGCATAATATGTCAAGGTTCATCTGTGTTGTTGTAAATGGCAGAATGTTCTTTCTCCTGACTAAAGTTCTATTACATGCAACCCCCCCCACCTTACATATTCCTTTATCCATTGATGGGTGCTTAGGTTGTTTCCATATCTTGGCTATTGTCAGCAATGCTGCAATAAACATGGAAATGCATATATCTCAATATTCTATTTTCATTTCCTTTGGGTGCATATAGTGGAATTTCTGGATCATATGGTAGATGTATTTTTAATTCTTTGAGGAAACTCTATGTTTTCCATAGTGGTTGAACCAATTTACATTCCCATCAGCAGTGTAGGAGAGTTCCCCTTTCATCACATCCATGCCAGTACTTACCTCTTGTTGCCTTGGTGATAACCATTTTAACAGGTGTGATGTGATATCTCATTGTGGTTTGGATTTATATTTCCCTGATGATTAGTGATGTTAAGTATCTTTTAATATACCCATTGGCCATTTTGATGTCTTTAGAAAAATGTCTTTTGAGATCCTATGGCCATTTTTAAATTGGCTTTTTTTTTTTGTTATTGAGTTGTATGAGTTCCTTATATACTTTGGATATTAGGCTCTGATATAATGTACGGTTTGCACAATTTCTTTCCCATTCTGTAGATTGCCATTTAATTTAATTTAATTTATTTATTTATTTGGGCAGAAGCTTTTAAGTTTGATGTAGTTTCATTTGTTGATGTTTGCTTTGGTTGTTTGTTCTTTTGGTGTCATATCCAAAAAATCATTGGCAAGATCAGTGTTGAGTAGTTTTTCCCCTATATTTTTTTCTGAAGTTTTATGGCATTGGGTCTTATGTTTAAGTCTTTGATCTGTTTTGAGTTAATTTTTGTGAATAGTGTAAGATGGGGTCCAGGTTTATTGTTCTGCATGAACATCATTTGTTGAAGAGACTGACATTCCCCATTCAGTGTTCTGGGTTCCCTTATTGAATATTAGTTGACTGTATATGCAGGAGTTTAATTCTAGGTTCCCTGTTCTATTCCATTAGTCTATATATCTGTCTTTATACCAGTACCATACTGTTTTTAATCACAACAGTTTTGTGGTATAATTTGAAGTCAGGAAGTATGATGCCTCCAATTCTGTTATTTTTCCTAAGACTGCTTTGGCTATTCAGGGTCTTTCATGTTTCCATACACATTTTTGCATATTATAGACTTTATGTAAAAGAAATTTGTATATATGGACTTTCTGTTGTTTTGTTTTCTGCTTTCACACAGGTTTTGAAATCATCCTTATTGTATTTATTAGTAATTCATTCATTTTTATGGCTGAATAGTAGTTATGGAATGGATATACTACATATTTATCCCTTCACCTGATGGTTGACATTTGGGGTATCTGCACTTTTTGGCCATTATAAATAAAATTGCTGTGGACATTAATCTTTATGTGTGTCTTTGCACATATATTTTTATTTTTCTTCAGTAAATAACTAAGATTAGAATGTCTGGGTCATTTGATGTAGATGTATGTTTAACTTTTTAAGAAATTGCCAAACTGTTTTCTAAAGTGATTGTGTTTTTTATATTTCTATCAGCAGTGCATGAGGGTTTCAATTCCTCTATATCCTCACTTACATATGACATTGTTAGTCTTTTTGATTTTATCTATTTTAATTGGTGTGTAGGGGTTGCATTGTGATTTTCATTTTCATCTTAATGATAATGATATTGACTGTCTTTTCATGTACTTCTTGATCATTTACACACATTCTTTTGTAAAGTGTCTTGAAATCTATTGCCCAGTTTTAAAAAAATATTAGGTGTTTGTTTTATTACTGAGTTGTAAGATTTACTTATATATTCTGGATAGAAGTTCTTTATTAGATATATGTAATGAAAATATATTTTGTGGCAATTTTTTTTTCTTCCTTTTTTTTTTTTCTTTTTAGAGGAAGAGAGAGCTAGGGGAGGAGAAGAGGGAGAGAGAGACTCTTAACCAGGCTCCACACCTAGCATGCAATCCGATGTGGGGCTTGATTTCAGGACCCTGAGATCATGCTCTGAGCCAAAATTAAGAGTCAGGACACTTAGCGACTGAGCCACCCAGGTGTCCCCTGGTGTTTTTATTTTCTCAATGACATCTTTCAAAGAGTAGACATTTACCTATTTGAAGTAGCATTATTTATCAATATTTCCTTTTATTTCATGTTTTATCTGAGAAGTCTTTTCCTACACTAAAGTTGCAAAGATTTTCTTCCATATTGTCTTCTAGAAGTTTTGTAATTCTTTTAGTTTATTTATATATTTGATTTTTGGTTGCCCTTTATTAGGATGCTTTATATACAAAGAGTAGAGTAGTTTGTTAAGATATGGTCTTAAATGTCGAGATATCTTTACATTAAACAGAGATAATAGGAAAAGCTTCATTTTCGATGTTTGTAGGAGAGTGACTTAAGTAATGTCATGTTAATAATGTCAAGCAAACTATTTTAATTACTTCTTCAAAGTAGTTAAAATGATTTAAAAATGCAGTCATTTTTGGAATTTATGAAGCTCATTTGCAGCTTTTCAGAATATAGAGGTAGGACAGCATTTGAATATGTACTGAAAAAAGGCGTAAGAAAAAATTATTTTTCTCAGGTTTTTCTTCTGCAAGTTTATTTTACCTTTTTAAAGAGTTATTTAAGGGAGAGAGAGTGGCAAGGAGGGGCTGTGGGAGAGGGAAAGAAAGTCTTAGGCAACCTCCACACATAGCACAAGGCTGGATGTGGAGCTTGATCTCAGGACCATGAGATCATGACCTGAGCGGAAACCAACAGTCCAACTGACTGAGCCATCCAGCTGCTCCCTGAAGGTTTGTTTTAAATATTATAAAATGACGTAAAGACATTGTCCGTTTCTAAGAGAACGTCAAAGTAGTTTTATTTTTATGGTACTATATATCCATCAATTATTTTAGACCTAGTCAAGTGTTGTGTGTATGTGTGTTTGATAAAAACACTTTCTTATTTAAAGTGCTTGGATTCTTTTTTTTTTTCTTTGAAGATTTATTTTTCATTTGAGAGAGAGAGAGCGAGAGAGTGGGCACAAAGGGAGAGGGAGAAGCAGATTCCCCGCAAGCAGGGAGCCCAATATGGGGCTCTATCCCAGGACCTTGGGATCATAGCCTGAGCTGAGGGCAAACGCTTAACTGACTGAGCCATCCAGGCGTCCTTAAAGTGCTTGGAATCCTTTAGTTTTAAGAGAAATCTTTAGACTTTAGAGGTGATTTGTAACCAGTATATACTAAACTTCTTGCTAATGAGATAAATTAGATTCTAAGGACTTGAACTAATGAGTTACTAAGCTGTAAGAGAGGGCCAAGTTTTTAAAAATGTAGTTATTTTATAAAGTCATTAAAATGTTTTGCTTACAGGTTGGAATTTTAAAGTCAAATGTGGCTTTTGAAGTGGTATTTTAGTTTTAAACCAAAGCTACTTTATTTTCTAGGTGTTCATTGTACCCATGGTTTCAATCGCACTGGTTTCCTCATATGTGCCTTTTTGGTGGAGAAAATGGATTGGAGGTATTGTTTCTTGTTATAATGGAAGATTAGTAATTGATAAAGAATTTTACCGATTTTTTTTTAGTTTTAGCATTTTATATTGTCAAATTTTTGGTGAAGTCCTAATTAATAATATTTAAAGTGGTTTTCATTTTAGACTTGATTAGTCTTAGAATATCATTTATTACCTGGTATTTTGTCCTAAGTAGCATTTTAGTTGAATGTTTGTGGATATTTATATACTATATATTTTCTTTTCCAGATTTTTTTCACATCTTCCAGAATTACCAGAAACAAGTTTACTCAAAATCTTTTTTTTTATATTCACCTTTGGAAGTTACTATTGTTATTATTGTTCTTTTTCTTTTCTTTTTTAAAGAATCTAGCTCATGCCCAACGTGGGGCTCAAATTTACGACCCTGAGGTCAAGTTGCATGCTCTAATTACTAAATCGGCCAGATGCCCCTTGTTCTTTTCATTTTTAATAATACTTTTATTTTTTATAGCTGCTGAATATTAGGAAAAACCTGTAATGGTATATGGAGAAGTTGTTTTGGGGACAGTTACTCTGTATGAACCAATCAAGTAAACATGGCTTTATTGAAGTACCTTTTTAGATCCTGAGAGATTAGAACCTTTGTTGCCTCAAATTCCTTGGGCAAATGGGATATTACTACCTGAATTTTCTTGTTTACTGATTGAGGGTCATTATTTTTGTTTATAAAGCCTCAACACAGTAGGTCCTTCTCTGAATGTAATCAGTTGAAGTACACATATTGTATATTTCCCTGTTCACACATCCTCTGGTTCTCTACTGCGTGCTCTTCTAGCTCTGCCTTTCTGGCCTTTGAGGTGCTTTTGACAGTAACCCCAGACTCCTTGTCAGTGTGTGCTTTAGCCTCTCTCTGATGGCCTTTGTTCTTTTTATCAGGTCTGTTGAAAGTTCTTAAAAGCTAGCATGCTTTTACTTTATTCATATTGGCGTTCACATTTCTTTGATTTCCCTTAGAGTTCGATCTCAACCTTCAAGCCTTTATATACATTTTTCACAGACTTTACCAAGCTCTCTTCTGTCATTGCAGCTTACCTCTCCAGGGTTTAGGGATTATCCATGTACCTTGTATTAAAGCTGTTTCAGATTTGTCCTTTAGTAGATTGAATGCCTTGGGCCTGGGGAATATGATTTGTCCATTTTGTAAACCTGTACTGTACTTCCTTTGGTGACTGAAATAGAATGAGTTTTGATAAATCTGCATAAATGAAGAAAAGTGAGGAAATTCCATGGTGTTTGTTTTCCATAGTATTGAAGCAGCAGTTGCTACTTTTGCTCAAGCCAGACCACCAGGAATTTATAAAGGTGATTATTTGAAAGAACTTTTTCGTCGCTATGGTGATATAGAGGAAGCACCACCCCCACCTCTTTTGCCAGATTGGTGTTTTGAGGATGATGAAGATGAAGATGAGGATGAGGATGGAAAAAAGGAATCAGAACCTGGGTCAAGTGCCTCCTTCGGCAAAAGGAGAAAAGAGCGGTTAAAACTGGTAATGTTTAAAAATATTATAGTCTTTATTTCTTCTGAAAGCTTATTGAGATTTATGTATTTGTTTAGCTAGATTTTAAAGTTATTTCATTCTGGCTGTTTCTAAAGATTCTTGATAGCCATGAGTCTGCCTTTTCTATGGGAAAAGCTTGCAAGAAGTTCACTTAGTTTTTGATTCTTAGGTAAACCAAAGAACTCTTACATATTAGATTGAGAACTTACTATTTTTTGCAAAGTATTGGAAGATTCCAGCTACATAGTGAAATTTTTTTTACTGATGCTTTACAAAATTGTTACATAGTTAAAATAACTTTCCATATAAATTCTGTTCTTCCCATGGTTGGTATTTTCATATTTTCTATAACATTGAACTGAGAAGACTCTTCTATGGACAACTCCCATTAAAAGGGCTAACAAAAACCATTAGGAATTGTTTTCTTGGGAGGATAGGAGAGATACTGAGAAGAAAAGTACTGATTGTACTTGTACACACACAAGTATATGGTACAGGCTGAAGGGAAAAGTTAGGGAAAGTGTGGAGATAAGTAAATGTTAATGAAGTAATAAATAAGGAGTGTGGGATATCATAGTTGAGCAGTAAAGACTATACAACTCATTTATTAGTAGGCAGTGATTCACAGGCAAGGAAGAAAATGCCTTATTTTTATGTAAATCGAATGATGTAGTTATTTGGGCTTTTTTTTTTTTTAAGATTTTATTTATTTATTTGACAGAGAGAGAGAGAGAGAGAGAGAGAGATCACAAGTAGGCAGAGAGGCAGGCAGAGAGAGGGGGAAGCAGGCTCACCATTGAGCAGAGAGCCCGATGTGGGGCTCGATCCCAGGACCCTGAGATCATGACCTGAGCCGAAGGCAGAGGCTTAATCCACTGAGCCACCCAGGCGCCCCTATTTGGGCTTTTTAAAAAAAGTTCCTTGCTTGAAAAACATTATTTTAATATATATTTACACATTTTAAACTTCAAGATTTTGAGGCCACTGAAAAGTGTTAATTGCTTTGAAACATAGAAATAATTTAAAAAGTAATGTATTTTCTTAGTCTAACTCATTGATTATTGAATCACATATCTAGAAAAATAAGAATCACATTCTAAGGAAACGCTAATAGCATAACATAACATAGCATAGATGATTACCTTCTTATAGTATCATTTTTGTAAGGAAATTCATCTTTATTTTTTAAAAACAGTGTTAACCATGAGCATATGCTAATGTGTTTTTGCATTACAATATAATATTTGAATGTGTAAAAGAGCTTAAAGCAAAGAGTTACTGTTTCACAGAATGTGCTAAAGTTTGCAGGGTTTTTTCCCCCCCAGCAGAAGGGGTCTTAAAAATGACATTTATTTTATAATATCAAGTACCATTAAATCTCTGTAGGGGCAGAAGAGCTTCAGCAGCATTAAGAGAAACATAGCCAAGATGGCCATGTTTCTTTAGGGAATATAAAGGATATTTAAAATAAAATCCCTGGGTGCCTGGGTGGCTCAGTCGTTAAGCGTCTGCCTTCTGCTCAGGTCATGATCCCAGGACTCATGATCCCAGAGTCCTGGGATCAAGCCCCGCATAGGGCTCCCTGCTCGGCGGGAAGCCCATTTCTCCCTCTCTCACTCCCCCTGCTTGTGTTCCCTCTCTCTCTGTGTCTCTCTGTCAAATAAATAAATAAAATCTTAAAAAAAAAAAAAAATCCCCATTCTAGTTTTTCCTGTTTTGTTTTGTCAGTTACTAAGAGCAGTGTTTAAAAATTTCCCACTACGGGGAAGCCTGGGAGACACAGTTGGTTAAACGTTCATCTCTTGATTTTGGCTCAGGTCATGATTTCCAGGTTATGAGATAGAGCCCCTTGTTGGGCTCCATGCTGGGCATGGGGCATACTTGGGATTCTTTCTTTCCTGCTCCTCCTGCCCTCTTCCCCCTCAAGTACCCCACTATGACTGTGGATTTATCTCTTTCTCCTTCTAGTTCTGTCAAGTTTTGCTTTATTATTTTGAGGTGATATTATTTAGTTTATACAAATGTGTGTAAAGGATTATTAACTCTTAACTGTGTCTTCACTTTTAGCATTAAAAATATCTAATGTTAGTATGATTGACTGCCCAAGCATCCTTTTGGATAATGTTAATATGTATTATCTTTTTTCTATTCTTTTGCTTTCAGACTTTATTTATCTTTTATTTAAGGTATGTCTGCATTGCATTGTTGGGTTTTGTTTATCCATTGAATAGTTTTTGCTTTATTGGAGTATTTGGTCCATGCGCATTTATTTTACTGATATAGTTAGATTTAAAACTTAGAGTTTTAACTCCCCCACCATGGTATGCTCCTTTTTATCTTCTTTCTTACCTTCTTTATGCTTAATTGTTTTTATATCACCCCAAGCCATTGCTTGTTAGTTATACATTCTTTTACTGTTCTTTTACTGGTTAGTCAAGATTTCAGTATGTATCTTTGACTTGTTAAAGTCTGGTATATTTTAGTACTTTTGCCACTTTTTAAACAATGCAAGAATCCTAGAACCTTTGGTTGCATTTACCTCTTCCTGCCTTTTTATTGTTGTGTATCTTAATTCTACAAGTGTTTTAAACCTCATAAGGTGCCATCATCATCATTATCATCATCATTTTATACAGCAAATATTCATTAGATAAACCCACAAATTTATCCTTTCTGGTGCTCGTCTTTCATCTATTTTTGTGGTTCCAATGGGATAGTTTTTCTTCTAAACGAAGAGTTCCCTTTAGTATTTTCTTTCTTGTGAGTCTGCTGCAGCACATTCTCTCAGTATCTGTGTAAAAATGTCTATTTCTTGACATCATTTGAAGAATGTTTGTTTTGGGCATAGAATTTTGGCTTGGCACTTTGAAGATATCATTCCATAATCCATTTCTATTAAGAAGTTGCTTCTCTGAAGCTAATTTCTTTTTGTTTTTGGTTCTCAGCAATTTTACTATGATATGTCTACCCAGAGTTTTTTTGTGTTTATTCTGCTTTCTATTTATAGTGATTCTTGAACCTATGGTTGGATTTGTTGTTTTAGACAATTCTCAGCCATTATCTCTTCGAATATTGGTTCACATCCATTCTTTTTCTCTTCTGGGACTCACCCAGAAGATGTGTTTCCCGCCCCCCCCTCCCCGAATGTCTCTTTTATGTTCTTTCTATATTTTCTACTCATTTTTTCCCCCCATTTTTCAATTTGGATATTTTCTTCTGACCTCTTTCTTCCAGTTTACTAATCCCGGTTTAGCTTTGTCTGAATTGATGTTCAATTTATCCATTAAGTACGTAATTTCAGTTATTTCACTTTTGGAATTTTCATTTGAGTTTTAAAATAGTTTCAGTTCTTTGCTGGAATTCTTCATCTTGTCATTTAGGTTTTTGAATTTATTAATCCCAGTCATTTTAAAGCCTGTGTCAGATACCTAATTGATGTGGATCTCTTCTGGATCTTTAGTTTTTCTTCTTTTGATTTCTAGTCGTTTATTTATTTTTTGTCATGCCTGCATATTTCTGCTTCTTAGTCATTATGTATGAAAAATTGTGGGAAAAATTTGAGACTTTTGCATCATGTTTTCTTCCTTCAGAGAACATTTACTTTTGTTTCTACACAGGGTTAAGAGTAGGACATCTTAGCTCAGTCAAGGATGGAATTTTCAGAAACTAGTCTTCAATTTTGGGGAACTGGTCTCTTTTTGGTTCAGCTTAATTCCCAGAGTGTAGCCATTTGGGGATCCTAACTGAAAGCCTAAATAGGATGCTTCCTCCTTAGTGGCCTGAAACTCCAGTTTTTGTTTCCCTGTTCTTGTGATATTGCTGAAAGCGTGTTCAGCCTTTTAGCCTCTTACCTACCATTTTGGAAACAGTGCCCATAGAGGAAGACCAGTACCAGATGTGTAGCTCCCCTCTCTGGATTCCTTTCCTTCTGAGTTCTTGGCTCTTCAAGCCTTTACTGCCTTTCTACTTCTCCAGTGTCTTCAAACAAGCGCTTTTAACATTTTGTCTAGCTTTTTCTCGTGGCTGCAGAATTGATTTCAATAACTAGGCGCCATTGCCAAAAGCAGAAATCCTTCTTTCTCCTGTTTTGGAGAAAGCAGGTAGGTTTGATTTCAAAGTGGTTAAGTAGTTTTTACCTCTTTTCAAGTCATAACTGATAAATTATAAAATTATTAAATATATTTTTTACTTATAAAAGTAGTATACTTACATTAAAGAAAATTTGAAAACAAAAGAAACAACTTATAATTCTTTAACTTTTGTCTTACTACTGGCATTTTGTCATCTTAGAAGAATTTCTTCCCATTTACTTATCTAATTTAAGAGTGTACATAAATGACATAAAGATCAGGTTTCTTTATAAAAGTACAAACATCTAGAAATATATAGAGTAACAAGTGAAGGTCTTTTTGTTCCCTCCCCAACTGCTCTCTTCTTTTTGGTAATTTTTCTAGATATTTACTTGTCTGTGCATTTACATACATATGTTCAGTTTTGACCTTACCTTCTCCATTCATTCTTAACGTAAATGTATTTTTCTGCAACTTTTTTTTTCTAACTTGGGTATCTTCTTTTAGTACATTTTTAACTACTTCGTTCTTTTTAGGTAGTACCAGAGGAAACAGTTTATATAAAGCAAACAGTATTTCTTTACAAGATGAGAGAAGATATCAGTCCATACAATAATTACAGACTATTATGAAAAAGAACCAATTAGAGATCTTGGAAATTATAATTAAAAAATCCAACAACTCAGTTAGATGGGTTGGATAACAGGTTGAAGGTAGCCATAGAGGAAATTACCAAGCTGGAGGATTTAGCCAGGAAATTCTTCCTGGATGCAGCATAAAAAGACAAAGAAATGTGAAAAAGTTTAGAGTTCGTTAGTGATTTATATGAATGACTTAACACTATGAAATGTCACAGAGGGGACACATCTGAGGATTATTTTCTGTAATGCAGTAGGGCCAGGTCAGATTAGTGATTTTTAAGAAGCTAATGGGAGGTGAGAAGATGGGGACAGAATTGGGGGTCCTCACTAGGACTCAGCATATGGTTGTACTCACAGCCAAGTTTATTACAGCAGTGTACTAAGGATATACAGTTGGGTGATAAGGGAAGAAGATAAGTACAGTCTGGTGGATTCTGTATGCAGGCTTTCTTGTGCTCTCTTCTTCCCATGAGGGGTTGTGCAGAGCTCACTGTCTGAGCAGCAATGAAGATGTAGCAACATGTGTGATGTTACTGCCTAGGAAAGCTCATTTGAGTCTTAGTGGCCAAGGTTTTACTGAAGCCTGGTCACATAGGCAGCCTCTGCATAGTGTGTACTGAAATTTCCAGAATCCCAGAAAGAATGCATTTGTTCAGTGTAAGTGGTATTGTTTGTACGAATAGTCTAGGCATGGGGAATCACCTTTATCAGTTGACTAAGGGCACTCAGAATCTTGTTCCCAGATGCCAGTCAGGGGCCAAGCTTGTAAGTAGTCCTGCTGTGTTAACTTTTTTCTGCATGCTTATACCGACTAGTCATTCAAGTAGTTTAGTTATGATCAAAAAGGGAGAGTAAGGGTAATTGTTTGATGCAGATATAGTCAGAAAAGGCTTTTTAGTATGGAATGAACTCTAAAATATTTATTACTTGTGGATAAGTGGCTGGTAGAATCAGTGATCTTGAAAATAAAGGTTGGGGAATAAATGATAGAGTGACGTCTGAGGAAGTGAAAGGGAATGGAGTTCAAAAGCAGATGGAGAAGTGGGTCTTCAATAAGTGGAGGGAAAATCTCATCCATAGCACTGAGATTGAGGTTTTTTCCTCAGTGAATTTCAGCTGCTATGTGTGGGAGTACAGAAGACTAATGGTAGGTTGATAAAAGGTTGGGTATACTTGGTGTGGGTCTGATGGAAGGATAAAAGATTGAGGAGTGCTGGGGATATTAGGCAAAAATAATTGAAGTAATCAGCTGTAGAGTCTTTGAATAGGAAGTAAGGTCAGGATGGGGGCTGTTAGCCTGTGAAAAGAGAGAAGTGATAGGATTGTTAGTCTTGGTAAAATTGATAAGTGAGCATAGTTAGGGTAAAAGAGTTAAGCTGTTTAATGAAAGAGGTCAGAGAGTGATGTGTTGGAGTTAGAGTGTACTCAGTCAGTGTGAGTTGAATTGATGAATCAAAAGGTGGAGCAGCATGGAATAATGATGACAGCCATGGAGCAGGTTGTTGAAGTTAAGCAAAGGTGATGGTCATTGAAAATAAAATTACTGAACTATGAAGCCTAAGTTGTTTGATGTGTCCAATTACCTCTTGGATGTTGATGTTACCAGTGTAACAATAGAAGTTAGCACAGTGAGAAATAATATTTTTAATCAACGTGGGGAAATGAGCGGAGGTGAGTACATAAAGAATAGTGTTTTACTACTTTAGATTCTCTACTTGCAAGTAACAGAAATTAGCTCAAACCAGCTTAACTAATAAGAGGAAATTGTTGTGAGCATATGAGTAGGACTCAAACCCAGTAATATAGCCAGCTATCAGGAAGGGACTGGAGCCTGGACCTGGAAAACTATTTAGAACCTAGTTTCTGCTCTTTGTTCTTATTTTTTCATCTTTGCTTTACTCTCCTATTTCTGTCTCTCTCCTTTTGTGTCATTTATCTCACTGGCTTTGTCTTTTAAGAATGGCTCTTTGGGGGTCCCTGGGTGGCTCAGTGGTTAAAGCCTCTGCCTGCGGCTCAGGTCATGATCTCAGGGTCCTGGGATCGAGCCCCGCATCGGGCTCTCTGCTCAGCGGGGAGCCTGCCTCCTCCTCCTGTCTCTCTCTGCCTGCCTCTCTGCTTACTTGTGATCTGCCTGTCAAATAAATTAAAAAAAAAAAAAAAAAGAATGGCTCTTTGTTATTCCTTGTTTACCTGGGTGCTTATAATTATCCTATATCTTCTGAACTTACATGTTGTAATTTTAGCCACATGCAGAGACTCTCTGAATCCTAATTCCAGGTTGTCAGAAGAGAGAATCCGGTTGGTTCAGATTGAGTTAGTGGTTTGCTTATGCTCCCATCAACTTTGGCTGGAGTGGGATGCTATCTTGTAATGTTTTATAACATCGCTGTTAGGGTCCTGTCTTCACAGCTCTTCAAGAAAGCTGTTGTGCCACCAGCCGCAGTGGATGTCTCCTGTACCACAGTCGAGTGGTATAGCTGAATGGAGTTGTGTAAATGGAAATGAAAGAAGAACTTTTGAGAGTCCAGGAGAGCAAGTGAAGATACAGGAGAATGGTTTATACTGCCCCCCCATGGGACTTGGGCAGTGGGCCAATGAATCGCTTTTCCTTATGAGAGAAGTGGTCTCCTTGGTGAAGAGTTAGTTCTTAGTTAAGACATAAGGGGATAGGGTATTCATGAAAAAGGTTGAGGTAATAGGGTAGGTTATTTATGAAAAAGAGATCCCAGGGTTTATATTGAAACTGTTTGGGAAGGTGATTGGTGATAAGATGAACCAGAGAGAGAGGGCTCCAAAGCAGTGAGGATAGGACCATCAAAGAGGAAAGATGAGGGGCTCCTGGATGGCTCAGTGGGTTAAAGCCTCTGCCTTCAGCTCAGGTCATGATCCCAGGGTCCTGGGATCGAGCCCCGCATCGGGCTCTCTGCTCAGCAGGGAGCCTGCTTCCCCCTCCCTCTCTCTCTACCTGCCTCTCTGCCTACTTGTGATCTCTGTCTGTCAAAAAAAAAAAGGAAAGATGACTGGAGACTTGATTTTGGATGATGTCAACAGTATGGTTGACAGGCATGAGAAGTATAGATAAAAGTAATTGGCAAATTAATGGTTGGAAAACTTTCATTTTCCTGTTATTTCCATCTGAGTTGAAGGTAGTTAACAGAGGCAGTCCAAGCGTGACTAATTTTTGTGGCTCCATCTCAAAGCAGTGAACTTATTTTGGCTTGAGACTTTATTTTTGTTAGCATTCCCCTTTCTTGACTATGGTTTGAAGTGATGGACTCTTGTAGTGAATTCTGATAGTTCCATTTGGGTTTTTAACAGTTGCACTGTACTTGGCCCTCACTTTCCTGACACCTTTGTTCATCTTTTGAGCACATGCTATTATTGATTTGGAGGAGTATGACTAACAGTTATGTTGCTTGCTCCTTTGAATCAATGTCTGGGATCATGTCTTTGAAAAAACCTATTAGTGCATTTTCTTCATTTCTAAAATATCCTTGTTACACATAACATACATACTTGCTTACTCATTCTCTACCACACACACCTTTTATGTGTAATTTGCACACCCGCCCCATCTTCTCTAATGGTTTTTTCAGTTTTCCTCTAACTGATCACTGATTCCTTTTGTCCTTTTTTGTGGTAGCCGTATGAATTTCCATTTTAAGCCTGGCAGACTCTGTTAATGAAATATACCTGTTTCATCTTAAGCATACGTTATCTTCTTTTCACTTTTGAAATTTCTTTATTCCCACAAACTGAAATGGTAGTTTGTTAAAAAGTGAAAGTAAATGTCAAAGACTTTGAGTCTCAGTTATAGTACTTTTGAAAATAGTTCCAGACTTAAGACATTGCTGTTTAGATTTAGTGATACTTTTAGAAATTACTGTGTAATTTTGAATAATATAAAATACTTTTGTCAGAAGAAACTTGTAATGACAGTGAACAGCAAATTAAGTTGAAAAATTACTAAGCAGATGGGATCCCTGGGTGGCTCAGTGGGTTAAGCATCTGCCTTCGGCTCAGGTCATGATCCCAGGGTCCTGGAATCGAATCCCACATTGGGCTCTTTGCTCAGTGGGGAACCTGCTTCTCCCTCTGCTTGCTGCTCCCCCTGTGTGTGCATGTGCTCTTTCTCTCTCTGAGATAGATGAATAAAATCTTAAAAAAAAAAAAAGTTACTAAATAGTATTTGTGTAAAAAGTGCATAATTCTTAGTGTTTTTTAAGGACCTATTCCTACCATTTTTTGCTTAGTAATAATTATTGCAGAAGAAAGTAGGGGAAGATAAAGTAAACAAGAAATGGATGCATTGTAGGAAAGATCAAAGAAGAAGAAATATAAATGGATGAGAGGCATTTGCTAAATGATTAGGGTTTAAACATGCTTAATAGCTAAATATGTACTTAGGCTGAATATTTATTTTGTTAAATTAAAAAAAATTTTGTTTGTTCAGCTGCATAGAATTATTAAAATATTTCTAGTAATACTGTGGAAGAGTGCTTGGTGAATGTTGATCATATTCCAGTGTTTTAGTCCTTTTCATTACTTGTTACAAAAAGAAGTAGTGTTTATGTTTTAGGAATAATTTATGCTAGTTGCCCTTGCTTTTCAGAAATTATCATTGATTTCTTAACCTCCCTCAGGAATTACATGCTCATGAGTAAACCTTCTTCCTGTAAAACTTAAAAAATCTTATGCTATTAGTCCCTTCAGAATAAAGATGTTGAAAATTGAACTCTGAATGCTTTTTCTTTTTAATTAGAATATACAGGATATAACTTTTTAAGGATATTGCCGTTATCTGAGTACCTCAGGTACTAAATATACAAAAATATTTTGTGAACCTGGTTCTTTTTCTCTTTCTGTAGTTACTATATTTAATGGTTGCATGGTTCTAAAGCAGAAATTTTAGTGGTTGGTAAAAAGGGGTGATGGCGTAATGCAAATGGTACTCCTTAATCTTTTGGCTCATAAAGTCTTTAAAGTATGCTTATTTAAGGAGAGTTGATGACATAATTATAAAAAGTGATTCAGAATTAGGGGCAAAAAGTAGAACTAGTGTCTGGTGGATTGACTCAGGACTCTTCTAGATTTGACAGGGACGCATGTGGACGAAATACCATGTTCTTTTTTTTCATTCCTAAGTGGCTCGAGTTGCCAAATCTGTGCCAGAAGGTTGATCATTGCAGCTTGTAGACCATATTTTTTATTCCTTAATTACGTTAACAGCTAGAGTTGTTTTATGGATTTTTGAGTCTGATGCCAGGCCTTTTATGGGTCTGAAAGTAATTGTAGCATGAATCTAGACTGTATTTTTAGTCTTTAAAATTTCCAGGAGTGTTCTGTATTTATTTGATATATAAATTCTCCATCTGCTTCACTTCTCTGTGATATTTTAAAAATATGCTTGCTATGAAATACAATAAAACACTTTATGTAGTTCTGAGTTCAAAAATTTAGATTAAAAATTCAGTGATGAGTAATAGTGTTTGTTACATCCAATGACTGTAGTTTAGCCATTTTGTCTACTGTTACACTCTTATTCTAGTTTACACAGGTATGTATTGTGGATGTTTATCCCTTTAAAATCCATACTCCATCCGTGGTACAGCTCCTCTCTCTGTCCCCAGTTAGAATCATTAGTGAATGGTATACTGTAGACCTGGGTTCAGATTCTATTTTTACCTCCTGAATAAATTGCATATAGTCTCATTTACTTATTTGTAAAATAAATAAAATCTGCTTTTCAGAGCTGTTATAAGGATTTAAGAAAATGTTTGTAGAATGTAGAATGTCAGAGCCTCTGCTTAGCTCTGAGTAAATGGTAGGTAAGTTATTATTGCTGTTATTAATAAGTAGTAACCATGGAGTGCTTTGGCAATATGATATAGACATTAGGCTGTATATGTACATTGTAAAACCTGTGATGGATTAAGGAAAGCAAATGTGCAGTCAATCCCAGAGGGATTTTATAAAACTTTCTGGAGCAGACCATTTCTGTTTCATATATTTGCAGACTTGTGAAAATAAGCAAATCTATTTCTCAGTCTGGTCTTTGTGAATAGATTCTGAACATTAACAGAATATTTTTCTCTTCCTTTTATCTTAAGGGTGCTATTTTCCTGGAAGGTGTAACTGTTAAAGGTGTGACTCAAGTAACAACTCAACCAAAGTTAGGAGAGGTACAGCAGAAGTGTCATCAATTCTGTGGCTGGGAAGGGTAATAAACATTTTCAAGTTTTAAATAAAACTTGTATTGTGCAACATTTAACATTAATGCAGATGTTGACTTAGCTTCTTTGTTCTTTGAAGTTTGAATATTTACCTAGAGTGCTTAAAAAGATATCAAGCAAGAGTTTATCAGATTTTTCTCATGATCAACAATTGAATTAAAATTAGACTACTAGAAAAAACAAAAACAAAAAACAAAAAAAATTAGATAACTAGACAGTTGAGTCAAGATTAAATGACTCAAACATGTCTTCCTAACTGAACACAAAATTATTTTTGTCACTATCTAGTATTTGTTTTGTGTGTTTAATTCTGTTGCTGATTAATGATTGGGTTGCCCATATCATTTTACTAAGGGAGAAGAAGTGAGTCTTGAAGACTTGAATGTACCTCATTTTCTAGTTTTTCTGTAATCCAGTTTTCTGAGACCTAGGGGAATCAGCTTTAATTATGTTTTACCCCCTACCATGACTTGAAAATATTTATCAGACATTTCATGGGAGGGGATTCTGGAGAGTTCACGGCTCCGCTCTCAAGTCTTGGTCTTTGGTCGTTTCTGTTGGTCATAGCCATCTGTGGCAGAAAATTATAGCACAGCTAGAACATGATGAAACAGGATCGATAATTCTTAAAAATTCCTAATATAAAGAACTTTTTCACTGGTATATACAGATCAGTTAGCTAGAAATAATTTTAACTAAAAGATTAAAATGATGATGAAGTAATATTGATTTTAATGTTGTGCTAAGCCCTTGCCAGTGTACTTTAATCTTGACCTATATTTCTCCTGTTTTGTCACTTCTGGGCATCTTTTAAGCAGAATTTTGCCAGCCTTTTGGAGTTTTGCCAAGTTGGTGGAGTCATGATAGAGGAATATGGGATCTAGAATAATGTAAGATAATTAAGGCAAGCAAGATTTAAACTTCTTCTTGCAGTAGAAGATTTGTAAACATACCTACTTTACTATTAGATCATGAATTTAATATTTAAAAAGCCCAGTGGTTATGGTATATAGTGGCAATTAGAATCTTGTTAACTTGAGTCTGAAATGTCTAGAAGATAATAGATAATATTTTGTTAGCATTCTTGGGAATGTTGATGTTCCAGTTGACATTAATCTCATGATAGGGAGAATGTTGTGATAAATGTATGACTCATGTGAGATTGGTTTGAGATGTATTGCTTTGTATGGGTGCCAGCTATAATCGTAATAAAATGTTCTTCTTTAAGGTCTGGATTCCCTGGAGCACAGCCTGTTTCCATGGACAAGCAAAATATTAAACTTTTGGAGCAGAAGCCATATAAAGTAAGCTGGAAAGCAGATGGCACTCGGTAAGTTAGACTTCTAAATAAAGTTATACAAATAACTCTAATGCTTGAAGAATACTGCTTTGTTGTTAGACAAGGTTTGTACTCTTGGGAGTGTGAATTTCTGACTTGAACAGCAAAATAATCATGTTTCAAATATCATCATTTTTATTTTACAAGTATTCTTAGTTATGTAATTCAGTTTCTCTCATTCTGCTAAATTTCTGGTTTCAGAGTTTTTTTTTCTCTTTTGCTTTTTAGAAGATTTTATTTTTCAATAATCTCTGCAGCCAGTGTGGGCTCCAGCTTACAACCTGAGATCGAAAGTTGCATGCTCCACCCACTGAGCAGCCGGGCGCCCACCAGAGTTCTGTTAGTTTGACTTAGTCTATACCGAATTGAAGTTTGAAAGTGTTTTCTCTTGATAATATTGTGCTTTTTGGTATGTCTGGTGCCCATCACCTTATGTTTAGTGGTTGTTGAGCACTTCTGAAACTAACAGATGTGTTGTCAGTTTATAATCTAAAAATTGCCAAGTCTCCTTGATATCTTATTCCTTAGAATATTTTGTTCTGTATTTTGCTCCTTTAAATAGTTTTTCTCTTAATCTTTGCTAATACTTTTTGTAATTTTATGACCTCTTAAGGGTGTTTTATTCTTACAACAAAGCTTAGCTTCAGGTTTCATATTCCTATACTTTTAAATTTTATTAGTATAAATTTTATGCTTCCTCAACATTTAACTTTTCTTTCTCTTTTGTAAACATATTTTTATAGCTTTGCCATATGTATTTTTTTATTCGGCAAATGTTCTAATAGTTGAAGTAATTATTTTAACAGATGTTAATGTTAGCTTTTTCCTATTAATTTTTTCATAATGAAAATGTTTCAGAGAATTAAGATAGCATTTATATAGTTAGCTTTTTCCCCAGCTTTATTGAGATACAATTATAATATTATGAGATTCCATTATAACATTATTGAGAATTTATTGAAGATAAATTTATTGAGATTTCATTATAACATTATGGAAGTTTAAGGTGTATAATGTGTTGATTTGAACACTTAAACATATTGTAAGATGATTACTGTTAGCTAACACCACCATCACTTCACATAATGACCATTTCTTTTTTGTGGTGAGAATATTTAAGGTATGTTATCTTAGCAACTTTCAGGTGTACAGTACAGTATTATTTATTATAATCACTATGATGTACACTAGGTCCCTGGAACTTATTTTTGTAATTGGAAGTTTATATCCTTTGACCAGTTTCTCCCCATTTCTTCTACCTTCTCCGCCCCTGGTGATTACCAGTCTAGTCTCTGTTTTTATCAGTTTTTTTTTATTTTTTTAAGATTCCATATGTAAGTGATACATAGTATTTGTTTTCCTCTGACTGACTTATTTCACTTAGCATTATGTCCTCAAGGTCCATCTGTGTTGTAAATGGCAGAATTCCTTCTTTCTCATGGTTGAGTACGATTCCATTGTTTATTTATGTAGTACATCTTCTTTCTTCATCTGTTGATGGTCATTTAGGTTGTTTCCGGATCTTGGCTATTATGAATAATGCTGCAATAAAAATGAGGGTGCAGATATTTTTTTGAGATGCAGTTTTCACATTTGGTTTTTAAATGTTATTTTGAAGATAATATAGGTTGCACTTAATTTTTGTGAGGAGTTTTTGATGTCAAAATGGCAATTACACCTTTCATATCATGTTATCTTCTGCATTTTGCTTGGGGTGACCTTAAAAGATACATATGAAGATATGGAATGGGGCAGATAGAACTTGATTTTAATATTAGGTGAATATAATGATACTATTTCAACATGATACGCTTTTTAGTAGTTACATTTTTTTTTTTAATAGGGAATATATCGAAATATTTTCTTTCATTTGTCGGTCTTTGTTGGAAATCATCTTTCCTTTCAACTCAGCATTTTTGCGGGGGGGATTTGTAGATAACACAGGTTCGTGAAACAAAGTTCAGAAAATAACATAAATGAAAAGAAGAAAATAAAATTAAAGAGTGATTTTATCACCTAGAAGTAACCATTACCATCATTGTGGTCTTGATTTTATTCTTTTGGTTAGAAAGCAGTTTTATTGGGGTGCCTGAGCTCCAACATGTTGGCTTAATCAGTAGAGAGCATCTGACTCTTGATTTCAGCTCAGTCTTGACCTTAGGGTCGTGAGTTCAAGTCCTGCATTGTGTTCCACACTAGGCGTGGAACCTACTTTAAAAAAAAAAAAGCAGTTATATTAACACTTCATATAGTGAATGCAAATAGTTAAACAATAAGTATGTTTTATATATGCTTATTTTTTCATACTATTTTGAATTTAAAAATGAACTGATCTAAAAAAATTAATATTAATACTTGATAAAATTTTAAGCCGTATAGAGACATAAAATAATAAAGTTTGCCTTGTGTGTTCTAGGAATATTCATTCTACAAGGATGAATCTCTAAGGATGAATACAGTTAAAGATTCAGATAGAGACAGTTGGGATAATGTGTCCCTTCTATGCCCTCCTCCCTATGAATGTATATTTTTGAAGGATAAATAAAAATTAACTTGTTGCTTATTTTCAGAATGTTAAAATTATATTTAATTTTTTAGATTAGAATAAGTTTATAATCTATTAAATTGGTAGTAAGGATTAGCAGAAGTTAAGTTGTTGATGTGTGTGTGTGTTTATGTGTTTGTGTATTTTTTTTTTTTTTTTTTTTAAGTAGGCTTCGTGCCCAATGTGGAGTCCAGTGCAGGGCTTGAACTCATGACCCTAAGATCAAGACCTGAACTGAGGTTGAGATTTGAATACTTAACTGACTGAGCCACCTAGGCACCTTGATATATAGTAGCTGTGTAACAATGTCTTAAGGTTTATTAATAGATATTTAATATTGTAACAGTGTCTAAGGTTTATTACCTACCTCTGAGTGGAGAAGCAGTGAAAAAGGTGAGGAGCAAAGATGCCCATCTCCAGACTTGATACTATAAATGGCCTGGGGATTTGGGAGTGAGACATAGTTTTAATCTGATGAATTTCATATTCTGGATATTTTTTAACTTCTACCTCGTTTTCTCCATGATATTCAGCCTGTGATCATGGCAAACCTTGGGCAAAATAACAGTCTATAAAATTTGTCATTTGTAGTCCCCCATCCTATCTTTGTTTATTTTCCCTTTTCTGAGAATTTTTATACCCCTTGCCCCATGTCTTCTCAGTACTGTCAGACCTCTAAATGATTAGCTACAGTGATTTGAGCTAAAATCTTTCGACTGATAATTGAAATACCTCTTTTCTCATGGAACTGTGCTCCACCAAAACAAAAGGAGACCCTTTTAGTATTTATTTGATACCTACTCTGTCTTAGGATACTTTATTCTGTGAGGAAAAACATTTATGTGAAATATTTTTCTGGACCAGTGCCAGATCTTTCTTTTGCACAGTAGGATTGAAGGCCAATAGCACGGGAGAGGGACTAACTGTGATCTATAGGGTGAAAAGAGCCCCAGGGAGCTGTAGAATGATCTAGGAGCGCATGGAGTTAAGAGTAACAGATTAAAAGCCATGAACACTTGATGCTAATTTATCGATTTATTTATTTATTTATGTTTTATTTTTTAAAAAATTGTTTTATTTTTAATTAACATATAATGGATTACTGGTTTCAGAGGTACAGTCTGTGATTCATCAGTCTTATATAATATCCAGTGCTCATTATGTCACATGCCCTCCTTAATCTATTTAATTTATTTTTAAAAGATTATATTTATCTATTAGAGTGAGAACATGTGCCGGGGATGAGAGTGGGTGGAGAGAAGGGACAGAGGGAGAAGCATACTCCCCACTGAGCCGTTACCTTGGTGGGGCTTGATCCCAGGATGCTGGGATCATGACCTGAGGTGAAGGCAGACGCTTAACCTACTGAGCCACCCAGGCACCCCTATTATTTTTATCTTTTTAGTAGTCTGCACACCCAGCTTGGGGCTTGAACTCAGGACCATGAGATTAAGAGTCATATGCCCAGGGCGCTTAGGTGGTACAGTTGGTTGTGTCCTACTCTTGGTTTTGGCTGAGGTTGTTATCTCAGTGTCCTGAGATCAAGCCCCTCTTCTGGCTCTACGCTTGGGATTCTCTCTCTCTCTCAATTTACTCCTCCCACTCATGCTCTCTGTCTCTCTCTCAAATTAATAAATATGTCTTAAAAAAGAAAAAGTCTAATGCTTACCAACTGAGCCTCCCAGGTGCCCTACTTCTTATTTAAAGCCATGTTGTGATGGATGTGGGACTCTTTTTATTATCCTTATTCCATAGTTTATTGGCTCTTTATTTACTGTATTTAGGAACAGTATTTAGATAAAAGGATTTCTGAAATTGAATGTAATATGAGACCTGGATAGAGTTAGCAATAAAAGGTATTGCCTAGGAATTTTGATTAGCCTGGCCAAGGCCTGGGGGCAACAGTGACAGTTTTGCAGATTCTAAAACGTTGTAGAAGAGGGTCTATTTCCTAATTGTAAAGCCAAATTATATAGATAGAAATACAGAATTGCTTAAAAATAAAACAGTAAGAGATTTATATTAGTTATATAGGTGAATTGATTAAACACTAAGCCACTATAGTCTCAGATACAGGTGAAATCATTTTGTTTAATTGAAGATTTAATAGTTGTATGTCTTACATTTCATTAAAATCAGCTTTTAGAAATGAGATATCTCTTATCACAGCACACTATTTCTGTCATACCACTTTCCATTATCAGAAGTAACTTTTTCCTTTCTAATAATTTTGCTTTTGTATCTCCTGCTATATTGTAAGCTTCACAAGATCAGGGAGCAAGTCTGTCTTTTGTACCTTTATTATCAGTGGTAATCAGCAAGTCCTTATACTGGTAGATATTGAATGATTTGAGTGAATGAATAGTATTGACAGTGTTTTATGCTCTTGAGAGATCTGTAGCTTCGGTTGATTGAAATTTTCATTTTTTTGTACTTTTTCTCTAAAAATATTTCATGATTTTTTGGTTCATTGAATGGATTGAGAAGGGAAGAAAGTTGTATTAGAAAAACTGTACTGAGAAGTAGAAAGAGCACAGAGATAGACGTTGAAGACTTAGTTTTATCCTTCACTGGCTTGAATAAGGTGCATAGTTGGTAGTAATATATGCCACCTTTTTTTTTTGAAGAGTTTTTTTTTTTTTTTAAAGATTTTATTTATTTATTTGACAGACAGAGATCACAAGTAGGCAGAGAGGCAGGCAGAGAGAGAGGAGGAAGCAGGATCCCTGCTGAGCAGAGAGCCCGATGCGGGGCTCGATCCCAGGACCTTGGGATCATGACCTGAGCTGAAGGCAGAGGCTTTAACCCACTGAGCCACCCAGGCGCCCTGAAGAGTTTTTTTTTAAGTTTTTTTTTTTTTAAAGATTATTTATTTATTCATTTGACAGAGATAGAGAGAGTGCACAGCTAGGCAGAGCATCAGGCAGAGGGAGAGGGAGAAGCAGGCTCCCCGCTGAGCAGGCAGCTCCATGCGGGCTTGGTCCCAGGGCCCTGAGATCATGACCTGAGCCGAAGGTAGAGGCTTAACTGACTGAGCCACTCAGGCGCCCCTTTTTTTTACTTACTGAGGGAAAAAGAGAGAGAGAGACAATGTGCGAGCAGGGGGAAGAGAGAGTCTCAAGCATGCTCCCTGCTGAGCATGGACCCTGATGTGGGGCTTAGTCCCAGGACCATGAGATCATGACCCGAGCCAAAACTGAGTCGGATGCTTAACTGAGCCACCTAGGTGCCCCATGCCATCTTTTATTAAGTAACTCTATATGTTTTCTACTTCAAAGGGTTTATTTGAAGCCTGGAATGAGAAAATATGTATAGAAATGGTTTTTAAATTGTGGAATACTCTAAATGAAATGTACTGTTAGTTATCTAATATTGAACATCTTAGTGGCCCATGTAGGTAGAGGAGCAAATAAATATATGGGTTCCTCTTCCTTCCTTCCTTCCTTCCTTCCTTCCTTTCTTCCTTTCTCTTTTTTTTACGATTTTATTTATTTATTTGTCAGGGAGAGAGAGAGAAAGTAAGCACAAGCAGGGGGAATGGCAGACAGAGGGAGAAGAAGGCTCCCCGCCAAGCGAGGAGCCCGATGAGGACTCCCGGGAGTCCAGGATCATGACCTGAGCTGAAGGCAGATGCTTAACTGACTGCCTGGGTTCCTCTTATTTCATGTTTACAAACAATATGTATGATAGTCTTTTCTAGCATGGGGTACTTGCTTGTGTGTCTCTTTAATTTCAAAATCTATTTATAGTGTATATTAGGTATTTTTCCTGTTTTCACTGTATTTTGTATTTTGTTTATAATCCTTAAAAAGACTAAGTTTAATTCTGGATTATTTGCACAAATAGTATCACATGAAATATATGTGTGTGCGCACACAGAAAAATATATGCCTTAGCACACGCGAGTTATCTACTTTCTTTCTTGTTAGGTAGTTCTGTTAGATTTGTCTAGAGCAGGGGCTGGATTCTCCTTGTAGTCCAGATCTGGCCCATGGCTTGTTTTTGTAGGAGTCATGAGCTAAGAATGGCATTTATATATGTAAAATTTTTTACTGTGGTCTAATGTATATAATGTAAAATTCACCTATTCTTTTTTTGTCTTCCAGTGGAAATGCCTTTGGATTTTTGTTATCTATTTATTTATTAAATTATAATTGACATATAATATTATATTTCAGGTTTATAACAGGGTATTTGATATTTTAAAAAGTCAGTATTTTAACTTTTTTTTTTTAAAAGATTTTTATTTATTTATTTGACAGAGAGAGATCACAAGTAGACAGAGAGGCAGGCAGAGAGAGAGAGAGGGAAGCAGGATCCCCGCTGAGCAGAGAGCCCGATGTGGGACTCGATCCCAGGACCCCGAGATCATGACCCGAGCCGAAGGCAGCGGCCCAACCCACTGAGCCACCCAGGCGCCCAGTATTTTAACATTTTTAAATGTATAGTTAAGTAGCATTTAAGTATGATCACTTTGCTGTGTAATCTGTTTTTATACTTTTAAGGAATGGTTAAAAAAGAACATGTGACAGATTGTATGTGGTTTGTAAAGCTTAAAATATTTATTATCAGGCTCTTTACTGAAGAAGTTTGCTGACTCTTGGTCTAGGCCTCTGCTTTCCATTATGCATGTGGCTACTGAGCAGCAGAGACATGGCTCGTCCGAACGGAGATGTTCTGTGAGTGTAAAATACATACCAGAATTCACAGAATTCACAAATAGTAGAATGTATAATATATCAATAATTTCTAATATTGATTCCATGTTAATGTTTTGAAGTAAATAGCACATCTTAAAAATTAATTTTACCTATTTCTTTTTTACTGTGGCTACTCAAAAATTTGCAACTACCCACAGGATTCATGTTATGGTTCTGTTCTGCTGGATAGTGGACTAGCCAGAGAAGGACATTATTTTCTTGTCAAGTTTAGATGAGATTAGACCAAGGAGGGGCAAGAGGCATGCTAGCTTGATCTGTCATGTCATATAAAAGCCAACTCTGGATGGTGAAATGGGCACTAGAATAGTAGAGGAAATTTTAACTGATGAATCTGTAAATGAAGGGAGCATCTCAAGCCTCTTGTAAGTCAGACAAAGGCATACTTAAGTTTTTTATGTGCTGCTTTGTGTTGCTACAAATCTACATGGTATTCTGAAGAGCTTTGAAAATCATAGGTCTCTGCCCCATGTAGTCTAAAATATACATTTATTTTTAAAACTAAAATTTATAATTACAATGAAATTGTAAGAAAGAGATTTAACTGAAAAGAAAAAAAAGACTTTTTTTGGTGAAAGAGCAAAGAAAGGTAATTTTTATTATTAAAGAGGTAGTAGGGTACCTGCGTGGCTCAGTGAGTTAAGTGTCTGCCTTCGGCTCAGGTCATGATCTCAGAGCCCCGCATTGGGCTCTCTGCTCAGTAGGGAGTCTGCTTTTCCCTCTCCCTCTGCCCCTTCCCTGCTTGTGCTCTTTCTGTCATTCTCTCTGTCTCTCAAATAAATAAATAAAATCTTAGAAAAAAAAAAAGTAGTGATTTTTTTTTTTTTAAAGATTTTATTTATTTATTTGAGGGAGAATGAATGAGAGAGAGTATGAGAGAGGAGAAGGTCAGAGGGAGAAGCAGACTTCCCAAGGAGCTGGGAGCCCGATGCGGGACTCGATCCTGGAAGCCCGGGATCATGACCTGAGCCGAAGGCAGTTGCTCAACCAACTGAGCCACCCAGGCGCCCAGAAGTAGTGATTTTAATGTTCAATTTAGGGATTTCTTTGAGGCAGCTTGGGATCAGAAAGATCACAAAAATGTGTTCACTTTGCCCTTACAGTTTCCTTGGTTTGAAATGTTGGACAGAATTTCTTAACCTTTTTAAATTTTTTTATTTTTGTTTTTTTTTCTAAACCTTTTTGAAATCTTGTTTCCCCACCTGAATGATGAAATTAATAATAATTATCCCATAGGCTTATTTTGAGTATTAAGTGAAATAATGTATATAAAGTATCTACTGTGGTGCTGGCATATGGTGTTTAGTAATAGTTAATTCATTTTTAGTTGACTAAATAAACCTCTCATTTTCAAACTTGCGTGCATTTGCAAAGGGTCTATATGGCAGTAGCAAAATCACAGGGCAAGTTTAACTCTCTATAAAATTGCTCATGGTGTGTTTGCTTTATAGTTGATGCAAGAAAAAAATCAGGGTCTTGCTTATGTACGTGTGTAAATAATTAAGAGAAAGAGAGAGGGAATGTGTTAGGTTGGAATCCAGGAGTTATAATGACAATAAGTAACCTTGTTCTAGAATTAGGATTTTTTTGTTTTGTTTTAATATTACTAAGCCTCGGTCTCCTTATCTGTAACATGCGAATAATGACCTAAAATTTAGGGAACCATTTAAAAACCTATGCTTTGCCATCCTATTAGTAACTTAGAAAAATCAAACTCTAAAAAGTAGAGTTGTTGATGTGTAAGGACACTGAATTGTTTTTTTTCAAGGTGAACATACCAGATATTGTCGACCGGGTGTGCTTAAGTCTTAATGCATTGAAGTTTATAGTAAATAGTGAATTTCAAGGCAAAAAGCAGCAGCAATATTTCAGTGTTTAAATTTTTTTTATAAGATTTTATTTATTTATTTGACACACAGAGAGAGACAGCCAGAGAGGGAACACAAGCAGGGGGAGTGGGACACTTAATGACTGAACCACCCAGGTGCCCTTCACTGTTTCAATTTTTAGATTCCTTTTCTCCATTTGTTTCTTTTTCTTGTGGTAAATAATAAAGGAAGTAATTTCTTGCTGCATCTTGTTTGAGAGGAGTGCATTATTTTTCCCTGAGGAGGTATGACTAAACTTCCTTTAGTTTCTTATGCTACCTTCTTCCCTTCAGCCTCCTTCATATATATTCTCTGTGGTTTGGAAGAAAGTGGAGACCTGTGCCAGGAGCACACTGCTGAGATACTGCCTTTCTGCTCTTCTAACATGTTTCTCTTATTTTAACCTTGACCCTTTTATTCTAGTAGTTTTGTCAGAATTACAAATAGGGTCTTTTTTTATTGAATGAGTTAAATGCATTAGGATTTAAAGTTTATGCTTCCAATACGTTGTGTGGATTTTTTTTTTTTTTTAAGATTTATTTATTTATTTGAGAGGGAGAACTTGCACACCTACAAGTCTGGGGGAGGGGTCGAGGGAGAGGGAGAAGCAGGCTCCCCGCTGAGCAGGGAGCACATCCGTGGGCTCAATCCCAGGATCCTGAGATCATGACCTGAGCTGAAGTCAGACGCTTAATTAACTGAGGCAACCCAGGCACCCACGTTGTGTGAGTTTTAAGAGAAGTGGGAATACAAAGGCAGTTAGACACCTGTCAGACCTTCCTAAGAATCATTTTGAGGAAAATACTGAAATTTCATGATGGACATGTGGTTAGTGGAAATAAGAACATGAGTAATTTGTGATTAATAGAAAACCATGACATTAAAATTGATAGAATATGATATATGACTAGTAAAATATGAATGTACATGTATTTTGGAGCTATTTAAGGTTTAATGATATGTGTGTTCTTCTGATTTTAAAAATTTATTTATTTACATTCAGTGAACATACAGTGATTCATCAGTTGCATATAACACCCAGTGCTCATTATATCACACGCCCTCCATAATGCCCATCATCCAGTTATCCCATTCCCTCACCCATCTTTCCTCCAGCAACAGTCAGTTTGTTTCCTATAATTAAGAGGCTTTTGTGGTTTGTCTCCCTCTCTGATTTTGTCTTCTTTTATCTTTCCCTCCCTTCTCCTATGATCTTCTGTTTTGTTTCTTAAATTCTACGTATGATTGAAATCATATGATAATTGTCTTTTCTCTGGTTGACTTCTTTAGCTTAGGATAATACCCTCTAGTTCCATCCAAGTCATTGCAAATGGTAAAATTTCATTTTTTGAGGCTGAGTAATAATACTATTGTGTATTTATGCCACATCTTCTTTATCTATTCATTTGTCTATGGATAACTGATTTTTTTTGATGAATGTATTATATAAATTTAAATAATAATACAGAATAACAGGTCTGAGTCTTCTATATCTAAAAAGTAATATTTAAGTCTTAGAGGTTCAGTGACATATTTGGAAATTAGAACCAACATTAATACTTAAAGTTAGGTGAAAAATGAGGCAAAATGAGAGTTTTGGAAGTTATGGTGAAACTGAGCTTAGCTCTAAATAACAAGATACAACATCATGTGGTTAAGAGTATATTGCTTTTGAGGAAGACAGGTGATATTTATAGTTTGGTCCTCAAAATTTGTAGCTCCATGCCTTCCGTAAATTAAGCAAATGTTGAGCCTTAGTTTTCTCATGTTAAATGAAAATAATATTCTTGTGGTTTTAAGTATGTAGTGAAATGTTGATATACAGTGCCTTATAGAATAACCCTGATGTACAGTAGATGCTAATATATATTTTAAAGTAATTATTAATATGTTATTTTGTTCATTGTTTTGTGGTTGTTTTGTAGTTCTCTTTTTTCTTTTTTTTCCCTCATATTCTCCTTATGATTGATGACTTTCTATCTTTTTATTTTTTGTTATCTATTAAAGGTTTTGGGTTTGTGGTTACCATGCAATTCGTATATGGCATCCTAAGTATATAGCAGTCCATATTAAGTTCATGGTCACTTAAATTTGAACACATTCTAAGAGAACTTCTTTTTCTTGTAAGGTCTGTTTAGTGGTGGATGATTTAATTCTTGTTTGTCTGGGAAAGTCTCTCTCCTCCATTCTGAAGGATAACCTTGCTGTGTAGAGTATTCTTGGTTGTAGGTTTTTTTCCTTTAGGTCTTTAAATCATGCCACTCTGTTCTGACCTGGAAAGTGTCTGCTGAAAACTCAGCTGATAGCATTATGGTGTTTCCCTTGTACATAACTTTTTGCTTCCCTATTGCTGCTTTTAAAATGATTTCTTTAACCTTTGACATTTTAATTATTGTACGTCCTCATGTGGACCTCTTTGGGTTCATCTTGTTTGGAACTCTTTGTGCTTCCTCAACCTAGATGCATGTTTCCTTCCCCAGGTTAGGGAAGTTTTTACCCATTATTTATTCAAATAAGTTTTTTGCCCCTTTTTCTCTCTCTCCTGCTTCTGCACCCCTATAATGTGAGCTAATATATTTTTTAAATGACACCTGTGTTAACAAGTAATTCTTTTTTTTTTTTTTTTTAAGATTTTATCTATTTATTTGACAGAGATCACAAGTAGGCAGACAGGCAGGCAGAGAGAGGAAGGGAAGCAGGCTCCCTTCTGAGCAGAGAGCCCAATGGTGGGCTTGATCCCAGGGTCCTGGGATCGTGATCTGAGCCGAACTCAGAGTCTTTAACCCATTGCGCCACCCAGGCTCCCCAAGTAATTCTTGATATACTTAGGCATAACCCACTTTTTCGGGGAGGGGTGTGTGTGTGCATGCACATGTATGTTGTCAAGAAATCATAACATTGGAAGGAAAGAAAGCTTTTACTTTGTAAAAGGCCGTATTCTATAGTAGCTGAGATAAGAGAGTGTGGAGCCATACTGCCCAGGTTCAAATTCTGGCCCATCTTGTTACTACCTTTGTGACCTCAGTTTTCATATTTATAAAATGGTGGTAATACTAGAAGCATTTCCTGGGCTTTGTGATAATTAATTGAGTTAATTAATACATGCAAGGTAGTTCCTTTTTTTTTTTTTAAGATCTTATTTATTTATTTGACAGAGATCACAAGTAGGCAGAGAGGCAGGCAGAGAGAGAGGGGGGAAGCAGGCTCCCCGCTGAGCAGAGAGCCCGATGCGGGGCTCAATCCCAGGACCCAGAGATCATGACCTGAGCTGAAGGCAGAGGCTTAACCCACCGAGCCACCCAGGTGCCCCTATGCAAGGTAGTTTCTAATTGTGCCTGGCATTTGCCTTTGCTGTTGTTATTTTTTTTCTTATAGAAAGGAAGCTATTTAGCCCAAAGTTTTAAATATGTAGAAGTTTTCTACTATGTTTCTGAGCTATGTCTATAACCTAGTATGGTGTTCGTATCTTTCTTGGAGGTTTGTGTTGAGATTCTTTCATTTATTTTCCACTTTTTTTTTAAAAAATATTTTATTTATTTATTTGAGACAGAAATACAGAGAGAGTGAGAGCAGGCGCATGAGAGAGACATGGATAGGAGTACAGGTAGTATGGGTGGGCAGAGGGAGAGGGAGAAGCAGATTCCCCACTGAGCAGGGAGCTTGATACCAGACTTGATTCCAGGACCCTGAGACTATGACCTGAACCAAAGGCAGATGTTTAACCCACTGAGCCACCCAGGCTTCCTTCTAAATTGTTTTTTTTTTTTTTTTAAAGATTTTATTTGTTTATTTGACAGATGGAGATCACAAATAGGCAGAGAAGCAGGCAGAGAGAGAGGAGGAAGCAGGTTCCCTGCCGAGCAGAGAGCCCGATGCGGGGCTCAATCTCAGGACCCTGGGATCATGATCTGAGCCGAAGGCAGAGGCTTTTTAACCCACTGAGCCATCCAGGCACCCCTCCAAATTGTTTTTTAAACTTCGATATGTAACATTCAAATGAAAGCTTATTAAAACATCTAGCTTTTTTCAAATTTATGTAGGATCTTTAATACTTTGTTTAATACTTGTTAAGTATTAGTGTCCAACTAATACTTAAATTGTAAAAACACTTTAGATATTTAAAATTGAAAGTTTTTTTTTTTTTTAAAGATTTTATTTAATTATTTGACAGAGAGAGTGATCACAAGTAGGCAGACACAGGCAGAGAGAGAGGGAGAAGCAGGCTCTCTGCCGAGCAGAGAGCCCGATGCGGGGCTCGATCCCCGGACCCTGAGCCAAAGGCAGAGGCTTTAACCCACTGAACCACCCAGGTGCCCTGCAGGATTTTTTCTTAATTTTTTTTTTCTAGAAGTTTTATACATTGGGTTGTGATACATTTTGAGTTAATTTTTGTGTATGTGTTAGGTAAGGGTCATGTTAATTTTTTTCCCAATGAAAATCAATTGGTCCAGTATCATTTATTAGAAATGGCTATCATTTATCATTTTTCCATTTAATTGTCTTGACACATGTGTTGGAAATCAATTAACCAGATATCTGTTGTATTTCTTGTTTTATTGACATGTGTGTCTATCCTTACCATTAATGTCTTGACTTCTTTAGGACATAAGCTTGGAAATCAGGTAGTATAAGCCTTCCAGCTTTGTTGTTTTTTAAAAGTTGTTTTGGCTGTTCTAGATTGTCTGCATGTGTCTAAATGTGAGAATCCACTTTTTAGTTTCTCTGAAAAAGTCTGCTAGCATTTTGATTTGATTCCCATCTAATCTACATGTAACAGTACTGAGTATTCCAACCCATTAATCTGGTATATCCCTTCATTTATTTAAGTTCTCTTTAATTTCTCTCAGCAGTGTTGTGTAGTTTTCACTGTAGAGATCTGGCATGTCTTTTAAAAATTTTAAAAAAGAACCTATGTTTTGGTATTGTAGTTAACTGCTTATTTGCATGTGGCCCTGAAAGGAGGCCATGCAATAAACTTGGAAATTGTTGCTTTGAAATTAAAATGGAAACACCTAATACCTACCGAAGTCAAAAGGAGGTTCCTTGCTTTGAATTCAGACGTACCATCTCCTGGCAAATAGCTTCACACACTGTTGTGAGGACACTAATCATTTGTGTATGTTGTTACTGTACTAGCAATCTTGATGAACCCTCTTGTTAACTAACTCACTACATTTTCTAATAGTGTGACTACAGATTTCTTGAATTTACTGTGTAAGTAATATTTGAAAATATTTTTCTATTTCCATTCAGTCTTATATAATTAGTACTTTGCGTGTGTGTGTGTGTGTGTGTGTGTGTGTGTGTTATGGTATTAGACTTATAGACAGTGTAGAATTATATGGTATTGGGTAAATCTTGTCATGTTTCTATGAAGTTATGAACTGTGGGGACAGTTCTCAGATTTAGTGTTAAGTATGATGTTTGCCGTAGGTTTTACCATATAGCTTTATTTAGTTAAGAAAATTACTAGGCCTGGTTTGCTAAGAATTTTTATCATCAAATTTTATTGTATGCATTTTTAGTGTTTATTGAGATAAGTCATATGAGTTTTTACCTTTAACCTGTTAATTTACTTAGTATAATTGGATTCAATTTGACGGTTTTTTGCATATATGTTTGTGAGATTGGTCTGTATTTTTTTGGACTTGCTCTGTGTGGTTTTGATAGGAAGATCGTACTAATCTTTTAAGATGAATTGGAGATCTTTTTGTTATAGATCTAAAAATCTATGTAAATCAGGGAAAATGTGTTATAAAGTTGTAAAAGGATTAAATGAGGTAATTAATTTTAAGCAATTAGTAGTATACTGTTTAGCATAAGTGTTTAGATGAAAGAAGACAGTACTTAATGAGATAGCATAAACAAAGTGTAATATTTCCAGGGAATTTAGAACTTGACCCATGGGAGAATTCCAGGGGTGGAATCTAGAAAAATAATCTCATAGTAGAGTTGCAGAAGAGGGGAAAGTTGAGTGTAAATTCATTATTTGCAGAAGTGTTATCAGGGTATTACAGATGCAGTTGGAATTGAACTGTTGTGAAATTGTGAAACATTGCCTTTTCATAGATTCTGAAGAATATTCTGGGAAAAGATAATTAGAACTTTAATAATAGAATTTCTCTATGTATTTAATTAGCAGAATTTGTAACACAGTACAAAGAAATGATGTCTTCAAAATTCATTCATTCAAAACTAATTCCAACATCCATTTGAAAATGAAGATTTAGAACTATGTAAAAATTGTAGAATTGATCTCAGATTGTCTTTTATTCCCCCCCCACAATTTTACTTTAATTCCTTCTTTTTAATCTGGAGATTAAATAGTGTAAATTTAATTTCAGCTGTTTCTGAATCATTATCAAGGTAAAACCAAATTATCTTTTGTAACTACTATTGTCAAGAAGGTAGCAAAGTAAAAGATAGTAACTTAGGCTGCATTGACAATAGGAAAAATGTAAGGTTATGAGAATAATTTGTATCAGAAAAGCAAAAGCCTTTATTATTATTTTTTTTTCTTTATGTTTTATATTATTTTTTATAAACCCTTGTGTTGAGGGCTGACTTTCAATAGATCGCAGTAAAGTTGCTGCTCTGGGGCTACCTATGAAACCCCGACCCAGAAGCAGGTCCTTTATGAATGGTTTAGCACCAGATTCCCCAGGAAGGTGCTTTGTGTGACTAGTGAAGGGGCCACCCCCTTTCAGGCCTTGCCCGGTTTCCTGGGACAAGGGGCTCTCCACACACAACTCCAGGGATGCATATTGGGGCACACCACACCATGCAGGACACTTGGGGCCCCCCGGCTGGGACAGTGGGGGACCGGGTATCCAAGGCCAACCGCGGCTCCAAGGTGCTGCCATTTAGCTCCGCCTTGGTGAGATTCTGATTTAGAGATGTTCAGTCATAATCCCACAGATGGTAGCTTCACCCCATAAAAGCAAAAGCCTTATTCTGAATTGATAATCATGATGAAAGCAAGCTCCATGAGGGCTGGGGTTTTGTCTTTTTTTAAAAAAATACGAATGACTTATTTTCTCTGTCATTTAAAGAGATTCCATTCCTTTCCTTTTCCTTCCGTCCTTCCTTCCTTCCTTCCTTCCTTCCTTCCTCTGCCCCTTCCTCCCTTCCCCGAATGTGGAACTTGAACTCATGACCCTGAGATCAAGGGTCACATGCCCTCCTGACTGACTGAGCCAACCAGGCGCCCCAAGATTTTTGTCTTTTGAACCATTGTGTCTGCAGTGCCTAGAATAGTGTGTAAGCATGTGATAGGCACTCAGTAAATATTTATCGAATGAAGTGGTCAATGAAAAGCTGCTGATGTCTTCATATGAAAGATACAGGGACACGGTGGTTATGAAATTTTTAACATTTAAAAAAATGCAACTACAGAGCGCCTGGGTGGCTCAGTGGGTTGGGCCGCTGCCTTCGGCTCGGGTCATGATCTTGGGGTCCTGGGATCGAGTCCTGCATCGGGCTCTCTGCTCAGCAGGGAGCCTGCTTCCCTCTCTCTCTCTCTCTCTGCCTGCCTCTGTCTACTGTGATCTCTCTCTGTCAAATAAATAAATAAAAATTAAAAAAAAAATAAAAAATGCAACTACATGTCACATTCAATTTCCAAACAAAAATACAAACCATTTAGCAAAAGAAAAAAGTGTTTTTCAAGGAAAATGATACACTAGGACAGAATTGAAAGCTAGATAGATTTAAGAAAGAAATAACTACTTTTGTTTGGTTTTATGTAATATAGGGATGATTTGTCCCCATAGAGTTGTTATAGAAGGATTAAATGAAGTGATTTAAAGCACTTTGCATTCAATAGACAGTGGGTAGAGAAAAGATAGCAATATATGTGTATACTTACCTCCTGACTTACATGTAGTACACATACAAATATACAAGCATACCCTGCTTTAAGAAAAATTGAATTTATAAGGTAAATATGGGACTTGGATTACAAGGGGAGTTATTACAGGAATTAAAAAAAAGCCACTTAGGCATTTATGGAAATGTAATTTATAGTCAGTTTTTTATAACACATCTATTTAAGTAAGCGAGATGCATTTACATAATGCTTCTTGGAGGAAATTGTAGACAGATTCATTCTTTCTGAACCCTGGTCCGGGAATCCCTGTTTTTCATCCATTCAGAAATTACACTGAAAGCTTATACCTCCAGGGCTCTGTCAAGTGCCAAATGGATCAGGAGAGCTTAAGATAGAATTACCAGCTTTAAGTTTAATCTAATCCAAGGTTCAGCAAATGTTTTTTAAGGGCCAGATAGTAAATATTTTTAGTTTTGTGGACTATGTTGTCTCTGTCTCAACTGTTTCTGTTTTGCCATTATAGCACAAAAGCACTATATTCTGGTGTTCTTACATAAGCAAATGAATATAGCTGTGTTCCAATAAAACATTATTTACAAAAGCAGGTAGCAGGCCATGGTGGGCCTTTGGATCAAAGTTTCGCAATCCATGATCGAATACATTCTCCTTAAAAGACTATCTTACATCTTAAGTGTGCCTTCCTTTCTTCTTAATAAAGTATAAAGGTGAGGAAAACACAAGTTTAATATAAAAATATTTTTGTTTTAAAATTTGCTTCAGTAAATTATAAGAGTTGAAATAAGTTTTTCTTCTGTTAATAGTAAGTCATTGGTAAGCCCCTGGTACTTTGGCAAGATGTTTTATGTAAGTAATTAATGAAATGTATAAATTTGAAAGGAAAATTAAGCCTTTTTTCTCCATAAAAATCACATCCCATGCCTTTGTTATAATAGAGAACTCCATGTATGGTCATGCTACATATGTCCTGATAATGTACTTAGTGACTTATAGAAATGGCTTTTGTATGGATAAACTAATTATAATGATATGTTCAGGTAGCTTCTGTATTTGCTGCTATAATGATTCTTATTCAGAACAGTGTAATTACCCCAGGTAGTTGGTAGCTTGCTTGGATCCCTTGATATGTATCTCATTAATGATGTTTGTAGCAGATGTTTATTCTAATGACTGGAGCTGAATGTTCAGACAGGAACAGGAGGATAAGGTAATGAGACTCTAGACCAGAAAAGTCGTACATGCTGAGAAGAATATTAAAGAGGTTTCAGATGTCTCTGGAATAATTTTCAGTGAACTACAAACAAAACCAAAATACGTTTTATGCTATTTAGGAACAGAATGAGTAAGTCAAATTATGATCAATTAAGTTATGTGTATACTACTTTAATTTGGATTTGTTCACTTAGCTGTTTTTCAGTTCCACTTGAGGGAAGAGATTAGAGCAAATATAAATTTCTCTTTTTAGTTCTGTTTTTCTTTTGACTGCCAAGCAAATTGTTCCTTATATAGCATAAGAACTTTGAATATTGGAATTAATAAGAATTTATCATTTATTTACTAATAAGTATTAATTGTAGCCATACATCATATTTAATATTTAGAGACTTACTAATATATAAAGTTATACCTGGAAAGGATTTAAAATTTTAGAACTGTTTGAGAGAAACTTAGAGTTTTATGTAAGTGTCTAAGGGGCCAAAATCCAGAAAAATAAGGTATTTGCTTCAATTGTACAAGTAGATAGTGGCAAAATCAGCAATACAACTCTGGTCTTCTGTTCTGTAGCTTTTCTCTTTATTCTGTATTCTAGTATTTGGGCTTTTAAAATTTGGTTTATGGTTGCCTTTTCTTATTATACAGATGACTAATCTTGGGGCTTGCTAAATGTTTAGCATCATACTTCTGGTGGTAAGCAGAAACCCTTAGGATGTACAGCAGATTACATCACTTAGAGACTCCAGCCCTGTTTTTTACAGTAGTTTCATTGGAACCTACTGGGAGGAAGCCAGGACAGTTTTTTTGTAGCTTGGGGGTGCTGGGGAGCGGACACAATAATGCTGACTCCTGTGTTTCTCTCTGATCATGGAGAAGGGAAACTAACGAAGAGTGATTGAGGTCAGTCAGAAACACTGTTTAATGATCTGAAGCTATAGTTTATATCTGATGGTAAATTGGTTAAAAAGAAAGTGGAGCTCATTTTACTCCTTCTTTAAGCCCAACTCTTTCTTGGAGCCCCACTATATAAAATAAGTTAAAGTGGTACCACTTTTGTTGTTGCATATTTCTGGAGAGGTGTGGGGTTGCACGTGGTGGTCTCTCATGTCATGGTGGGACTTCTTAGGGCAACAAGCCCCAAACACCACTAGGTGTTTGGTTCACATTACCATCACGATTATATTACCATATAGGTTACTTTTATTAAAAAGAATTCAGAGGTACAAATTCAGTAGGCCTTGCTTGGCTTGGTGAATGTGAATCTGCTTTGAAAAGCATCTGAGTTGGTTCTGATTTCTCGCCAGGTTTGGAAGCTACTGCTCTTAGCACCCTGTGGATACAGTGTAGGAATCAGTGCTCTGAATCAGAGTAATGTTTAGCCAGCCATTGAGTTGAGGATACGGCTGATAATTTGATCATTAATTGATGAAAGGGCATACATATAAAGTGCTTAGTACGGTATTCAGTGGACATTAGTTATTGTTGTCATAGCTAAAGACTTCTTGGAAAACTATTTTTACATGGGAAGCAACATTTTGTTTCCTAGAGTCCATTCACAATTCTCTTAGGGTCTGGTATAGTTACTGTACAAGAAGAAAAGTAGGTATTGGTCAATAAAACTAGTATCTCAAAACCCAACTTTTGAAATAGATACCAGCTAGTCATATCCTTAGGATTTACTAATGGATAAAAAAATCCTTTAAGTATTAGCTTCTTTGATTAAATGCTAAATATACGAGTTATTCCTAATTAATAGAGATATTGTGTCTGAAGTGGTACTTAAAAATAAAAATCAAGCAAATTCAATACCTGTTACCAAATCTGTCTAGAGAACTCTTACAGCTTAACAGATGCAGGTAAAACCTGTTGCAAATATAGGTGCAGCCCCAAGGTAGAATTTGCAGTTGTCCATATTCTAGGGGTAGCAAACATCTGGAACTTTGAAATATTTAAAAAAAAATCATTTTTTTGGTTAACATTTCTAAGTATATATATTTTAAAATAGAGCTAGGCTATAGGGCCCAAATACATGAAAGGAAATAATATAGGATAAAGAGACGACTTTGTTTCTTAGTTTATTCGTATGGTCAATAGGTATTTGTTGAACATTTACTATATGCCAAAATTAGAACTAAGCTGTATGATTATTTTTATATAATTTTTTATCTTAACATGAACATTTTCCATTTTTAAAGTATACTTTTAAAATTATTGCTCAATTGCTGTCAAGATAAAATTATTTGCTTTCTATTGAGACATTTAGACCTTTTTTTTGTGTGTGTTAGAAACAACTGTAATGATCTTCTTATATCCATCTTTGTGCCGGTTATGATAAATATAGTACTTAGATACTTAAAGTACTTAGATAAAGAGTATGGAAACTTCTGAAGTCCTCGATATATTTTGTAAAGGCTGTGTGGTACTCCCCAAATATCATCATTGCCTAAAAGAGCCCATTTCACTGCATCCTTGGCAATTTTGGGTAGTTTCTTTCTTTTTTTTGGGTGGGGGACTTTCATAAAAGTCAAGTTGACAATCAAATTGTTATTGTTTTAATTAGTGCTTTTTTTTTTCTTTCTAATGTTAATGTGGTTTCTGGAGTTTATTGTGTATTTTGGCCTATAGTAACATTTTTTTAGCAATAGTTTTTTTTAACAGGTAACACTTGTTGAGCACTTACATATACTAGACATTGTTCTGAGCACTTTTCATAGAGTATCTATCTCATTTAATGCACATACTCTATGCAGTGTAGATACTGTTAGTATCCTGGTTTTATGAATTAGGAAAATGAAGCACATGAAGGTAAGTAAGTACTCCAAACCCATAAGGTTATTTAAGTAACAGGACTGGCAGTTTAATGCAGACCTAGGATCTTTACCACTGTACTGTATTTCTATATTGCCAGGTGATGTCTTCATTACTCTTTTTTTCAATATCTCTTTGGTTATTTTTTTTTTTTTTCAAAGATTTTATTTATTTATCCGACAGACAGAGATCACAAGTAGGCAGAGAGGCAGTCAGAGAGAGAGGAAGGGAAGCAGGCTCCCCGCTGAGCAGAGAGCCCGATGCGGGACTCGATCCCAGGACCCTGAGATCATGACCCGAGCCGAAGGCAGCGGCTTAACCCACTGAGCCACCCAGGCGCCCCTCTTTGGTTATTTTTACTGTTTTATTCTTATAGATGCATTTTTGCCTTAGTTTATACTTACTCTGATGTTGTCTGCCTTATAAAACATTATATAGGGAGATTAAAAGTTCTTCTTATGAGAACTTTTATCCTACTCCTTGGGATAATTAGTGTTAAGAGTTGGATGTTTGGTTCCTATGGACATTGTCTGCGTTCATCTACGTATCTGCTACCTTCTTCCCTCTTTGCCTGATCCTTCATAAATGGGATATGATACGTACTATTCTATTACAAGTAACCTATAGAAAAACTTTATCAGTTTTCCTCATATTGCTTTGTGATGGTAATTTGAATGGCATTGCTGCGTTCACTTAATGGGAGAATAAATATGTTTGCAGAAATAATATTTTTTTTTTGCTTTATTGGTAACTATTAAGTGAGTATAGGCCCTAGAAGGTGTTAGAGACAATACAATACACTGTAGGAAAACAAAATAGAATTCCTACCCTGAAGCAGCTTTAAGATACAAGAGTTGTCATAAAACTGTGAACAGTACAAAACAGAATAAATTCAAGAGAGGTACCAAAGAGCTACTAAAGAGCATTACTTGGTATTCCATATGAAATATGAGTGCTCATTGTGATTTTAGGAGTGTAATGTCCTAGATGGTTTTGAAATTTTTTTTTCAAAGATTTTATTTGTTTATTTGACAGAGAGAGATCACAAGTTGGCAGAGAGGCAGGCAGAGAGAGAGAGAGAGGGAAGCAGGCTCCCTGATGAGCAGAGAGCCCGATGTGGGACTCGATCCCAGGACCCTGAGATCATGACCTGAGCCGAAGGCAGAGGCTTAACCCACTGAGCCACCCAGGCGCCCTGGTTTTGAAATTTTGAAAGTGGTTTAAACAAGAGATCCTAACACATTTATTATTTAGTATTGAAGAGTGCTACTGACCAGACTGAAAAACATTTGCCCTCTACCCCTATTTTAGCTCTAGAGCTGTCTGTTAGGTGAACTGTTAAATGGATTTCATACTTGTTTTTTCACAATTCCATCATATTTTTCAGGACTGGTTATTTGCTCAAGTGCTCTAGTCTATTATGTATGATTATAGAAATGGCAAATACTAGCTTGGATATAAAAGGGAAAAAATATCTGTTCCTCTTTGTGAAGCTGTGAAAAATTGTTGAAGGAATTATAATCTATTTTTAAAGAATGCACATTATATACAAATGAAAATTGGAAGTAATCAGCCATGTCAGGAATAAATGCAAAATAAAACCTTTGGAATATTTCTTTTGATCTTCTCTTTTTATGAAGACTCATTGCTTTATAAAAATCAAAATGGTTTGTGTCTTTTTGTGTGTTTGTGTCTTTTTGATACATGGTATTGCCCAAACCATTGTAAGTGGCTTTTAAATTTTATCCCAGATCAAAGCAAATCTGAGCAGTGGATGTGGTATTACTCTCTGATGGAGGACTGCTTAAAAGGATATAGTATTTTACATATTTAATTTGTGTGGCTATGAAGTTCTAAAAAGCATAACCTGTTACATTCATGATAATTAGTGCAAATGAATATATCATTTGATTTTATGCTGTGAAGTCTGGTAAAGATACACTCTATATTCTCACTATGAACAGAGCTACTTAATCTGAGAGTAACTAATTAAAATAACCAAGAGAGGCTTCTTATCTATAGAACTGGTAGATTCATGAGATTTGTTTACAAGGATTGGAACTAATTACCTGATTTGTGCAATGAATAACAATTTTTCAGTATTCCATTATGCTGAAAGCTTTTCAAATCCTCTTAATTAGGTCAAGATCAATGAATATGTCTCTACCTTACGAAACCTTTTCCATAATTAGTAGTTGTGACTTTTTCTAATTTGGACTTAATATTTCAGTAAAAATATCTTTTTGTCTTGTGATTCTGATTTTGTAATAACGAAAACACAGTAGTGTTTTTAATATATGTGCTGCCGAAGCGAGCACCAGTAGTGTTTTTAAAACTGTTTTTCCCCATTATAAAAGTAATTTGTATTAATTATAGAAAATTTAGAAAATGAAGATAAGGAAACGGACAAAAATGAAAAGCATCTGTAATCTTCACCAGTTAAGAGATGGTTGCTGCTTTGATTTTGGTGTGTATGCTTTTAGACCTTCCTCTCTTACATATATTATTTTGTTTAGTTAAATGAAAATATTCCCCAGTATTTTTCAGTGTGTTTATGTGCCAAGTACCATTCTAGGTTCTGGAAATTTATTACAGTGATTCCTGCTATAATGGAGCTTTTATTAGGTGAACTATGTTTTCAACATAAACTGTTTAGTATCTGTGATTTATAGGTTAGTAATCTGCTGTTTTTACTTAATCCATCCAAAATATTTTTCCATTTCATTAAACATTTTTCTTGTAGGTGACTAAAAATGAAACTATTTCTTTATTAAGGTCATACTTGCTCATGGTTAAAAAAAATAGTACTGGAAAGCTTATAATGTAGAGGACTAGAACCTTTCCCCATTCCTTCCTTCTCTCTGTCACTCCTACTCACTAAAGGCAAGCACTTTTAACCCTTTCTATTTTTTACTTATTCTGTGCTTATCCCTAGATCTCTGAATAATATGATTATATCTCTGTTTATTAATCAACTTTAGGTGAGTTCTTAGAGTGGTCATGGAAGATGTAGCTCAACCAAAATCTTTGTGCTTACCTTTCCTTCTGGTTTCTCATCCTGGTTATACTATTCTTGTTAGTTCTTTAGTGATCAAACCTTTGTTTTTATTTTTTTAAAAATTTTATTTATTTACAAAAAAAGGATTTTATTTATTTATTTTGACAGAGAGAGAGATCACAAGTAGGCAGAGAGGCAGGCAGAGAGAGAAGGGGAAGCAGGCTCCCCGCTGAGCAGAGAGCCCGATGCAGGGCCTATCCCAGGACCCTGAGACCGTGATCTGAGATGAAGGCAGAGGCTCTAACCCACTGAGCCACCCAGGTGCCCCAAGCCTTTGTTTTTAATCCTACCTTCACTCTTCTGATAACCCCTGTATAGTGTTTGTTGACTTTTCATATTGTAAGGTGAGGACTTTAGAGTTCCCTCATCTTCACCTACCTATTATGTCAACTCTAACTTTAATATTGTCAACTTCATTTACATTTATATGCTGTTTGGTAAACATAGTTAAAAATTTTTTTTTGGAAGATTTTATTTACTTGACACAGAGAGAGTGCATGTGTGAGAGAGAGAGAGAGCACAAGCAGGGGGAGTGGGAGAGGGAGAAGTAGGCTGAGCTGAGCAGGGAGCAGGACTTGGGGCTGGATCCCAGGACCCTGGGATCATGACCTGAGCCGAAGACAGACGCTTAATTTTGATTGACTGAGCCATCCAGGTGTCCCTTTAAAAATTTTTTTCTTAAGTCTGTGGTTGAATTGAAATAGTGAAAATACTTAAAATGTTTTCACTGGAACTATTTAGACTATTGGGAAGGATTAACCTCTGTGCAGTGGTTCTTGGGACTTCTCAGTCTATTGCTTCACTTGATCTTAGCCGAAAGGCCAAGAAGCGATTCTCTCAATCTATTTCTTGTTGACCAGAAATTTATTGAAATAGTTCATCTACTGATTCTCTTCCCTTCTTCCCTTATCTTCATTGTCGTGTGTTACATTAGTTATCTATTGCTACCTAACAAATTACCTCAAATTTACCCTCAAAATTAGCAGTTTAAAACAAGAAACACTTCTTATCTCATAGATTTTGGAAGCAGTTTAGTTAGGTGGTTCTAGCTCTTATGAGGTTGCCTTCAAACTTTTACAAGCCTGCTGTTACCTCAAAGCTCCACTTCTGAGCTCACTCCTGTGGTTGATGGCAGGTCTCAGTTCTTCACTGGCTCTTGGCCTAAAGCCTCCATTCCTTGCCCTTTGGGTCTGTCTATAGGCTGTGGAGGGGGGGGAACTTTTTTTCCTATCCTTTGGAGTCATTGGGGCCTGTGAATTAAACTGACAAAAGACCTGAAAGAAAAACAGAATTTATTCATATGCATATGCGAATTCATGAAAGAAGTAGCTTGCTAAGAGATTAAAATTGGGGGTTTATATACCTAACTTAATAGAGGAAAGGAGTGGGAAAGGAAAGAGTGCTACAGGAAGAACAAAAGGGTTTCTTTGAGAAAGGCAAATGGGTTTTTAGGGGAAAAATGGGGAATAAGAAAGTTTATAATAATATTTATTTATGCTGGCATGAATGGTCTTTTTTGTCTTCCTCATGGCTGTAAATCTGCCCCCTATTCCCATCCAGAGGATTTAAGACAGTTTCACTTATTCTCCTTGGGAATGAAGCTTCTCTGAAGAGGGAGTTTATGGCAGCTTCACTCCCAGAAGTTTCTGCTTTTAGTCGGATAAGGGAAGCTCAGAGGAGGCTTCATTCTGCATCTGTTGAATCTCAAATGTCTTTAGCTTAAAAATAATCATATTAACTCTGGGATTCCAAGTGGGTCCCTACAGCTGCCTGTCTTCATCACATGGCAGCCAACTTCGCCACAGAGCAAGTGATCTGAGAGAGAGTAGTTACTCCCAAGATATCCAAGATGGAAGCAGTAGTTTTTTTATAATCTAATCTCAAAAATGACATACAATCACATTTGCCATATTCTGTTTGTTGGAAGTGAGATACAAATCTAGCCTTCACTGAAGGGGGGAGGGAAATTAAGTTCCACTTCTTCTTTTTTTTTTTTTTTTTTTTAAGATTTTTTTATTTATTTGACACAGAGAGAGAGATCACAAGTAGGCAGAGAGGCAGGCAGAGAGAGAGAGGGAAGCAGGCTCCCCGCTGAGCAGAGAGCCTGATGTGGGGCTCGATCCCAGGACCCTGAGATCATGACCTGAGCCGAAGGCAGAGGCTTTAACCCATTGAGCCACCCAGGTGCCCCTAAGTTCCACTTCTTGAAGGGGGTGGGGGAGAGTGTCAGAGAATTTGTGGACTTGTCATATTTTTAAAATCACCAGATGGCTGTGTATGTATGTAAAAAAAAAATTTTTTTTTTTTTTGTTATTTTGATAGTGTCTTGGGAGGAAAAGGACTCATATTGGATCTCTATATTTCATTGTATAAGTGTACCATAATTTATTTGACAAATTCTGTGTGGTTAGAAATTTAGATTATTCTGAAAATTTTGCCTTTATAACAGTACTATGATAGTGTTATTCTAGATAACTTTTTCATATGTGTAATTATTCATCTGATAGTTCATTATAATTATTGTTATATTCTGTATGCTGTAGACTATGTTTATGGGACTATACATAAATCTTTTTTAAAGTAAAAAACTTTCAGTGTATTACATGTTTTTGTAGCATTTTTTGCAGAGATATTTTAAGGATTGTGTTCTGAGCTAAGTATATTTTAATGATTTATTGAACAGATTCATACCTGGAAGTATTTTTTCCTGTCCCATTTGGTTTAGTTTTGGCATTTTTATGACTTCACTAGATGGCAGCAGAGGACCATTTAATTCAGCTTGCTTTTGTAAAGCAGTAGAAGAATTTAAAATATTAGTTTGGGATTATTAAGAATTTAGTAAGGATTAGGGGGTTCACGTATACAAGGATATTGAGAACATTGTAGTTTCGATACGTTGACATATTCTTTTCTGCATTGCATCTAAATTATATTTGTAGTTGACTATAGAGTGTCATTTTGGAAGTATTTTTGTAAATAAGATTAAACCATGTTAAAATCCCTGAAACTATTTTGTCTGCTTCAGAAGACTACAGTGTTTGTATTTAGGAATCCCAGAGTGATGTGAAGATTTTCTTTTATTCCATGTGGGCTTTTTGCTCTTAGTTGTTTGTGTTGGGAGCAAAGGAGTCTAATAGAAAAACTTACGCTGGAAGATAGCTCCTTTATTTATTTTAGATGGTGAAATTTATGGTCCGAGGATAGAAAAGTCATTTGACTTGTATGTGGTATGTGAAGAATAGTGATTTTGACATATGTGCTCTAATTATATTTTAGGAAGAAATTTCTATGACCATATTTTTTTTCCTTTAAAAATTATATATAGTATTTTTACTTTCTTGGGGAACTATATTCAGTTTTTGCATGTTTCTGGTAATTTGGTTTCCAAAAGTTTGCATTAGTATCTGTGAACTAGTTAAAGAAATTGAAAATAAGTAATTCTGACAGCTCTTTTTAAAATTGTGAAGTCTGATTTGAAGATTTTATGGGCAACCCATCCTAGTACACAGCGTCTCTGGCTCTTAGCCCAGCTCTAATGTTATTGGTATTGCTAATATTTTTGCTGGCAGGTGAGCTTTCTTGGACAAATTTTATTTCAGTAACACTTTGGAATTTAGAAAATTTAATTTTTCAAATACTTCTGCATGGGCAGAGAACCAAATTTTATCTCCATGAATTATTTGGAATGGCATTTAAGCCCTTTATGTCTTGTATTAGCCTGATGATATAACTTGTGGCTGGAGGTACAGAATACAGTATGTAACTATAACAAATAAAATTGCTACTCAAATTATAACTTCAGGCAACTGCATAGTGAATCTCCTCTGTGATCTGGCCTTGGTCTAATAATATTATGCTAAAATAATATTGCTAAAATAATATTATGGGTCTATATTATATTTATTTTTGTTGCCTCAGTATTATTTAGCTTCTTATATTTAGTATTTAGCTGTTCAGATTGGTGCATCTAGAATATCTCCTGATACTTTTATGTGAACATGAACAGAGACTAGTGGAAACCAGTTAATTTCTAATAGTGTGATCCATTAAGCATTATTTACTAATAAATGGAGAAATTAAAAATAATTTAGAACTGGTGCACTTAGATATAATTTTACTTACTACATTTTCTCTATGTGCATGTCTTTCCTAAAAATACTTAGTTGTGCTGTTAGCCCATTTGTAAATTTAAAATTAATACTTGAGGATCTTTTTTTTTTTTTAAGATTTTATTTATTTATTTGACAGACAGAGATCACAAGTAGGCAGAGAGGCAGTCATAGAGAGAGAGAGGGGGAAGCAGGCTCCCCACCGAGCAGAGAGCCCGATGCGGGGCTCGATCCCAGGACCCTGAGATCATGACCTGAGCCGAAGGCAGAGGCTTTAACCCACTGAGCCACCCAGGTGCCCCAATACTTGAGGATCTTTATGGTAAAGTATAATATGTGTGTTAAAAATAAATCATTATAGATTAGGTCTTTCTGTTTTGCTAAAATAAATAACAAATATTCATTGTTCTAGTAGAAATAATATGAAAATAAAAAGATGTTGCTTGCTTTAAAGACAATTTCTAATTTTTGACATATTTTAAATGATAGCTGTTCCGACTATATACTTGGAACTACCAAATAAAATATTTAAATGTGTGGCCACTTTCAATGGCAAAGTTTTGAGAGGAAAATTAGTTTGTACATATTTAAAAAAAAAGAAAATTTAAGACCTGGTCATGGGGTGCCTGGCTGGCTCAGTCAATAGAGCTTGTGACTCTTGAGCTTGGGCTTGTGAGTTTGAGCCTCATGTTGGTTGCAGAGATGACTTAAAAATAACATCTTAAAAAAAAAAAAAAAACCCGAAAACCTGGTTCATGTCCTTAAATGGGTCAAACTCTAATTGCTCTGTTAACATGGGAATACATGGGAATACATTGCACAATATGAAATGCAATTGCATGTAAATGGCATGGCATGGGAACATAGGGTTCTTAGAAGGAGGATGACTACTGAAGGTTGAGTAATATGGGCAAGAGAAGGGAAACAGCCTGAGCTGGTCAGTGCTGACTAATAATTGGTGATAAATCCAGAATTTATTTAACTTCTGGTCACTGGGGAGGTAGGTGCTTAGACCAAAGGAAGAGAATTGTTAGTCGTGGTGCCTGGGTTAAATCTTTCATTTATATTTTTAAATATGTCAGAGTTTTAATGTTTGCTAAGCCTTGAATCTCTGATTTAAATTTTGCATTAATGTCAACTCCTACTTCTTGAATTATTCTTAGGAATTTGTAAGGTAGGGGATCCTTTATCTCCTTTATCTCAGTCTTCTTGAAGTTTAAGGCCATTTGAAATTGCTGAGTCAGTTGGTTAGCCCGGTGGCTTTTGAGGGACTTAAAAGAGCTGTGTTTGAAATACAGTGGTAAGAGTATTTTCTTTCTTTCTCTCTCTCTCTCTCTCTCTCTCTCTCTCTTTTTTTTTTAAGAGAATATTTTCCATAGTGATTTAGAAGGCAGGGAAATGAACATTTGCTGTGGAAGGGGAAGCAGACTAAACTTTGGTGAGTGAAAGAGTATAAGAAAATGAGTGGTGTCACAGCTGACATTACCAAGATATCCCCAAGGGGTTACCCTGCAGAGGGTCCTGGAAGACCCTATAGTAATTAGCCCCTCCTCAGTCATTCCCTCAACATTTTATTTCCTATTTTTAGTTATCATTCAAGGGCTATTAGGTAAACCTTTTTCGGGACTCAGTGAATGCTTTTACTAAAAGTAGATTATATTAGCGTTAATTCAGTTAGTCTAGATAATATAGTGAGTTTCAAAAGTTGCATAATATAAAATGTGATAACTAGAGTGATCGGGATTAACTTGTCATTTGCATAGTCTTTTTCTTTTTCTTTCATAGTCCTCTTTGTTCCTTTTACTTGAGTTAGTATTAAGAATATTTCTATAACTAATGAGGAAAAAATCTACTCGAATGTAACTTTTGGACAAGCAGTTTTGTGAAAGTTCCTTTTTTCCATGTTTTAAAAAATTTTCAATTTTTTTGTTTGATTTTATCTGCTTGGCTCTTTTTTTAAATTCAGTTAGTCAACATATAGTACATTGTTAGTTTTTGATATAACGTTCAGTGATTCATTAGATTCATAGTTAGTGCTTATTACATCATGTGCCTGCCTTAATGTCCATCACCCAGTTATCCCATCCCTGACCCACTTCCCTTTCCTCAATCCTCAGGTTTTTTTCCTGGAGTCTCTCATGGTTTGTCTCCCTCTCTGGTTTCTTCCCATTCAGTTTTCCTTCCCTGTTCCTATGATCCTCTGCACTGTTCCTTATATTCCACATATGAGTGAAACCATATGATAATTGTCTTTCTCTACTTGACTTATTTCACTTAGCATAATACCCTTTAGTTCCATCCATGGCAATGCAAATGGTAGGTATTCATCCTTTCTGATGGCTGAGTAGTATTCCATTATATACATGAACCACATCTTCTTTATTCATTCATGTGTTGAAGGACATTTTGGCTCCTTCTACAGTTTGGTTGTTTTGTACACTGCTGCTATGAACATTGGGTACATGTGCCCCTTCTTTTCACTACATCTGTATCTTTGGGGTAAACATCCAGTAGTGCGATTGCTGGGTCATTGGGTAGCTCTATTTTTAACTTCTTGAGGAATCTCCATACTGTTTTCCAGAGTGTCTATACCAGCTTGCATTCCCATCAACAGTGTAAGAGGGTTCCCTGTTCTCCACATCTTTGCCAACATTTGCTGTTTCCGCTCTTATTAATTTTAGCCATTCTAACTGGTGTAAGGTGGATTCTCATTATGGGTTTTTTTGTTTTGTTTTGTTTTGTTTTGTTTTGTTTTGTTTGATTGACAAGAACTTTAATTATAGGACATAGGGTACAGGGTGTTGGAAGGGATAGGAACTGGAGGGGAGGACTGGCTCCCCCACCTCAGTTCTGTGGCCAAACCTCTGTATGACTGTGCCTTGGTTTCAGACACCTCTGCCATGTCAGTTTTCTTAAAGGCCACCCCTGCTGCCCACCTAGGGCCAGCCCAGGCAGCACTGAGGGCCAGGGGGCTCACAGATGTCTGGTGTGTCCTCCATCTGCTGGGCCTTCACCTTGCAGGGCTGGCTCTCTGGCACAGAAATTCCAGGGGCACTAAGAATGGGTTCAGGGGCAGACCCCAGCTGCTTGCCAAGCAGACCTTGGTTCACTGGGATGGGCATTCTCCGGAGCATGGTGCGGCCTGGCTGGCCTCTTCTTGCCCCTGGGAGCTTGTCCTGGCATCCTCAGCTCTGGGTGCCAAGACCTCCGTGGCTGGGTCTGGCTGAGGGACTGTCAGGTGCTTGTACATATCTGACATGTGTTTAACCAGGGCATCACAGGGCAGGCAGAGCAGCTCCTCGGGAAGTGCCATGAGCAGCTCAAGAACCACCACTGCCTCAACTGTAGTCTCGTTGTGGTTTTGATTTGAGGTTCCCTGATGGCAAGTGATGTGGAGGATTTTTACATGTGTCTGTTAGCCATTTGTATGTCTTCTTTGGAAAAGTGTCTGTTCATGTCTTCTGCCCATTTCACAACAAAGGAAAGAACCAGAGACAGTGTTCTCTGCTGTAGAGCTAATTGATACGGATATAAGTAAGATATCAGAGATGGAAATTCAGGATAACAATTATAAAGTTAATAGCTAGACTTGAAAAAAGCATAAATGACAATATAGAATCTCTAAGGGGGGAAGTGAGATCTACTAAGGCCAAACTTAAAAATGCTATGAGTGAGATGCAGTCTAAATTGGATGCCCTAATAGCAAGGGTCAGTGAGGTAGAAGAGAGAATAAGTCATCTAGAGGACAGGCTGATGGAAAGAAAGGAAGTTGAGGAAAAGAGAGAAGGATAACTAGTAGCCCATGAAGAAAGGCTTTGAGAATTTAATTACTCCTTGAAGTGAACAATGTCAGATTTATCAGGATCCTAGAGAGGGTGGGGAGAGAGAGAGGGCTAGAAGGTATATTTGAGCAAATCGTGGCTGAGAACTTCCTTAATTTTGTGAAGGAAGCAAGCATTCATGTCCAGGAGGCAGAGAAATCCCAAAAATCAACAAAAAGTCTCCCCAAATCAATAAAGATGGCTAGGGAGGGGAGGTTTCTTACATATGGAGGGAGGAACATCAGAATAACATCAGAACTATCCACAGAGACCTGGCAAGCCAAAAAGGGCTGGCAAGACATTTTCAGGGTACTAAATGAGAAGAACATGCAGCCAAGAATACTTTATCCAGCAAGGCTACCACTCAGAATGGAAGGAGAGATAAAGAGCTTCCAGGACAGACAGAAACTGAAAGAATATGTGACTGCCAACCCAGCCCTGCAAGATCTATTAAGGGGATTCTGTAAGTGAAGAGAGACCCTAAAACCCTAAGAGCGAAATAGACCAGAAAGTAACAGAGACAATCTACAGAGGTGCAGGGACTTTACAGGCAATATAGTGGCACTAAATTCATATCTTTCAATAGTTACTCTGAATGTAATTGGGCTGAATGCTCCAACCAAAAGACAGGGTATTAGATTGGATAAAAAAGCAAGAACCATCCATATGCTCCACACTGAAAGTGAGGGGGTGGAGACCCATTTACCACACTCATGGAACTCAAAAGAGAGCTAGGGTAGCAATTATTATAATTAGACAAATTAGATTTTAAAACAAGGACTATAGTAAGAGATGTAGAGGGACACTGTATCATACTTAAAGGGTCTATCCAACAAGAAGATCTAACAATTGTAAATATCTATGTCCCCAGTGTGGGAGCGGGCAATAATATAAACAAATTAATAAACAATAGTAGGGGACTTTAACACCCCACTCACAGCAGTGAACTGGTCATCCAAGGAGAAGATCAACAAAGAAACAAGGGCTTTGAATGACACACTGTTTGGCTTTTCTATTTTTGTTTGCAGTTTGAGTGTTAAGGGTGGTTAGAAGTTGTTTAACCCAGCTTTTTACATCATTTATTGTGCATATGAATCACCTGGGGATCTTGTTAAAATGTAAATTCTGATTAGGTAAATCTGGGGTGAGGCCCAAGATTCTGCCTCTTGAAGAAGTTCCCAGGCAATGCCTGTGCTACTAGTCTAAGGACATGTTAAGTAGCAGGACTCTAATCCTTTTTTTCAGGATGTTCAACAACCTATACCTAATTATCAGTTGGTGAGCTTTTATTTTTTAATATGACAAAAAAAATCATATTTGTTAGTGTAGGAAATATTTTAAAAACTTCTAATTAAATGGCAGCTCATTTTTAATAAGTAGCTAACTTTCTTCATATTAAATCTTTAAGATGTGTCATAACATTTTGTCTTCTAACTGTATTGCTTTTGAGGATTTGAAGAAATTTATTTTTTTCAGCTGTGTTTGTGTCCACTTATTGTTTTGGAGTGCTTACATTTTGTACTTTAGGTGACCATTGAGAAACAAAATTAAGTGAACTTAGTAAGTATTAAAAATACCTATATTAAATTCTAATCTAGTTTTTGAGGTAGAAGCTTCTTGCTATAGAAGTATAAATCACGTTACTGTTTATGTAAAGTGACTGTTATTGTGTACTTTATTTTTAGACATATATGAACTGGAGGAGGTAATATAAGATAAGATGGACGTGTCTGTATAAATACTTTTTGTTTTTACTTGCATTTACTTGAATTTGAATCCAACCTGGTTTTTCTTACGCCTTAAGTGCTATAAGGATTGTTGCAGGGCTGGAGGTGGGGTAAATGTGTATGTGTGCTATCATACGTGTACCTGCTACTTGGGGGAAGTGGGATGATGTAAGAACCCTTCCACCCTTTTAAGATTCCATAATTTTCTACTTCTTTATAGTTTGGTGGAAAGGAGGAGGGAACATACTTTAGTCCACTGAAGTGGCAGTTAGCAAGATGCATATTGCTGGTCCTGATTTGATAGTTTTTTCACTAGTTGAAAGTTATGCTTTGATATTCTACCTGTTGGATTTACCTAAACTCTGTTAATTAGTTGATTTTGTAAACTTGTACATAGCAGGGGACTTTGTCAGTCAGCTCTTATTTTATAATAATTATGTTTTTCGGTGAGGGGCATTGGTAAGGGACATATGAACCTCAGTAGGTTTAATTATAATTTAATTTATGCTGTTACTAATTTTTGTTTTAATGAGCTAGATTATAGAATCAAACATGATTTTTCTATTTTATACAATAGCTTTTGGAGTTATTGTATATTTATATGTACCATTATTGTCAGTAAATCTTATGAGACTGTTAAAATACAGTGGAGTATTTTAGGCTCTGGTTTGTTTTTATCATTCTAGTGTTTTTGAAAACAAGTTCCTAGACAGAATGAGAGATCCACCTGATTCAGGATTTTAATTTGAGTTCTTGCTTACTCAAGTAGTATACCTTCTGATTTTATAAAACTGGGTGACACCTATTCATGAAAAAATGAATTAAGTAACTATTGTAGTTGCTGTCAGCCTTTGTGTAAATATGCTGATAAGCTTGAGTTTGTGGGCTGTGGGTAACCTATATTTATTTATTTTACATTTCAGAGTTTGTGCATTTATTCATTTCTCACTTCTCTCCTTAGAAGGGTTGTCTTTCTTCCTGTCTACAAAGTTTTTAAACTAATCTTTTCTGTTCTATCCAAGGTTTGTTTTGTCAATAACCTCAGTTCTTTTTTGAATTCTATAAAATACTAGTTGTAGCATTAATAATAATGATACCCAGCTTTAGGTACTATATTTCCTTAGACGTAATAACAATAGCTGACATTTAAAAAAAGATTTTATTTATTTATTTTAGAGAGAGAGCATGCAAGCTGGGGAAGGGACAGAGGGAAATGGAGAGAAAGAATCTTAAGCAGACTTCACACTGAGGGCAGAGCCCAACGTGGGACTGATTTCACAACCCTGAGATTATGACCTGAGCTGAAACCAAGAGTTGGACGCTTAACTGACTGGGTCATCTAGGTGCCCCAGTAGCTGACATTTTATTACCATGTGCCAAGCACTGTTCTTAACCCTTTATGTGGTAACTTGCTTAATTCTCTTCTTCTTTCTTTCTTTCTTCTTTTTTTTTTTAAAGGATTTTATTTATTTATTTGAGAGAAAAAGAAAGAGTGTATGCATGAGTGGGATGGGGAGGGGCAGAGGGAGAGGGACAAGACTCCTTGTTGAGCAGACTCTGATGTGGGGCTCAGTCCCAGGACCCAGGGATCATGACCTGAGCTAAAGGCAGATGCTTAACCAACTAAGCCACCCAGGCACCCTAGTTCTTTCTTTTTTTTTTTAATGATTTTTATTGGGGCGCCTGGGTGGCTCAGTGGGTTAAAGCCTCTGCCTTCGGCTCGGGTCGTGATCTCAGGGTCCTGGGATCGAGCCCCGCATCAGGCTCTCTGCTCAACGGGGAGCCTGCTTCCCTCTCTCTCTCTCTGTCTGCCTCTCTGCCTATTTGTGATTTTTTTTTTTAAAAAAAAAAAAAAAAAAAAAAAGAAGTAAAATGATTTTTATTGTGGCAAAATATATATAACATAAAATTTACCATCTTAACCATTTTTAAAATCAGTGGTATTAAATACATTCATAATTTGCAAACATCACTACCTTTCCTCTCTAGAACTCTTTTCATTATGCAAAAGTAAAATTCTATATCCATTAAATGGTAGTTTTCCACTCCCCTCTTCCCCCAGCTCCTAGCAACCACCATTCTACTTTCTGTTTCTCTGACTTTTGTCCCTCTAGGTGGATTCCACTCTAAGTGGAGTCATGCGTTATTTTGTCTCTTTGTGATTGACATATATCCTTAGCATAATGTCCTTGAAGTTTATTTATATTGTACCATATATCAGAATTTCCTTTATAAAGGCTAAATAATATTCCAGTGTATACCACATTTTCGTATCCATTCATCTGTAAATGGACACTTGGGTTGCTTACACAATCAAGCATTTGTGAATAATCCTGCCATGAAAGGAACATAGGTGTACTACCTCATTTAATTCTTTCAAGTACTTTGAGAGGTAGACACTTTTTTTTTTTTTAAAGATTTTATTTATTTATTTGACAGAGATCACAAGTAGGCAGAGAGGTTGGCAGAGAGAGGAGGAAGCAGGCTCCCAAGGAGCAGAGAGCCCTATGCGGGGCTTGATCCCAGGACTCTGGGATCATGACCTAAGCTGAAGGCAGAGGCTTTAACCCACTGAGCCACCCAGGTGCCCCGAGAGGTAGACACTTTTGATGAGGAAATTGAGTCTTAGAGCAGTCAAGTGATTTATGCAAAATTACAGAGCTAAGAAGTCTGTCTTGGATGAATGTTCTTAACTACCATAGTAAACTTCCATGTATTTTAGGATAAGGTTGTGTAGTAGTTCAATACATAGGCTTAGAAACAGGCATGCGCAAATTTCTGAGCAGTACAAGATGGCAAAACCAGAAAAGGATAAAGAAGTTGCAAATCTGAAGTTTAAGCATATGCTTAGGAGTTGGACAGTTGGAATCATTACTTGACGAGATTTTTGTTTCTAATCTGTCTGCCTATTCTTTTTTCTTTTTTTTTTTTTTTCTTTTTTTTATTTTTTTAAAAAATTTTTTATTTATTTTCAGCGTAACAGTATTCATTGTTTTTGCACCACACCCAGTGCTCCATGCAATCTGTGCCCTCTCTAATACCCACCACCTGGTTCCCCCAACCTCCCACCCCCTGCCCCTTCAAAACCCTCAGATTGTTTTTCTATTTTTTTTAGGGATCTAGATAGCAAAGCACTGTTCAGTCTGGTAAAACAGGCTTCCCAAAGCCCATGATGATAGCATTTGTACCATTGACATATTAAACAAAGTAAGCAGTTTAAATTATATTTTTAATTGTTGGGTGCAATAAATTTGCTCTATATCTTATTATACAATTGGTTATTTGTATTACATATCATTAATCCTGTGGAATGGGAGGGAGGAATTTAGGAACTGACACTGGGCCTTAGACCTTGCCCAGCTTTTATAGTGTTGATTTTTAAGCTTTACACAATACTCTGAATCTTGCTGGTTGAAGGGGGTGTCTTTTTTTTTTTTAAATTTTATTTTTTATAAACATATAATATATTTTTATCCCCAGGGGTACAGGTCTGTGAATCGCCAGGTTTACACACTTCACAGCACTCATCATAGCACATACCCTCCCCAATGTCCATAATCCCACCCCCCCAACCCCCCTCCCCCCATTAACCCTCAGTTTGTTTTGTGAGATTAAGAGTCACTTATGGTTTGTCTCCCTCCCAATCCCATCTTGTTTCATTTACTCTTTTCCTACCCCCTTAACCCACCATGTTGCCTCTCCTCTCCCTCATATCAGGGAGATCATATGATAGTTGTCTTTCTCCGATTGACTTATTTCGCTAAGCATGATACCCTCTAGTTCCATCCACGTCGTCGCAAATGGCAAGATTTCATTTCTTTTGATGGCTGCATAGTATTCCATTGTGTATGTATACCACATCTTCTTTATCCATTCGTCTGTTGATGGACATCTAGGTTCTTTCCATAGTTTGGCTATTGTAGACATTGCTGCTATAAACATTCGGGTGCACGTGCCCCTTCGGATCACTACGTTTGTATCTTTAGGGTAAATACCCAGCAGTGCAATTGCTGGGTCATAGGGTAGTTCTATTTTCAGCATTTTGAGGAACCTCCACGCTGTTTTCCAGAGTGGCTGCACCAGCTTGCATTCCCACCAACAGTGTAGGAGGGTTCCCCTTTCTCCGCATCCTCGCCAGCATCTGTCATTTCCTGACTTGTTAATTTTAGCCATTCTGACTGGTGTGAGGTGGTATCTCATTGTGGTTTTGATTTGTATTTCCCTGATGCCGAGTGATATGGAGCACTTTTTCATGTGTCTGTTGGCCATCTGGATGTCTTCTTTGCAGAAATGTCTGTTCATGTCCTCTGCCCATTTCTTGATTGGATTATTTGTTCTTTGGGTGTTGAGTTTGCTAAGTTCTTTATAGATTTTGGACACTAGCCCTTTATCTGATATGTCGTTTGCAAATATCTTCTCCCATTCTGTCAGTTGTCTTTTGGTTTTGTTAACTGTTTCCTTTGCTGTGCAAAAGCTTTTGATCTTGATGAAATCCCAATAGTTCATTTTTGCCCTCGCTTCCCTTGCCTTTGGCGATGTTCCTAGGAAGACGTTGCTGCGGCTGAGGTCGAAGAGGTTGCTGCCTGTGTTCTCCTCAAGGATTTTGATGGATTCCTTTCTCACATTGAGATCCTTCATCCATTTTGAGTCTATTTTCGTGTGTGGTGTAAGGAAATGATCCAATTTCATTTTTCTGCATGTGGCTGTCCAATTTTCCCAACATCATTTGTTGAAGAGGCTGTCTTTTTTCCATTGGATATTCTTTCCTGCTTTGTCGAAGATTAGTTGACCATAGAGTTGAGGGTCTCTTTCTGGGCTCTCTATTCTGTTCCATTGATCTATGTGTCTGTTTTTGTGCCAGTACCATGCTGTCTTGATGATGACAGCTTTGTAATAGAGCTTGAAGTCCGGAATTGTGATGCCACCAACTTTGGCTTTCTTTTTCAATATTGCTTTGGCTCTTCGAGGTCTTTTCTGGTTCCATATAAATTTTAGGATTATTTGTTCCATTTCTTTGAAAAAAATGGATGGTACTTTGATAGGAATTGCATTAAATGTGTAGATTGCTTTAGGTAGCATAGACATTTTCACAATATTTATTCTTCCAATCCAGGAGCATGGAACATTTTTCCATTTCTTTGTGTCTTCCTCAATTTCTTTCATGAGTACTTTATAGTTTTCTGTGTATAGATTCTTAGTCTCTTTGGTTAGGTTTATTCCTAGGTATCTTATAGTTTTGGGTGCAATTGTAAATGGGATTGACTCCTTAATTTCTCTTTCTTCTGTCTTGTTGTTGGTGTAGAGAAATGCCACTGGTTTCTGTGCATTGATTTTATATCCTGACACTTTACTGAATTCCTGTACAAGTTCTAGCAGTTTCGGAGTGGAGTCTTTTGGGTTTTCCACATATAGTATCATATCATCTGCGAAGAGTGATAGTTTGACTTCTTCTTTGCCAATTTGGATGCCTTTAATTTCCTTTTGTTGTCTGATTGCTGAGGCTAGGACATCTAGTACTATGTTGAATAGCAGTGGTGATAACGGACATCCCTGCCGTGTTCCTGACCTTAGCGGAAAAGCTTTCAGTTTTTCTCCATTGAGAATGATATTTGCGGTGGGTTTTTCATAGGTGGCTTTGATAATATTGAGGTATGTGCCCTCTATCCCTACACTTTGAAGAGTTTTGATCAGGAAGGGATGCTGTACTTTGTCAAATGCTTTTTCAGCATCTATGGAGAGTGTCATATGGTTCTTGTTCTTTCTTTTATTAATGTGTTGTATCACATTGATTGATTTGCGGATGTTGAACCAACCTTGCAGCCCTGGAATAAATCCCACTTGGTCGTGGTGAATAATCCTTTTAATGTACTGTTGAATCCTATTGGCTAGTATTTTGGCGAGAATTTTTGCATCTGTGTTCATCAAGGATATTGGTCTGTAGTTCTCTTTTTTGATAGGATCCTTGTCTGGTTTTGGGATCAAGGTGATGCTGGCCTCATAAAATGAGTTTGGAAGTTTTCCTTCCATTTCTATTTTTTGGAACAGTTTCAGGAGAATAGGAATTAGTTCTTCTTTAAATGTTTGGTAGAATTCCCCCGGGAAGCCGTCTGGCCCTGGGCTTTTGTTTGTTTGGAGATTTTTGATGACTCTTTCAATCTCCTTACTGGTTATGGGTCTGTTCAGGCTTTCCATTTCGTCCTGGTTCAGTTGTGGTAGTTTATATGTCTCTAGGAATGCATCCATTTCTTCCAGATTGTCAAATTTGTTGGCGTAGAGTTGCTCATAGTATGTTCTTATAATTGCCTGTATTTCTTTGGTGTTCGTTGTGATCTCTCCTCTTTCATTCATGATTTTATTTATTTGGGTCCTTTCTCTTTTCTTTTTGATAAGTCTGGCCAGGGGTTTATCGATCTTATTAATTCTTTCAAAGAACCAGCTCCTAGTTTCGTTGATTTGTTCTATTGTTTTTTTGGTTTCTATTTCATTGATTTCTGCTCTGATCTTTATGATTTCTCTTCTCCTGCTGGGTTTAGGCTTTCTTTCTTTTCTTTCTCCAGCTCCTTTAGGTGTAGGGTTAGGTTGTGTACCTGAGACCTTTCTTGTTTCTTGAGAAAGGCTTGTACCGCTATATATTTTCCTCTCAGGACTGCCTTTGTCGTGTCCCACAGATTTTGAACCGTTGTGTTTTCATTATCATTTGTTTCCATGAATTTTTTCAACTCTTCTTTAATTTCCTGGTTGACCCATTCATTCTTTAGAAAGATGCTGTTTAGTCTCCATGTATTTGGGTTCTTTCCAAATTTCCTCTTGTGATTGAGTTCTAGCTTCAGAGCATTGTGGTCTGAAAATATGCAGGGAATGATTCCAATCTTTTGATAACGGTTGAGACCTGATTTAGGACCGAGAATATGATCTATTCTGGAGAATGTTCCATGTGCACTAGAGAAGAATGTGTATTCTGTTGCTTTGGGATGAAATGTTCTGAATATATCTGTGATGTCCATCTGGTCCAGTGTGTCATTTAAGGCCTTGATTTCCTTGTTGATCTTTTGCTTGGATGATCTGTCCATTTCAGTGAGGGGAGTGTTAAAGTCCCCTACGATTATTGTATTATTGTCGATGTGTTTCTTTGATTTTGTTATTAATTGGTTTATATAGTTGGCTGCTCCCACGTTAGGGGCATAGATATTTAAAATTGTTAGATCTTCTTGTTGGACAGTTCCTTTGAGTATGATATAGTGTCCTTCCTCATCTCTTATTATAGTCTTTGGCTTAAAATCTAATTGATCTGATATAAGGATTGCCACTCCTGCTTTCTTCTGATGTCCATTAGCATGGTAAATTCTTTTCCACCCCCTCACTTTAAATCTGGAGGTGTCTTCAGGTTTAAGATGAGTTTCTTGTAGGCAACATATAGATGGGTTTTGTTTTTTTATCCATTCTGATACCCTGTGTCTTTTGATTGGGGCATTTAGCCCATTAACATTCAGGGTAAGTATTGAGAGATATGAATTTAGTGCCATTGTATTGCCTGTAAGGTGACTGTTATTGTATATTGTCTCTGTTTCTTTCTGATCTACTACTTTTAGGGTCTCTCTTTGCTTAGAGGACCCCTTTCAATATTTCCTGTAGAGCTGGTTTGGTGTTTGCAAATTCTTTCAGTTTTTGTTTGTCCTGGAAGCTTTTAATCTCTCCTTCTATTTTCAATGATAGCCTAGCTGGATATAGTATTCTTGGCTGCATGTTTTTCTCGTTTAGTGCTCTGAATATATCATGCCAGCTCTTTCTGGCCTGCCAGGTCTCTGTGGATAAGTCTGCTGCCAATCTAATATTTTCACCATTGTACGTTACAGACTTCTTTTCCCGGGCTGCTTTCAGGATCTTCTCTTTGTCACTAAGACTTGTAAATTTTACTATTAGGTGACGGGGTGTGGACCTATTCTTATTGATCTTGAGGGGGGTTCTCTGAACCTCCTGGATTTTGATGCTTGTTCCCTTTGCCATATTGGGGAAATTCTCTCCAATAATTCTCTCCAATATACCTTCTGCTCCCCTCTCTGTTTCCTCTTCTTCTGGAATCCCAATTATTCTAATGTTGTTTCGTCTTATGGTGTCACTTATCTCTCGAATTCTCCCCTCATGGTCCAGTAGCTGTTTGTCCCTCTTTTGCTCAGCTTCTTTATTCTCTGTCATTTGGTCTTCAATATCGCTAATTCTTTCTTCTGCCTCATTTATCCTAGCAGTGAGAGCCTCCATTTTTGATTGCACCTCATTAATAGCTTTTTTGATTAAAACTTGGTTAGATTTTAGTTCTTTTATTTCTCCAGAAAGGGCTTTTATCTCTCCGGAGAGGGTTTCTCTAATATCTTCCATGCCTTTTTCGAGCCCGGCTAGAACCTTGAGAATCGTCATTCTGAACTCTAGATCTGACATATTTCCAATGTCTGTATTGATTAGGTCCCTAGCCTTTGGTACTGCCTCTTGTTCTTTTTTTTGTGGTGAATTTTTCCGCCTTGTCATTTTGTCCAGATAAGAGTATATGAAGGAGCAAGTGAAATACTAAAAGGGTGGCAACAACCCCAGGAAAATATGCTTTAGCCAAATCAGAAGAGATCCCAAATCGTGAGGGGGGAGAAAGGGGATAAAAAGAGGTTCAGAAAGATGAAAAAAAAAAGAAAAAAAAAAGAAAAAATAAAAGAAACAATTAAAAAAAGAAAACCAATAAAGAAAAAATATAAAAAGGAAAAAATATATATATATTAGATAAACTAGTTAAAAAACGTTAAAAAAGGAAAGGGTAAAAGTTAAAAAAATTTAGCCGAAGAAGAAAAATAGATTGAAAAAGAAAAAAAATTAAATTAACTGCAAGGCTAAAGAATCATGGGGAGAAAGCCATCAGTTCCGTGCTTTGCTTTCTCCTCCTTTGGAATTCCGCTGCTCTCCTTGGTATTGAAACAGCACTCCTTGGTAGTTGAACTTGGTCCTGGCTGGGTTTCTTGTTGATCTTCTGGGGGAGGGGCCTGTTGTAGTGATTCTCAAGTGTCTTTGCCCCGGGCGGAGTTGCACCGCCCTTACCAGGGGCCGGGCTGAGTAATCCGCTCGGGTTTGCTTTCAGGAGCTTTTGTTCCCTGAGCGCTTTCCGTAGAGTTCCGGAGGGCGGGAATGAAGATGGCGGCCTCCCGGTCTCCGGCCGGAGGAGCCGAGAGCCCGGGGCCCCACTCCTCAGTGCGCCCTCAGAGAACAGCGCTGATTTACTCCCGTCACCCTGCCTCTGGCTGCGCTCCGAGCTGACCGAGCCTGCGACGGGTTCAAGGTAGCCCCAAGCTTAGAGCTTACTCCTGGGCTCTGTCTCTGTAGCCGGCTTCCCTGTTCTAATTCCTGTAAGCTCTGCGACACTCAGACACCCCCGATCCTTCTGTGACCCTGCGGGACTTGAGGCCACGCTGACCCTGCGTGGGCTTCACCCCGGTTAAGCCTCTGGAGCATGTCCCTCAGCGGAACAGACTTTTAAAAGTCCCGATTTTGTGCTCCGTTGCTCCGCCGCTTGCCGGGAGCCGGCCCCTCCCCCTGCGGTCTATCTTCCCATTGCTTTGGATTCACTTCTCCGCCAGTCCTACTCTTCAGAAAGTGGTTGATTTTCTGTTTCTAGAGTTGCTGTTCTTCTTCTCTTCGATCTCCCGTTGGATTTGTAGGTGTTTGCAATCTTTAGATAAGCTATCTAGCTGATCTCCCGCGACCTGAAGTAGTCTCAGCCTGCTACTTCTCCGCCATCTTCCTTCAATTCCTGAAGGGGGTGTCTTGAAACAGAAATATCTGTATTTGAAAATTATCAATATCTGTTAATAGAAATAAACACACATATTTTAATGAGAAATTTTGGAGAATGTGATTTTTTTTTAATGGTAGATACTATCAGGTCTTCACGATTTATTTGAGATGAATTACCTTAATTAAAAAAAAAAGTTAGAGTCATTTGATGATTTTTCCATAGACTAAGTTTTACCAAGTACCATGCTTAAACAAAAGAAGATAGATGAACAGAACATAGTAGAAAATTTGCTGTATAAGGAACATATAAAACAAAGATGGCTATGGTTAGGTAGAAGACATTTAAATGTTGGGAAGTTGCCTAAATGTTCAGTGACATGCTTCTGGCTTGCCATTAAATGTACAATTAACATTCTAAGATGAAAGTCTGGTTAGGCAATTTGACAATTAACTTGGTGGGGAAGTGAATGGGCTTTGCAATTTAAAATTAAATAATACATGTCTGTTTAATTACTGTTGTTTGTATGTAAGTGATCACTTACATAGAATGTAATAGAATGACGCTGTGGACTTAAAGTGAATTTAAGACCACAAAACCTTAATCATATCTGTTTCGTGACCTTAAATTGATGTGATAGGATTTTAAAAAGAACTTATTCTTTTAAAGAAGACTGCTCTGCTGTCACATCAATAAATCAAAATAAAATTACTTGTTGGGTTAGAATCTTTTATAATGCTAAATGAAAATTTTGATAGGTTTTGGGGTGCCTGGATGGCTCAGTCGTTTAGCATCTTTCTTCAGCTCCAGTCATGATCCTGGGGTCCTGGGATTGAGCATTGCATTGGGCCCTGCTCAGCGGGAAGTCTGCTTCTACCTCATCCTCTGCCCCTGTTTGTGTTCGCTCTCTCTCTGTGTCTGTCTCCATCAAATAAACAAATAAAATCTTAAAAAATTTTTTTGATAGTTTTTGATGAAGAGAATATGTTAGCACTGTATCTTCATTTCAGTGACTGTTAACAGTAATCAGAATTTTAAAAAGTTAGATGGTGGTGGTGGTATTACTGTATGTATGTGTGTTATCTTTAATTTGTTAATGTGAAAATAAGAATGATCTTAATGTGAATTTTTTGAATTTCTGGAAGATGAAATAAAGGAAAGCTGTACTTGTCTTTCAAATAGTTTTTCTTTTCAAGGGTTGAACTGTTATTTTGTCACATAAACAGGTAAATAGCCATTAGTTTGAATGTAAAGTTCCTGTGTAGGATTCCATTGTTTCATCATCACATATTGTTCCTTTTGTGAAGGTGACGCAAGCAGTGATTCTGAAACTCATCCGAAGTCTTTCTCTGAGATTCCTGAACTAACTTTGGCAGAGTTTAGGCTGTGTTTCTGTAGAATTCTAGTCTAAATGGTGGTTGGGTTGCCAACCAAGGCTATAAAGTTTGCTTAATTCCTAAGGTACCTTCATTACTGTATTTCAGCTGTGAAAAATGATAAAAGGTACTGTTCCAACACTGGTAACTAACCAGACTATAATTGGAACAAATGCAAGAAGCTTATAAAAAACACTATTTTGACTAGTTTAAAAGTTCTGTTGGGGAAAACTGATTTGCTTTCTACAGGATGAGGAGTAGAGTGAGAGTATGATGGAGATTGTGAAGGGGACTCTGTGACACTGATTATTTTGTGTAGGTGGATTAAAATATTAACAACTTTTAAATTTTGCCTGATACAGATGTGTCACTAGCCTTGATCAGAGTTTTCTTAGGTTCATTAATGGAACCTTAAGTACATGAGGTGAGAAAGAGGAAAATGTCTTTTATTTAAAATTTTTTTGTAAAATAGATGTAATATAATTTTTTTTTAGGAGTTGAAAGAAAGAGAAAAAATTGGGCTAAAGGAGACATGGATATACTTTACAAAAGAGATTACCATAGATAAAATTTACTGAGTGGTGAGCTAGTGATCGAAAAAGGCAAAATGTGCATTAGCCCCCATGGGGGAAGGAAGAAAGCTTGTGTTTGGCAAGTCAGCTCTTCTTGTGTTGTTTTTAGAATAAGGTGTGACAGGTGTTGGTTGGTCGGGGGCAGAGGCTGACCACCGGCTGTCATGTCAGGCAGGTTTATAATTGTATCTGGGGAAGTGGCTCTACACTGAATTTTCTATGTAAGAAATTTTAGTATAACTGAATTTTTCCTGTATAGTTTTATAACCTTGAGAGTTAGGTTTCAGGTACTTGTGTGGCAATTCTTTTCGTAATAGAGATGAGAAGGAATATAGTTGGTATAGAGGTTTGGCCATGAGTTCTTATGAGAGAAAAGATACAAAGAGAAAGTAAACTCTGGACTTAATGTTATCCACTTATCTCTGTTAAAGGACAGGAAATAGACAGCATATCCCTTGGCATGAAATTATTATATAAAGAGCTAGCTAGTATCATGTAAACCTTGATATTAAGAGTATGTTGGGGAACATAATAGTGAGGTTACATCATAGACACGTTTAAATTGCTTGAAGTTATGTGTTATATAGTGGGCAAAAAGGAAAAAAAAAGCACCAGCATATCTGTTAGCATTACATTGACTGTAGGCAGTAGAAATGAACTTTGGCTAATTTAAGGAAAGAATACTTAGAAGCAGGGGCGCCTGGGTGGCTCAGTGGGTTAAGCCTCTGCCTTTGGCTCAGGTCATGATCTCAGGGTCCTGGGATTAAGCCCTACATCGGGCTCTCTGCTCAGCAGGGAGCCTGCTCCCCACCCTCCTGCCCCCCCACCTGTTGCTCTGCCTACTTGTGATCTCTTTCTCTCTGTCAAATAAACAAATAAAATCTTAAAAAAAAAAAAAAAAAGAATACTTAGAACCAGTCTGGGAAAATGGATAGGAATCAGGGCAGCCAGGTGTGAAGGACCAGAGCCAAGACCAGGCACAGGAACACTTTGAGTAGGAAGCCACTGCTGACACTTGCTGACAGTGCTGTTGCTCTGAATAATTTTTCAGCTATTCCAGGAGAGACCTTCTGACTTTCAATATGGAAATGAAAATTTCCGTATCCATATTTAAAACGATATCTGTCTTTTTGGCCAATCCAAATTGTTACTCCTTCCTCCTTAAATGCTTCATGGCTCAGTAAATAAGGTACACCCAGTTACTTATGCCAGATGGGAAGTCATCCTTGACTTCTAGTCTTTCAGCCCCATATCTGATCAATAGCATATTGTTCTCTCAATCTGCCTCTTTTTTTTTTTTTTTTGTATTATTTATTTTTTTTGAATGTATTGTTTGCTTCAGGGGTACAGGTCTGTGAATCATCAGTCTTACACAATTCACAGCACTCACCGTAGCACATACCCTCCCCAGTGTCCATAACCCAGCCACCCTATCTCTGGTACCCCCCAGCAACCCTCAGTTTGTTTCCTGGGATTAAGAGTCTTTTATGGTTTATCTCCCTCCCCGGTCCCATCTTTCATTTTTTTCCCCTCCCTTACCCCCTCAGCTCCCCACCCTGCCTCTCAAATTCCTCCTATCAGAGATACCATATGATAATTGTCTTTTTCTGATTGGCTTATTTCACTTAGCATAATACCCTTTAGTTCTATCCACATTGCCGCAAATGGCAAGATTTCATTTTTTGATGGCTGTGTAGTATTCCGTGTATAGATACCGCATCTTCTTTATTCATTCATCTGTTGGTGGACATCTGTTGGAGGTTTTTTCCATAGTTTGGCTATTGTGGACATTGCTGCTATAAACATTGGGTTGCAGGTGCCCCTTTGGATTACTACATTTGTATCTTTGGGTTAAATACCTAGTAGTGCAGTTGCTGGGTCAGGGTAGATTTATTTTCATCTTTTTGAGGGACCTCCATTCTGTTTTCCAGAATGGCTGCACCAGCTTGCATTCCCACCAACAATCTAAGAGGGTTCCCCTTTCTCCACATCCTCGCCCACACTTGTCACTTCCTGACTTGTTAATTTTAGTCATTCTGACTGATGTGAAGTGGTATCTCACTGTGGTTTTGATTTGTATTTCCCTGCTGGCGAGTTGTCAATCTTGCCTCTTAAATACGTTGAGTTTATCCAGTTATTTCTAAGTCATCTTTGCAGCTTGCAGTCCCATTGGTATAGGTCAGAAGCTTCATAATATCTCTGGTCTACACATTGGTTCCTGCCCTGTAGGACTCTACATTATGTGGCAGTGAACTTTAAAAAATATGGGTCAGATTATGCTTCAGTGGTCTGCCTTTTATTTACCTGTCATTTCTCAGCTCTGGTTGACCGTTTTAAACCATGATGGCAGACTGGGGCTCTGCAAACTGCATTTCTCCGTTGCCAGCTTGCTTCCTATTGGGTTTTACCACTGCGACCCTTGGGGGGCATTTGGGAGGTAAGAGAAAGGACTTCTGTTTCTAGTTTCTTCATACCTCCAGCAGCCACGATAACCATCGCTTCATTCTCCAGCTTCTTTTGGCACTCCCAGCGCCAGCCCTGCTGCTCCCTCTCCCAGGTACCAGTTTCTGGGCCCTGCATTCTAGGTAGATGGAGTGCCACTGCATTTCTTCCTCACCCACCCCCACTGGGCTGTGTCCGCTTAGCAGTTCGAGCACCCTCTTGCCTGTGCCTCGTCCATAGGGATTCAGACTTGAGTTGCAGGGCTCCTCTCCTTAGAGGCCAAGGTGTCAACCATGTGGTTCCAGCTCCTTAGAGGTTTGAACACCAAACTCCATGGACTTCCTTCTCTCTTCCAGGCATAGCCCCATAATACCCTTCCTTCAGGCATCTAGTTTCTCATAACACACCTCTTCCATTTTGTTCCCCCAGCCCTTTGGTGGTGGTAGTACTTCCTGCAGTTATTAATCTCTTGATTCCCTTAGCCTTCCCTTTTTACCTTTTCAGCTTTTCAGTATCTGTGTAACCAGGTTCCTGTATTAAATCAGTCTTTGAATTACCCATATGGTTTCTGTTTGTCTCATTCAAGAGGTTTTCCATTTTCTAGTAATAAAGTTGAAAAAAAGATTTTCATTAATTCCTAAGTTTGGAACTACTTCTCTAGTCTCAAGCCATGCCACGCCACCCCCCCCTCCCCGTTCTTAGGGGTGGGTAGGGGCAGAGGAAAGAGAGAGAATCTTTTTTTTTTTTTTTTTTTAAAGATTTTATTTATTTATTTGAGGGAGAATGTGTGAGAGAGAGCATGAGAGAGTAGAAGGTCAGAGGGAGAAGCAGACTCTCCAAGGAACTGGGAGCCTGATGCTGGACTTGATCCTGGAAGTCCAGGATCATGACCCGAGCCGAAGGCAGCCGCTCAACCAACTGATCCACCCACGTGCCCAAGAGAGAGAATCTTAAGCAGGCTCTATACCCAGCGTGGAGCCCCACAACCTGATCTGAAATCAGGAGTTCGTTGCTTAACCAACTGAGCCACCCAGGCACCCTCCCTCTTTTTCTCTTTATGCTTCAGTATTCTGAATTTTTTTTTAGTTGTCAGAACACGCACATTCAGTTTTTGTCTCAAAAGATAGTGCACCTGGTAGACTGTACCACGCTCTGATTATCAGCAGCCCCACCTACCTTTCCTTCACCCTCCCACCGCATAGCAGTTGGTTGGTTAACTCTCACATATGGCAGGCCGGAGGCAGTACGCTGTAGAGGTTGTAGAGATATGCTGTTGCCTAGATTTTAATATCAACTCTGTTATTTTGCTGGCTTTATGATCTTAGGCAAGTTACTTAATACATGTTTCAGTTTCCTCACCTGGAAAATGGTAATGATTTACCTACATGATTGGGTTACTGTAAGGCTTAAATATGTTACTGTAAAGTACTCTGGACACTGCTCTCCGTATAGTCATTGCTCAGTAAGTGATAATAACCTGCTGTTATTATCAGCTGCATGAGAATCCTTCTGGGATACTTTCCTCGATCTCCACACTCTGACAGGTTTCACCTTTTGTATGCTCCTGTAGCGTCATGTCCTTCACCTTTTCCATATTTAACTATGCTTGAGGTTACTTGTTTAGTGTCTTGCCAGCATATAATGGTATATGGGATATATACCATTTTTTTTTTTTTTTTTAAAGCATCTTGTTGCTTTCAGAGACTTTGGAATGATGTGGAATATTTTTACTTTCCTTATCTTCTCTCCCTAACACAAAAAACTCCTTATTTTTCATAAGTATCATATAATAAAAGAACACATGATTTGGAATAACTGGAGTTGAAACCAAAAAATCATATCCCACAAACTTTTGTTCCAAAACCTGAAAATTTAAATGTGAAGAAGAATCCCTGAATACCAACTGCTAAATAATTTTTCTAGTATCTCTGCAGATGGAAGCTGTGTTTCCCACGAGCAGTCCTTTATATTGAATTCTATCTTCTAAAGCCTTTTTTTCCCTTGATTTTTTTAAATCTTTTTACAGTAGGGGCACCTGGGTTGCTCAGTTGGTTAAGAGTCTGTCTTTGGCTCAGGTCATGATACCGGGGTCCTGGAATCCAGCCCAATATCATGCTTACTGCTCAGTGGGGGTCTGCTTCTCTCATTCCCTCTACCCTCTCTGCTGTTTGTGCTCACACTCTGTCTCTCAAATAAATAAAACCTTAAAAAAATGTTTACAGTAAGTGTACATAGTATTTTCTTTAATATTCTACTTGAAGTAAAAAGCAAGGTTTGATAGTAAGATATATATATGTGTGTGTGTATATATATATGTGTGTGTGTGTGTGTGTGTGTATGTGTGTGTGTGTGTGTGTGTATACACGTGTATATATACACATATATATATCTTACTATCAAACCTTGCTTTTTACTTACATACTTTCTTTTTACATATATATATGAATGATATATGTCCTATATATAATGTGTTAAAGTATGAATATGAAATAAACAGTTATGGTAGGAAAAACAACTATGCCACACCTTGGGATTGAATATTTATTCAGTTTCAGCATTATATTTAATTCTGAGCTTCTGAGCAGCCAGTGAAAAGGGAAATATAATTTTTGTCATCATATGAGCAGAAGAGCATTTCTTTTTTTGAATTTTAAAATGTATTAGCCTAATTCAGCTGTCCTAAAACTGTGAATGTGGAGCACTAATTCTGCTGAATACTAACAGGTATCCCGATTAAGTTTGAAGATAATGGGCTAAATAAGATAAACAGACTTCTCTTTTTCTTTTTTCTTTTGTTAAAAGTTTTTTTATTTCAATTCCAGTGTAGTTAACATACAGTGTTATATTAGTCTCAGGTGTACAGTATAGTGATTCAACAATTCTATACATTACTCAGTGTTCATCATGGTTAAGTGTACTCTTTATTTATTTTTTAAAAAGATTTTATTTACACAACCTGGCGATTCACAGACCTGTACCCCTGGGGATAAAAATATATGTTTATAAAAAATAAAATAAAAAAAAATAAAAAAAAAAGATTTTATTTATTTGAGAGAGAGAGAGAGAGATCACAAGTAGGCAGAGAGGCAGGAAGCGAGAGAGAGAGAGAGAGAGAGAGACAGACAGACAGACAGACAGCGGGAAGCAGGCTCCCTACCGAGCAGAGAGCCCAATGCAGGGCTCGATCCCAGGACCCTGGGGTCATGACCTGAGCCAAAAGCAGAGGCTTTAATCCACTAAGCCACCCAGGCGCCCCAAGTGTATTCTTTTATCCCCATCCCCTATTTCACCCATCCCTTCATCCACTTTCCCTCTGGCAACCATCCTTTTGTTCTCTATAGTTAAGAGTCTGTTTTTTGTTTTTTTTTTTAAAGATTTTATTTATTTATTTGACAGACAGAGATCACAAGTAGGCAGAGAGGTAGGCAGAGAGAGAGGAGGAAGCAGGCTCCCTGCTGAGCAGAGAGCCTGATGCAGGGCTTGATCCCAAGACCCTGAGATCATGACCTGAGCCGAAGGCAGAGGCTTAACCCTCTGAGCCACCCAGGTGCCCCAAGAGTCTGTTTTTTTGATTTATCTTTCTCTCACCCCCCTTTTTTGTTTTGCTTTTTAAATTCCACATATGAATGAAATCATGATATATATCTTTCTCTGACAGACTTATTTCACTTAGCATTATATACTGTCTTGCTCCATCCAAGATGTTGCAAATGGCAAGATTTCATTCTTTTTTTAATGGCTGAATATTTTTCCAGTGTGTATATATATATATATGTATATATATATACACCACATCTTCTTTATCCATTCATGTTTCAGTGGACTCTTGGTCTGCTTCCATAATTTGGCTATTGTAAGTAATGCTTCAGTAAACATTGGGGTGCATGCATCCTTTAGGCTTAGGGTTTTGTATTCTTTGGGTAAATACCCAGTAGTGCCATTACTGGATTATAGAGTAGTTTTATTTTTAATTTTTTGTGAAACGTCCATACTATTTTCTGGAGCAGTTGCACAGTTTGCATTCCCATCACCAGTGCAAGAGGATTCCTCTTTCTCCATATCCTTACCAATGTTGTTTCTTGTGTTGTTTTAGCCATTCTGATTAAGTGGGAGGTGATATTTTATTGTAGTTTTGATTTGCATTTCCCTGATGATGAGTGATCTTGAGCACCTTTTTGTATGTCTGTTAGCCATTGTATATCTTGTTTGAAGAAATGTCTGTTCAAGTCTTCTGCCCATTTTTAAGTTGGATTATTTATTTTTTGGGTGTTGAATTGTGTAAGTTCTTTATATATCTTGGATATTAACCCTTTATCAGTTATGTCATTTGCAAATATCTTCTCCCATTCAGTAGGTTGTCTTTTAGTTTTGTTGGTTGTTTCCTTCACTGTGAAGAAGCTTTTTATTTTGATGCAGTCAAATAGTTTATTTTTGCTTTTTTCCCTTTGCCTCAGGAGACTTATCTAGAAAAATGTTGTTATGGCCAATGTCAGAGAAATTGCTGCCTATGCTCTCTTTTAAGGTTTTGATGATTTCCTGTCTCACATTTAGGTCTCTTATTGATTTCGAATTTATTTTTGTGTATGGTGTAAGGAAGTGGTCCAGTTTCATTCTTTTGCATGTAGCTGTCCAGTTTTCCCAACACCTTTGTTGAAGAGACTGTCTATCACTCGTTGCATATTCTTGTCTCTTTTGTTATAAATTAATTGACCATATAATTGTGGGTTTGTTTCTGGGTTTTCTGTTCTGTTCCATTGATCTATGTGTCTGTTTTTGTGCCAGTACCATACTGTTTTGATTAGTACAGCTTTGTACTATGACTGGAGGTCTGGAATTGTGATACCTCAAGGTTTGTTTTTCTTTTTCAAGATTGTTTTGGCTATTTGGGGTCCCCATACAAGTTTTAGGATTATTCATTGTAGTTCTGTGAAAAATGACATTGGTATTTTGCTAGGTGTAGTATTAAATCTGTAGCTTGCTTCTTTCATCAGTGTTTTAGAGTATACTTACCAGTTCCAGTAGTTTTTTGGTGGAGTCTCTTGGGTTTTCTACAGAGTATCATGCCATCTGCAAATAATGAAAGTTTTACTTCTTTACTAATTTGGATGTCTTTTTGTTGTCATAAAGAAACTTCTTACATGTTTTCTCATAACCTTAAGTATTCTTAACACGTATCTTGACTTTCTAAGAGAAAGATAGTTTCCTTAATTCATTTTGCCATTAAATGCTTTTAAAGTAAATATTAAGCTTTGCAAAGTGCTGGCCTAAGTCCGTGAACAACTTGATGGATTATGTCTTCAGTAACATTTTTGCAGAAGATATCACAATTGCTTTTTATTTGACCTTTCCTTATGTTGATTTAACTTTTCTTTGAAACACAATCCAGGGGAAGGCTAACTTCTTCCAAGAAATCTAGATTCTCCCTATCCATCTGGAGTTGCTGCTTTTGAAAAGCACATGCAGGAATGCTTTAGGGGCTAAGTATTTCTGTTGTCTGCCTGCCTGCTGACCTGGCAGTAGGTCTAGAAGTCTCTCAGAGGCACAGTCATTCTAGACAGGCTGATTATATTTTTCCTAGTGTAACCTGACTCTCCAGGACCCACACCTACTAAGGCTACCACTGTTTGAATATGTAGCAAGGGCCTGAGTGCTCCACCTTCTCCCCAGGTACCTGCTGGGACTAATTATTTTGAAAACACTAGTAACAGCATGCTTCCAATTTAAACCCCAGATGTAAGCTCTTTTGGTCTTCTTTGCTGCTCTTCAGACTGTTTGTCACATACTTCTTATACCTTAATCAGCTCTCCCATTTCTCCTCTCCTGTTCTAAACATGTCTATTTGCTCTTTAGAACACTTGTTTATGCCAAATAAATTATCCTCTGTTACATTAGCCTCTGCTTGTTAACTTCCATCTCTTCATTTAATGTTTCATTTAATATTTCTTCTACCCCCTGGCCTTAACTTGTCTGAGGTACATCTTTCAGTTGTTGCTTCTTTTTTTCTGAAATACCTTGTGGGCCCAAGGTTGGGCAAGACTGGTCAGCCTTCTCCATTTTCAGTGGTATATCCAGACTTTTATTCCTCCATTCTTTCAATTATCAGCAAGTAAGAACAACTTAAAATAAAATTCCGTTCTTTTGGGTCTCACGCCTTTTAACTTTCTTACTCATTCCTGTCAATTTTCTCTCATTTGAAAATTTTGGTACCTGGTATCATCTTTTCACCCCCATTCTTGCCATTATTCATTTGGTAGCATAGCCTATTCATCTGTAATTTCCTCAGCTTGAATCCATTTGGACTTTATTTTTATATGTACTCCGTGAAGTACAGCTCCATTCTTGGTGATCCACTGATGGGGAAGCAGTGACAGTAACTTGACCATTTGAGGGAATGATGCATTTTAAAGTATATAACCCTCCCCATAAATTGATTGGGTCTAAGAAGATAAGGGCTGATAAAAATTCTCAGGAATGTTTAAAATGTTTTGTGTTTAATATGTTTTAAAAATTTTAACTTTAGGGACGCTTGGGTGGCTTAGTTGGTTAAGCAGCTGCCTTCGGCTCAGGTCATGATCCCAGCGTCCTGGGATCGAGTCCCACATCGGGCTCCTTGCTCGTCAGGGAGCCTGCTTCTCCCTCTGCCTCTGCCTGCCATTCTGTCTGCCTGTGCTCGCTCTCTCTCCCTCTCTCTCTCTGACAAATAAATAAATAAAATCTTTAAAAAAAATTTTTTTTAACTTTATAGGAATGAATGAGAATTGTACTTGAAATGGTGATATCTGGCTATATTATAATCTTGATTCAAAGAGAGGGGTTAGCTCTTTTGCTAACTGTAGTGTGGTAGAAAGAGCATTGGATAATTTGAAGTCCAGCCATTTGCCAGTTGGTTACTTTCTCTTTTTTCCTACTGCAAAGTGGAGAGTAATAACTAATTCAGGAAGTTGTTGGGCTAATAAAATGCAGTAATTCCATATAAGTGTATGTGTGTTTTGTAAACATTGATGTTTAAGATCTAATAAAAATTAGAGAACTATTCTCTCCTAAGGTAGGTCATAAGATTGCACTTCAACATCACATTGTCTGCATAAAAAACTTTATCGATACCCTGTGTGTTTTTATAGGAAAATAAATTCTTTTAAAAAAGTATTTGTTATTTGTGGTACTTTAATCTGAATGATAATTGTTGGGGTTAGGAGACTCCAGTGAACATTATTCTGTGTAGTTATTGTAAGTCTAAGGAAAAGTAATTTATTTCTTAGGATCCTTCACTTGAACTATACTATTAATATTATCTTTTTAATGTTTAATCTACAGGTATATGATGTTGATTGATGGCACAAATGAAGTTTTTATGATTGATAGAGATAATTCAGTGTTTCATGTTTCAAATCTGGAATTTCCATTTCGTAAAGATCTCCGTATACATTTATCAAATACTCTCTTGGATGGGGTAAGTCATATATATATATATATATATATATATATATATTTTAAGTTAGACACTGCTATTTTTCTTTTTCCTGCAAGTAAAAGAAATTTTTTTTTTTTTTCAGAGTAGGGAGGGTCAGAGGGGAAGGGAGACAAAGAATCTTAAGCAGGATCCAGTCAAGCGTGGGCTCGAAGTGGGGCCCAATTGCAAGCCTGAGATCATGACCCGAGCCGAAATCAGGAGTTGGACACTAAACCGACTAAAGGCTCCCCTAAATGTGTATTTTTATTAAGTCAATGGGAAACTTATAATCTAGTTTTTTAAAGAATTTTCTGAGGTATAATTGATATAAAAAGAAAATAATCCAGTTTCTTATTAGGATGTTAAATTTTATTTATCTCTTACCTTCAGTTACTCTCACTTGATTATTGTCTTGGCTATGGGAATAAGTGAACAAAATTAAATCTTAATATTTTTTTCTCCTTGTGGTTGAAAAAAAATAGTTCTTGTTGAAAAAGACTACTTTTATTTTATTCTTTTACTTGTCAATTGAATTTTAATTATATGATACAACATATCACATTTTCCCTCGGCTTTTCAGCTATATGAACTAATATAGTTCTTGTTTAAAGAGAATTATGTCTTTGACATCAACCACTATACTTTTACATTTGAATTTTAAAAGCTGGTAAGAATTTTCCATTTTTTTTTCTTTAAAGATTTTATTTATTTATTTGACATAGAGAGAGATAGCCAGAGAGGGAACATAAATAGGGGGAATGGGAGAGGGAGAAGCAGGCTTCCTGCTGAGCAGGGAGCCCGATATAGGGCTTGATCCCAGGACTCTGGGATCATGACCTGAGTTGAAGGCAGATGCTTAATGACTTAGCCACCAGGCATCCCTGGATTTTCCCATTTCAGAAAATATATTTAATAATCATAAAATTACTTGATTAAAAATATTTTAACTTTCTCCCATATAAGCAGCTTTCTTCTTCCCAATTCTGAGAATATCTGTTCATTGTAAATAAAAATTAAAATAATATAGAATATTAGGAAAAAGCTGGTGAAAATCACCAGAACTACTATTGGAGTAACTTTTATTATCATTTTGATGAACATTATTCCAGACTTTTCTCTGTGACACAGTATTCAATCTTACGTCTATTCCTGTGGAAAGTAATATTCATATTAATAATAGAAACTTAGAACGTAGATTCTTTAGTGTAGTTGGGATCCTTTATAATCCAATAAGATTCTAAATAATCGTGGAACCTCTGCCTCTTTGAAAGTGAGTCCTCTGGTGAAATATGTATACACGTGTGTAGTTAAATATTTTGTATGAAAAGAACCAAATGGTACATGTGTTTTGTAACTTGTCTTTTTCTCCTCATGTAGCAATTTGATTTGGACGTCTTTCTCACATAAATGTCTGAATGGTATAACATTGCATATGTAAACACCATAATTACTGGGGTATCCAAACTATCTTGACTGTGAAAATTGTAGTAGATGCTCTTTAAAAATATGACCCATCTCAGTAACCCAACCTCAACCTAGTGAATGAGACTCTCCCAGGGACCAGAGTCATCTGTACTTTTAATAAGTGCCCAAATAATCAGCCAAGTTTAAGAAATAGTTCTGTAATTTATTTAAACAGTCCTCTTTTGGTGAACATTTTTTTTTAGGTTTTTATTTTTATTTTTTTTTAATTGGAAGACACTTAAATGCATATCCTTATACATTTTTCCTTTTACAATTGGCAGTTTTTTTTTAAACATTAAAATTTTTTTTTTTAAATTTAGTTAATGTATAATGTATCATTGGTTTCAGAGGTACAGGTCTGTGATTCATCAGTCTTATATGATACCCAGTGGTCATTACATCACATGCCCTCCTTAGTGTCCATCACCCAGTTACTGCATCCCTCCTCCGCTCCCCCTTACAGGGATCCACAGTTTGTTTCCTATGACTAAGAGTCTCTTATGGTTTGCCTCCCTGTCTGGTTTTGTCTTGTTTTTTTGCACTCTTCTCCTATGATCCTCTGTTTTGTTTCTTAAATTCCACATATCAATGAGATGATATGATAATTGTCTTTCTCTGACTTATTTTGCTTAGCGTAATACCCTCTAGTTCCATCCACGTCATTGCAAATGGCAAGATTTCATTTTTTTTTTGATAGCTGAGTAGTATTCCATTGTATATATATACCACATCTTCTTTATCCATTCATCTGTTGATGGACATTTAGGCCCTTTCCATAGTTTGGCTATTGTGGACATTGCTGCTGTAAACACTGGGGTGCATGGTGTCCCTTCGGGTCACTACATTTTTATCTTTGGGGTAAATACCCCCAGTAATGCAGTTGCTGGGATGTAGGGTGGCTCTATTTTCAATTTTTGGAGGAACCTCCATACTGTTTTCCAGAGCGGCTGCACCAGCTTGCATTCCCACCATTGGTGTAAGAGGGTTCCCCTTGCTTTGTGTCCTCACCAACATCTGTCATTTTCTGACTTGTTAATTTTAGCCATTCTGGCTGGTGTGAGGTGTTTTCTCATTGTGCTTTTGATTTGTATTTCCCTGGTGCTGAGGGATGTTTAGCACCTTTTCGTGTGCCTGTTGGCCGTTTGGATGTTTGCTTTGAAGAAGTGTCTGTTCATGCCTTATGCCCATTTCTTGATTGGATTATTTGTTCTTTGGGTGTTGAGTTTGATAAGTTATTTATAGATATTGGGTATTAACCCTTTATCTGATATATCATTTGCAAATATCTTCTCCCTTTCTGTCGGTTGTCTTTTGATTTTATCAACTGTTTCCTTTTATTTTGGGGCACCTGGGTGGTCCAGTGGGTTAAGCCTCTGCCTTCGGCTCAGGTCATGATCTCAGGGGCCTGAGATCGAGCCCCGCATTGGGCTCTCTGCTCAGCAGGGAGCCTGCTTCCCCCCCTTCTTTCTGCCTGCCTCTCTGCCTACTTGTGATCTCTATCAAATAAATAAATAAAATCTTTAAAAAAAAAAGCTTTTTATTTTGATGAAGTCCCAATAGTTCATTTTTGCCTTTGTTTCCCTTGTCTTTGGAGATGTGTCTAACAAGAAGTTGCTGTGGCCGAGGTTACAGAGGTTGCTGCCTATGTTCTTCTCTAGGATTTTGATGGATTCCTGTATCACTATTAGGTCTTTTATCCATTGTGAATCTATTTTTGTGTATGGTGTAGGGAAATAGTACAGTTTCATTCTTTTGCTTGTGGCTGCCCAATTTTCCCAGCACCAGTTATTGAAGAGACTGTCTTTTCCATTGGCTATTCTTTCCTGCTTTGTTGAAGATTAGTTGCCCACAGAGTTGAGGGTCCATTTCTGGGTTCTCTGTTCTGTTCCATTGATCTGTGTGTCTTTTTTTGGTGCCAGTACCATGATGTCTTGATGATTGCAGCTTTGTAATAGAGCTTGAAGTCAGGCATTGTGATGCCCCCAGTTTTGGTTTTCTTTTTTAACATTCCTCTGGCTATTCAAGGTCTTTTCTGGTTCCATACAAATTTTAGGATTATTTGTTCCAGTTCTGTGAAAAATATCGATGATATTTTGATATGGATTGCATTGAATGTATAGATTGCTCTAGGTAGCATAGCTATTTTAACAATATTTGTTCTTCCAATCCATGAGCATGGAATGTTTTTCCATTTCTTTGTGTCTTCCTCCATATCTTTCATGAGTGTTCTATAGTTCTCTGAGTACATGTCCTTTGCTCCTTGGGTTAGGTTTATTCCTAGGTATCTTATGGTTTTGGATGCAATTGTAAGTGGGATTGATTCCTTAATTCCTCGTTCTTGTGTCTCATTGTTAGTGTATAGAAACGCAAGTGATTTCTGTGCATTGATTTTATATTCTGCCACTTTGCTGAGTTCCTATATGAGTTATAGCCATTTTGGTTGTGGAGGCTTTGGGTTTTCCACATAGAGTATCATGTCATCTGCAAAGAGTGAGAATTTGACTTCTTCTTTGCTGATTTGAATGCCTCTTATTTTTTATTTTTTTGTCTGATTGGTGAGACTAGGACTTCTAGTACTATGTTGAACAGCAGTGGTGATAGTAGACATCCCTGCTGTGTTCTTGACTTTAGGGGAAAAGCTCTCCATTTTTTTGCATTGAGAATGATATTCACTGTGGGATTTTCATAGATGGCTTTTATGATATTGAGGTATGTTACCTCTATCCCTACACTCTGAAGAGTTTTAATCAAAAAAGGATGCTGTACTTTGTCAAATGCTTTTTCTGCATCTATTGAGAGGATCATATGGTTCTTGTCCTTTCTTTTATTTATGTGGTGTATCACATTGATTGATTTACGGATGTTGAACCTTTGTAGCCCAGGAATAAATCCCACGTGGTCACAGTGAATAATCCTTTTAATGCACCATTGGTCCTATTGTCTAGTATGTTGGTGAGAATTTTTCCATATATGTTCATCAGGGGTATTGGTCTGAAATTCTTTTTGGTGAGGTCGTTATCTGGTTTTGGAATCAAGGAAATACTGGCCTTACAGAAAGAATTTGGAAGTTTTCTTTCCATTTTGATTTTTGACACTGCTTCAGAAGAGTTTTTAATTCTTCTTTAAATGTTTGGTAGAATTCCCCTGGGAAGCTCTCTGTCCCCGGGTTCTTGTTTGTTGGGAGATTTTTGATGACTGCTTCAATTTCCTTGCTGATTATGGGTCTGTTCAGGTTTTCTATTTCTTTCTTTTTCAGTTTTGGTAGTTTATATATCTCTAGGAATGCATCCATTTCTTCCAGTTTGCCTAATTTGTCGACATATTGTTGCTGATAATATGGTCTTATCATTGTTTGTATTTCTTTGGTGTTAGTTGTGATCTCTCTTTCATTCATGATTTTATTTGGGTCTTTTCTCTTTTCTTTTTGATAAGTCTGGCCAGGGGTTAATCAGTCTTACTAATTCTTTCAAAGAACTAGATCCCAGTTTCATTGGTCTTTTCTACTGGTCTTTTTGTTTCTATTTCATTGATTTCTGTTCTAATCTATTATTTTTCTTCTCCTGCTGGGTCTAGGCTTTATTTGTTGTTCTTTCTCTAGGTCCTTCAGGTGGAAGGTTAGGTTGTGTAGTTGAGATCTTTCTTGTTTCTTGAGAAAGGCTTGTAGTGCTATATATTTCCCTCTTAGGGCCGCCGTTGATGCATCCCAAAGATTTTGAACAGTTGTGTTTCATTTTCATTTGTTTCCATGAATTTTTAAAATTCTTGTTTAATTTCCTGGTTGACGCATTCATTCTTTAGTAGGATTCTCTTTATCGTCCGTGTATTTGAGTTCTTTCCAAGTTTCCTGTTGAGTTCCAGTTTCAAAGCATCGTAGTCTGAAAATATACAGGAAATGATCCCAATTTTGGTACTGGTTGAGACCTGATTTGTGACCCAGGATGTGATGTATTCTGGAGAATGTTCCATTTGTGTTCAAGAAGAATGTGTATTCTGTTCCTTTGGGGTGGAATGTTCTGAATATATCTGTAACATCCATGTGGTCCTTAGTGTGCCCTCAGAGAAAAGCAGTTCAATGATCTGTCTTTTGTAGTGAGCGAGTGTTACAGTCCCCTACTATTATTGTATTATCATTGATGTGTCTCTGGTTTTGTTATTAATTGGTTTATATAATTGGCTGCTTCCATGTTAGGGACATCAGTATTTATAATTGTTTGATCTTCTTGTTTGATAGACCCTTTAAGTATGATATAGTGTCCTTCCTCATCTCTTAGTCCAGTCTTTGGTTTTTAAAATCATGTTTGTGTGATATAAGGATTGCCACCTGAGCTTTCTTTTGATGTTCATTAGCATGATAAATGGTTTTCCACCCCCTGACTTTCAATCTGGAGGTGTCTTTGGGTCTAAAGGGAGCCTTTTGCAGACAGCATATTGATGGGTCTTGGTTTTTTTTTTTTTTTTTTTAAATCCAATCTGATGCCCTGTGTCTTTTGATTGGGGCATTTAACACATTCTGTGTAACTGTTGAAAGATATGAATTTAGTGCCATTGTATTGCCTGGAGGTGACTGTTACTGTATACTGTCTCTGTCCTTTTTGGTCTATGTTACTTTTGGGCTCTCTCTTTGTTTAGAGGACCCCTTTCAGTATTTCTTGTATGGCTGGTTTAGTGATCACAAATTCTTTTAGTTTCTGTTTGTCCTGGAAGCTTTTTATCACTCCTTCTATTTTGAATGATATCCTAGCTGGATTAAGTATTCCTGGCTGCATATTTTTCTCATTTAGCATCCTGAATGTATCGTGCCAGTCGTTTCTGGCCTGCCAGGTCTCTGCGGATACGATTGGTCTGCTGCCAATCTAATGTTTCTACCCTTGTAGGTTACAGACCTTTTGTCCCGAGCTGCTTTCAGGATTTTCTCTTTGTCTCTGAGATTCGTAAGTTTCACTATTATATGTTGGGGTGTTAACCCATTTTTATTGATTTGGGGGGGGTTGGATCTCTGTGCCTCCTGGATTTTGATGCCTGTTTCCTTTCCCAGATTAGGGAAGTTCTCTGTTATGATTTGTTCCAATATGTTTTCCTCTCCTTTCTCTCTTTTCCCTTTTTCCTGGGATCTCAGTTATTTCAATATTGTTTCAGTTTATGGTATCACCTATCTCTCGAATTCTCTCATGATCCAGTAGTTGTACATCTCTCTTTTTCTCAGCTTCTTTATTCTCCAATCGTTTGGTCTTCTATATCACTAATTCTGTCTTTTGCCTCATTTATCCTAGCAATTAGAACTTCCTTTTATAATTGCATCTCATTAATAGCCCTTTTGATGAGACTTGGTCAGATTTTAGGTGTTTTATTTCTCTAGAAAGGGATTCTCTATTGTCTTCTCTGCCTTTTTAATCCCAGCTTGTATCTTTATAATTGTTATTTTGAACTCCTGTTCTGACATCTTATTAATGTCATACTGATTAGATCCCTGGCAGCTGGTACTGCGTCTTGTTCTCTTTTTTGAGGTGAGTTTTTCCATCTTAGCATTCTGTCTTTTGAAGAATACCCGAACAAGAGAATAAAATACCAAAATGGCAACAATGACCCCAGAGAAATATACACTAAAGAAAGCAGAAGACATGTGGAACTTGGAGGAAAAAAAAAAAGGAAAAATAAAAGAGAATATAATCAGGTGAGCAGAATAGAGCAATACACTGAATTCCATGTGTATTTTGGTTTGTTTTTTTAAAAACTGGATCCCAAAATTGTAAAGAAAGAAAAACTGATGTATTTATGAAAATAAAATTAAATACAATGAAAGGATGGAAAGTAATTATCAACATGGAAATTTAAAGATAGGAAAAAACAAAAGAGGAGCAAAAAACGTAACCACAACAGAATGGAAGGGATAGAAACAGACAAATGAAGAGAACAGAGCAACACACTATTTCCTGTGTGTATTTTGGTCAGTTAGAAGAAATGATAATTCAAAATTATGAAGAAAGAAAAACATGCATACAAAAATAAAATTAAATACATTGAATGAATAGCATGTAATTGTAGAGATGAAGATAAAAAAAGACTTTAAGTAAACAAGAGAAAAACAAAAAAAAAAAGGAAGAAGAAAATAAAAAACAACAAAATGGAGACTATGATCAGGCAGGTGAACAGAACAGAGCCATACACTAGATTTTGGGTGTATTTTGTTCTGTTAGAATTCCAAAATTGTAGAGAAAGAAAAACAAACATATGTGTACAAAAATAAGATTAAGTACAATGAAGTGATAGAATGTAAATACTAAAATAAAAATTAAAAAAGGTTTAAAAGAGAATTGATATAATAAGAGATTGGTTAAAAAGAAATAAGAAAAATTTAAAGTTGAGAGACTAAAGAATCATAGGAGAAAAACCATGAGTTCTATGTGCTGTATTCCCCTAGCACTGGAGTTTTGCAGTTCTCATTGATCGGTAAAGTAGGTCTTGGCTGGATGTTCTTGCTGATCTTCTTGGGGAGGGGCTTGTTGCTTTGATTCTCAAGTGCGTTTACCCTAGGCGAAATTGTATCACTCTTGCCAAGGGGCCTGGCTAAGCAGTGTTCAGGTTTGCTGTCTTTGGCTTTTGTTCCCTGAAGGCTTTCCATCCGGCTTTAGAGGATGAGAATGGAAATGGCATCCTCCCAATCTCTGCCCTGGAGTGGAAAGCCCAGGGCCCCAGTCCTTAGTGTGCTCTCAGAGAAAAGCAGTCAATCGACTTCTGTCTCCCTGGTCTCCTTCTGCACTCCGTGCTCACCTGGCCTATGACCCAGTGTTTCTGTCTCAGGCACATGACCCTGTTTTCTGGTCTCCAAATCCTGTAGACAACTGCAGCGTGCTCCCATGCCACTCTGCCCAGTGGTGGTGGGGTCTTGCTGGTTTTCCCTCTTGGTGAGCCCCTGCTAGGAGAGTAGTCACCTGACTCTGCCACAGTTTGTGGCTTATGGCAACCCAGAGCTGAGAGTCCACTCCTGGGCTCAGTCTTTGCAGCCCGCTTCACCACTCTGATGCATGGGAGCTCAGCCACACTCAGGCACCCCCTGGACTTCCTGTGACCCGGCGGAATCTTGAGGCCACATTGTCCCAGCTACAGTTCTGCCTCTGCTTAGCCACCTGAGTGACGTCTCTCACTGGAACAGACTTCTAGAAGTTCCAGTTTTGTGCTCTGCTGCTTTATCACTTGCTGGTAGCCAGCTGATGGAGGCTCCCTTCCCCCGCAGTCTTTCTTACATTTTGCCTCAGATTCACTTCTCTGCTTCTCCTACCTTGAAAAAAGTGGTTGCTTTTCTCTTTGTAGAGTTGCAACTATTCTTTTCTTCCATCTCTGGTTGAGTTTTCAGCTGTTCAGAATGATTTGATATCTATCTAGCTGAATTCATGGGACCAGTCGAAATTAAGTTCTCCTAGTCCTCTGGTATCTCAGACTCCTCCACAATTGTGCAATTTTTATAATTAAGAAGATTCTTAGAGGTGAGATTATAATATGTATTAAGAATCCTTTGATTGCAAGTAACTGAAATCCAACTTAATGTAACTGAGGAAAAACTTGATTGGAACAAATAATTGTTTCAGCTTGGCCTGATTCAGGCTGGATCTGGGGCCTCAAAGGATACTGGCCAGGCTCTGTCATTCTCTTTCTTTGCTTTACTTGTCTGTTTGGTCTCATTCTTCATGAAGTCTCTTTCACATGAGAGGCAAGTTGCGTTGTATTGCAAGCAGAAAGAGAACTTTTTCTTCCAACGTCCATATGTCAATCCCAGGGAAGACTCCAAAGGGCCTTGCAAGAGTTACATATCAATGGAAGAATAACATGGAAGGCCAGGCGTTCATTGGTAGTACTACAGTTTGGAGTGCAAGAGGAGTAGTGCTCCTAAGGAGGGGGTGGTAATAGGCTCTACCTTGTTAAGTATGCTATGTTTGAGGGTGTGCTCATTGTAAATATTGACAGGTATAATTGGTATCCTTTTTCACAGAAAGTTTGAACCTGTGCACAAGTCTACCAATCATATTTAAAGGATTTGTATATTCTCTTAAATGCTGTGTTTTGAAAATTGAATATTTTCTAATTTGATGAAGGAAGAAATTCCTTTCTATTTTATGGGACAGTGTAGCATAGTAGTTAAGAGCTCTGACTGTAACTGTTGGTGCCTTTCTGGCTTCATCAGTTAGTATGTGAGGGATTTAAAAATTTATTCAGTTTTTCATCTGTAGTGAAGGGAGGCTATGGACAGTACTTAGATTTTGGTGCTGTTGTGAAGGTAAAGTTGGATAGTTTAATAAGTGCTGGTAATAGTGTCTGACACATAGTAAAGAAATGTTTATTCTTTTTGCATTTAGGTGAATTGTTAATGAGGTTTAACATTTTATCACTTCTGTATGAGTTACTGTATTTATTCTGTGAATTGCTGGTTCATATACTTTATATGTTTTTCTATATTTGGTGTTCATTTTTTTCTTACTGATTTATAAGAAATTTTTGTCTATTAGGGTATTACTTCATGACACATATTTTGAAAAAATGTATTTTTTTGTGGCACAAGTTTAAATTTATATAGATAAATTTATGTAGGTTAGATTATGAGCATAGATTTTAATATCTGGCTTTTGTGCCATTTTAAGAAATTTTTACTTATTTTTGTTCCTGTTGTTTATATTTTTATTTTAGAATTATTATAGTACTCACCTATATTTCCTTCTAGTACTTCTACAGTTTTATTTGTATATTTAAGTATTTGATCTATCTGAAATACATTTTGATTTTTTTTTCAAAGATTTTATTTATTTATTTGACAGACCGAGATCACAAGTAGGCAGAGAGACAGGCAGAGAGGGAGAAGGAAGCAGGCTACCTGTCGAGCAGAGAGCCTGATATGGGGCCTGATCCCAGGACCCTGGGATCATGACCCGAGGCAAAGGCAGAGACTTTAACCCACTGAGCCACCCAGGTGCCCCAGAAATACATTTTGATAAAAGGAGTAGATAAGGGTATGAGTTTATTTATTTTCAACTGTCTAAAGTGTTTTCTCACACCATTTAGCTAATCTAGTTTTCTTTTTTCTTTTTTTAAAGATTTTATTTATTTGACAGAGAGAGATCACAAGTGGGCAGAGAGGCAGGCAGAGAGAGAGAGAGAGAGGAGGAAGCAGGCTCCCTGCGGAGCAGAGAGCCTGATGTGGGACTCGATCGCAGGACCCTGAGATCATGACCTGAGCTGAAGGCAGAGGCTTAACCCACTGAGCCACCCAGGTGCCCCTCTAGTTTTCTTTTTTCTTTTTTTCTTTTTCTTTTCTTTTCTTTTCTTTTTTTTAAAATTTATTTATTTGAGAGAGAGAGAGAGAGAGAGATCACAAGTAGGCAGGGAGGCAGGCAGAGAGAGAGGGGGAAGCAGGCTCCCTGCTGAGCAGAGAGCCCGATGCGGGACTCGATCCCAGGACCCTGAGATCATGACCTGGGCCGAAGGCAGAGGCTTAAGCCACTGAGCCACCCAGGCGCCCCTAGTTTTCTTTTTTAATTGGATATATAATTTGTATTATACAGTGGATTCCCTTATCTATCTTTTTTTTTTCTTGATTTGTTTTCTCATTCCATTAGTATTTTGGTCTTTCAGTGGTAGTTTTAGATTGATTTTAATACTTTGACTTAAGCATACAGTTTAATGTTTGGCAGTCCAAGTGTACCCAATTTCCTGGCTATTCTGAGGTTTGCCACTTAGATTTTTCTCTCTTTAGCTTTTGGGTGAATAGGCTATTTGATTAAGAAGTTAGGCTCCACTTCATGTGCAGATCTATACAATAATAAGCTTATACATTTCTCTGCAGAGTAATCTCTGGTAGCCTTGCCTTCAGACCATTCATCTTTCTCTTTGCTGTTTTTGGTTGTATGGTTTATCTCTTTGCCACACATTCCCTGCTTTTCTTTGGAGGAAAAAGGGACTCTACATCTTTGTTATAACTTCTCACAAATGCAGGTTTCCTTTCTACAGAGATACTAATTACATTTTTAAAATTTCTAACTTTTTAAAAAATTTCTAAACTTTCTTCAACGTTAAATGTTTTTCATGAGCCAGATTGAATTACAAGTGGCTAATAATTCTCTGGAATTTGTATGAGAATGCTTTCTTGCCTTAAGATGAAATTTGCTCATCTATTTCTGGTTTTTATCCACTGTTGGATAGGAAATGAGTTGTGAATATTTACTTAAATTCTCAATGATAGGATGATCTTAATGAAAATCGCATGCATAAAATATATCTTTTTTTAACAGAGGGAATATCACTTTCCAGGTGAATTTTTTTTTCCAAGTGAATGCTTATGGTCCCATCCCATGACCTTTGTTTTTTATTTACCAGCCAGATTTTGGAGTATGCAGACCAGAAAATGGAAAACTGATGGGAGAATAGGATGTTTGAACTAGTCATTTCTGAGGTATAGTTTGTGGTGATGAGAAGGTTCAGGATGTGATCTAGGGAGGGTGAGAGGTTGAAGTCATGTGCAGAAGGGCAGTGGAAGGAAGATCAAATATTAGGTGGTTCCTAGTGAGTGATGGTAGGCATCCAGATTGAAAGGATGATTACGAACCAGGTTGTAAAGATTAGAAAGGAACAAAGAAAGTAGTGTAGTTGGATGTAGTGGCAGAGACTGAGCAGAGTAAATGTAGTCACAAAACAGAGTGCTGTGTGTTCTGGGGCTGTAGTAAAATGTAATTTTGTAATGAAATGATATGTACATATACATAAACATTTGGAACATATATTGTATGTGTGTGTGTGTGTGTGTGTGTGTGTGTGTGTGTGTTTGCACAGCACACACCCCCTTGTGGTTGACAGAGTTCACTGTGTAAGGTTAGAAGCGTTGTGCATTGCACATCTCCAGGGTGCGCCATTCTCATAGTTGGTGTGACTGTCACCCCTGGAGTTGCACTGTTTATAAACTGTGCAGCCTGTGTGGCAGCTGTGGCACTGAGTTCACAGGATCAGCAAGAACATTTTTGTTGTTGTTACCCTCATTTAAGATAGAGTTTTTTAGTTTATAATCAGTAAAATAAAAGGAAGAAAAAGACTCCTAAGTTAAAGCATTTGCCACAGCTTAGCATAGTTTATCATTGAACTAATAATTTTTGAATGCCTTTCATGTTCAAGTTGCTGTGCCAGGAGTGCAGAGTGTTGAAAAAAGGCCTCACCCTTGAGACTTTTTACTTAATTTGGTGGTGGTGGAGAAAAATTGATAGTGATGGAGCAGACCTTGAAATAAAACAATAACTTGGCGATTGGTATTTTAAAAGTCCAGTGGTGGTTTAGAGGAGAAATACATTAAATCTATTTAGTTTGGAATGAAAGATGTTTTATAGAGGAATTGGCATTAGATAGGGAAAGATTTCTTTAGAAAGAGATTTTTGTTGGGCACGGCCTGAGGGCATTCCAGGTAGGAAATAATGCTTAAAAATTAGATGTTTAACCATCTGCAGATTTAACTGAGCAATACTATTTATTTTCACCCCGAACTTGGACAAATGAAAGCTGCATAATAGACTCTTGTGAAGTTTTAAAATAGCAATATGATTCATGATGTCAGTTTACTTGGACCAGAATTATAGTTGCCATATCTCTTTTTCCAGTTAGTTAATTAAAACAGTCCTCTGTAGTTTCCTGTTTCTTCTGCATTTTCATTTGCAAATTGTTTTTGTAAAATTCCAAATCCAAGAATAACTCAAACTACCTAATTGTCTGGCTGTCAGATGTGAGCATTGAAGCTTTTGTTTTGCTCTCTAAATTATGTTCTTTGACCCACAAAATGTGGAAAATAGGAGTTGAGAAATATGGCATTAATTTATTTGAAACAATCAGTGAAATTCAATTGATTTTATATTGAGGCCAAGAGGAGAATATAGCAGTTAATCACCAAAGGTAATAGCAAGAATCTTGGAAAAATGGCATGCCTTTTCAGCGTTAATGTTTTTTTGTAAAGGAATATGCATACTCGTTAAAATTTTAGAAAGTCTGTATGTCATAAAGTAGAAAAATTCAACTGTTAAGAAGAGGTTACATTTTAACATTTTGTTGTATTTTCTTTCAGTCATTCTGTTGTGCCTATGGGTATAGAATGTGTATAATCAATATGTATATGGCTGACATTTTATATATGCTGTGTATCTAGGTTCCATCATTTCCCTTCATTCTGAAGAACTGATTTTAGGACTTAAAAAAAAATTTAATTTAATTTTTAAAAATTGAAATATAATTTAGGTACTCTAAAATTCATCACTTTAAGCTGTATAATTTGGTAGTCTTTAGTATATTCACAAGATTGTACAACTATTACCGCTCTCTAATTCTAGAACATTTCATCACCTGGGTGAACTATAGTTAGAATCAAGCGGGCCTTAGTTGAAAGGATTTCGAGGAATGGGTTACCTTTGAGATGAGCTTTGAAGGTCTACAGGTTTCCAGAGAAGAGTTAATTACTTCCTCTCATTAAAACCCTTCAGTGGTTCCCCATTGCCCATAGCATGAAACCCAAACTACTAAACATGGTATTCTTTATATCTGGGCCATGCCCATGTTTTTAGCATTGTCTTTCATTGTGACCCTTGAACCATAAGCTCCATCTATAATGAGCTTTGGACAGTTTACTCAAAACCACCATTTTTTATGCCTTTGTAATACTATTTGGCTCATTTATCATCCTGCTAGGAAATATCCACTTGTATCTTTCAGGATCTGACTAAGGGGTCACAACACCTTATTATCAAACCTTTCTCTTATTCTTCAGTTAGAAATAACTACTCTTTGTTAAGCTTATATCATATGTTCTTATTTGGCTGAAATAGTGTAGGTTTATATCTGTTGTTTTGGTGTATTTATTAATAGGAATCTGTTTCATTCTCAGAAGTATTCTTATATAGACCGTAAGCTGCATGGTTACTCTATCTATATAGCCATCTATCGTTAAAACTAGAACTCTTCTTTGGACCCAGCTACTTATGTATTTTCTTCTTCCTGGGACTCTCCTTTGAAGGTAGGGACTGTATGCCTAATTTCTCTAGCAGTTAGAGCTATATCTAATACATAGTTTGGGCTCAGGAAATATTGGATGGATAGGTAGAAAGGTGGGTACCTGGGTACTTCGAAAAAAAAAAAAAAAAAGAAAATGGAATATAAAAGTACAGAAGATGCAAGCTGGTTCAGCCACTCTGGAAAACAGTATAGAGGTTCCTCCAAAAGTTGAAAATAGAGCTACCCTATGACCCAGCAATAGCGCTACTGTGTATTTACCCTAAAGATACAAATGTAGTGATCCGAAGGGGCATGTGCACCCAAATGTTTATAGCAGCAATGTCAACAATAGCCAAACTATGGAAAGAACCTAGATGTCCATCAACAGATGAATGTATAAAGAACAAGTGGTATAAATATACAATGGAATACTATGCAGCCATCAAAAGAAATGAACTCTTGCCATTTGTGATGATATGGGTAGAACTAGAGGGTATTATGCTGACTGAACTAAGTCAATCAGAGAAAGACAATTATCATATGATCTCTCTGCTATGAGGAATTTGAGAGGCAGGGCAGGGGGTTGTGGGGGGTAGGAAAGGAAAAAGTGAAACGAGATGGGATTGGGAGGGACAAAAACCATAAGAGACTCTTAATTCCAGGAAACAAACTGAGAGTTGCCGGGGAGTGGGGGGCGGGTAGGGATAGGGTGGCTGGGGTTATGGACATTGAGGAGGGTATGTGCTATGGTGAGTGCTGTGAATTGTGTAAGACTGATGATTCACAGACCTGTACCCCTGGGACAAATAATACATTATATGTTAATTAAAAAAAAAAAGTACAGAGGATAGGAAGGTCAAACATGCAGGATTCTGTGTGTGTGTGGGGGGGGGGAGGAAGGATTTAAGCTGCAGTCGACAATGCAGCAATTTCTAACAAATTCTTGAGCAATATAAAATTGATGTATCTTGTAGTTTTCTTCAGGTTTTTTTTTTATGTTTAGGGTTTGTTGAGCATCTTTTATCTGTGGGTTTACAAATTTACTTAAAAGTAGATTTTTTTTTTTTGCTGTTATTTCCATCTTTTACATGTTTGAAGATTTGATTATTAATACTCTTAAAAAAAAAAGGTGCCTCAGTGGCTCAGTCAGTTAAGCATCTGCCTTCTGCTCAGGTCATGATCCCAGGGTCCTGGGATTGAGCCCCACATTGGGCTCCCTACTCTGTGGGGGTTGGGAGGCTGCTTCTCCCTCTCCTTCTGCCTGCTACTCCCCCTGCTTGTGCTCATTCTCTGTCAAATAAATAAAATCTTAAACAAAGAAGTAAACCCAACTCTTTTTCTGTTTGATTTTTGGATAGTTTCTGTTGCTATGTCTGCAATTTCACTGATCTTTTCTTTTGCAGTGTCTAAATTGCTATTCATCCCATCCATACTATTTTTCACTTCAGGCACTGTAGTTTTCACCTCTGAAAATTCATTTTGAATCCTCTTAATGTCTTCTATACCTCTACTTAGCTTTTTGGAATATATGGAATACTTATAATCATCTGCTTTAATTTTCTTGCCTGCTAATAATTCTAACATCTTTCTCTGTTTTGAGCCTATTTTAGATTAATTTTTCTCCTCTTTATGGGTTGTATTTTTTTTTCTTTGCATCTCTGCATACTTGTTAATTTTTGACTAGATGCCAGACATTTTGAAGTTTACCTTGTTAGGGGCTTGTTATTTTTGTATTCCTATTTCTTTGAGGTTTGTTCTAGGAGCAGGTAATTTACTTGGAACTGCTTTATACCTTTTGAGTTCTGCTTTTAAGATTTTTTAGGTGGTCTAGAGCAGAGTTTAGTCTAGGCATAATTATTCTCTGCTGAGACAAGATCCTTCTGAGTACTCAGTGTCCTAAGTCTGACTCGTAGGAACAGGCGTTACTCCCAACCTTGTGTCAGTGCCTGCTGCGTTGTCCTCTAAGACTTTTGAATGGTTTTTTTCACGTGCATACTCTGCTGAACATTCATGGAAGTAAAACTGAGGATATTTGTAGTTCTTTATCTGGGCATCTCTCTGTCTCTCTCTCTCACTCTGCCCCGAGAATTCTAGTCCTGTTGTTCTCCCCAGACAACCTGTTCTTTTTTTTTTTTTAAACTGAGGGAGACTGCTGAGCTTTACCTGGGATTCTCCTGCTTGCTGGGACCCCTACTGAAGCCTGGAAACCCTTTGGGCTATAAGTTGGGAAAATTCTAGGACTCATATATTTTATTTACTATTTCTAGAGATTACTGTCCTTTGTTGTTGGATGTCTAGTGCCTTGAAAATTATTGCTTCCTCTGTTTTGTCCACATCTTTTGTTGTTTCAGGCTAGATGGTAAATCTAATTCTTCACTTTTTGGTTTGGTTAGAAGAGGAAATCTGTTTTTCCTTCTTTAACTGGGCTTTATTAAAATTTTAATTTATAGTTGTGGTAAGACCACATTACGTAAAATTTACTGTCTTAACTATTATTAAGGATACAGTCCAGTAGTGTTAACTATATATACATTTTTGTGCAACAGTTCCCTGTAACATTGTCTTGTAAAACTGCAACTCTGTACCCATTAAATAGCTCCTCATTACCTGTACACCTGTGCGAACCATCATTCTATTTCTGTGATTTTAACTACTTTAGATACCTCATATAAGTGAAGTCATATGGGATTTCTCTTTTTGTGACTGGCTTATTTTACTTAGCCTAGTGTCTTCAAGATTTATTCATGTTGTAGCATATGATAGATTTCCTTTTGTTTCAAGGCTGAATAATATTCTGCTACAACTGTATATCAAATTTATTTATTCATTTGTCTGTTGATAGATATTTGCACTGCTCCCACCTGTTAGCTGTTGGAATAATGATGTTATAAGCATGGATGTACTTTCAGTTCTTTGGGATATATACCCAGATATGAGATTGCTGGATCATATAGCACTGGTATATGAGGGAACCTCTTCATAGTGGTTGTACCATTTTACAGTCCCAGCAACAGTACCCAAGGGTTCCAATTTTCTTAACTAAGTTTTAAGCTTAGATATTTTATGTTTATCTACTTTTCTGTAGTCTAGGGTAATGATGGCAGCTATGCATATGGGATCATTGTGGTGGGGATGTTGTTTGGGAAGAACTCAGCCTTCAGCCTACTTACTGGGGGTCTTTTGTTAGAATCCCTGGGTTCTGTTCCTTTTAAAAAGCTTTTAGTGAATGTTTTCTTCAGCTAATTGAGAGCCATATATTATTCCAGTGATGCTCAGGTTATTTCTTCAATTCATTTTGGAGTCTAGGAGTCTTTCTTCAGGCACAAAGATTATTGTGCTATTTTTATTATTCCAGTCAGAAGAGAGGAAAAAAAGAAGACAAGAATAACTACTGAGTTTGTTTCTATCTATATTTGAGTGTAATAATGACAGTTATCAAGAATTTGTCATTTGACAAGTAGGGCTTCTGGAGGTTTAGTGGGCTTGGAGCTGAACCATGCTGTGCCTTTTTGTTTTACCACAGTCTTGGTAGTTTTCAGTTTTTAATGGTTACTTGTAAATTTCTTTTTACTTGTTTTACTTGTTTCTTTTTACTTGTTTACTTGTAATAAATTTTCCTTTTGACTATTTTTAATGTTCAAAGGAATATATGTTTTTGTTCATATCATCAGGTAATTTAGGAGAGAAATTCTGTGATGTCTGTTATCTGAACCTGGAAGTTCATGTAATTTCCATCCACACATTTTTGACAATAACAATGAATTGAAACCTGTTTTGGGTGCCACATTGATGGTTCATAAAATTACCAGATACAAGTAGTTATGTAAAAATATTTAGTAAATAGTTTAAGATAATGAAGTGATTTAATTTGTGCCATGTTTTAGGTTCAAGATGATAACCATAAATAAATGTCTGCAGGTTAACAAATACGTATTTGGGAAAGTAATTAATTAATAATAGTTTCTTAACAAAGTATATCTGTCCTAAATCAATATGTTCTTAGTCATTTTAGGTGGTTGTTTGTGGATTTTCTGTCATGAAATTAGATAACAAAAACCCTGCTTAGTTTCCTAGAAAGAATATGAGGAAAGAAAAATAGTTTTAGGTCAAAATATATTAAGAATTAAAATTTTGTGAAATACTGCATTATGTACCTATAATCTTTTTAAAAAAATATTTGTTTTAGAGGGTGGGAGAGAGAGAGAGAAGTGGAGAGAGGGACAAAGGGAGAAAATCTCCAAGCAGACTCTCCACTGAGCATGGAACTGTATGTGGGGCTTGAGCCCACGACCCATGAGATCATGTCCTGGGCCAAAACCAAGAGTCAGGCACTCAATCGACTGAGCCATCCAGGCATGCCTATCTTTTAATGTCCTTTATCTCTTTTCTGTCAAGGTGCAGGATTTAAGTTTTTTTTCACTTACTGGCTATGATATGTAATACATTCTCTTGTCCTGTTCCCTTTGATCATAGTAGAGGGACGTGGAACCAAGAAAGACTGGATGGATTGCATGGGGAATATATTTTATAAAAAGGGCACCATTTATACCTGCAGATTTTTTGATATAGTTAGCCTGTAACAAAATTGAAAGCAATAATGATTTAACAAAATTATTTTAAAAATATTCCTTGTATTTGGAATTTAAAATTTGTAGTTTCTTTATTTTAATAGTTGCTTAGTAACTCAAACATAAAAAAATGTAGCACAGTAATTCAAATAGAAAAAGCATAATGAGATATTTTCATATCATTTTACTTCAGTAGAGTAAATTCATGACAGGGAGTTTTGGGATGTTGACAGTCTATTGATTTGATCTGGGTATAAGTGTGTTCATATTAGTGTTCCATCAGGTTGTATATATAAGGTTTATGTGCTTTCTGTGTCTATGTTTTATTTTAATCAAATTAAAGAACTTGCTATTAAAGTATGAAGAAACTTAACCTTCTTTTCTCTTTCAAGGAAATGATTATTGACAGAGTAAACGGACAAGCCGTTCCTAGATATTTGATATATGACATAATTAAATTCAATGTAAGTACCTTTAATATAATTTATAAAATAAAAATTGTCCCTGAGATAACAGATATGTTTTTACAAATAAAAAGTGTTACTGTCTTAGAGATGGTAGGAAAGAAAAATTGTGACTCTAGTTACCCATTTGATACCTTATTAATAATTTTGCACATTGCTTTGTCTTTAGATTTTATAAGATACTTGAAATGAGTAAATAAAAATAGTTTAATTGATAAAATAAGACAGAATTTAAAAAAAAAATTTTTTTTTTAAGATTTTATTTATTTATTTGACAGAGATCACAAGTAGGCAGAGAGGCAGGCAGAGAGAGAGAGAGGAGGAAGCAGGCACCCTGCCGAGCAGAGAGCCCGATGCGGGGCTCGATCCCAGGACTCTGAGATCATGACCTGAGCCGAAGGCAGAGGCTTTAACCCACTGAGCCACCCAGGTGCCCCAAGACAGAATTTTTTAAGATGGAAACTCTTAGTTATCCTGTACACGATTAAAAAAAAAAGTCCACAGATTTTGTTGCTGTCACTTAAAAATAAAAAGAGAAGCTGATTATGGGTATTGAATGTATAACTTAGGGGCACAAATATGTTATTCATGAGTATAGGCAGGAAACTAAAAACAAAATATAAAATTCTGTTATAAATAGATATAAAAAAATAGGAATTATATTTTCTACCCATTTCCTATAGTTTTAGGCAAGCCAAGAATCTGCCTGTTCATGTTTAATTATAGTATCAGTATTTAATTATTTAGTCAGTACAACATCACTTCTGTAAATGTGAGAAACTGTTTCAATAGTGTACATCTATGAAAAGGTATAATCATTCCTCTAGACATATATTATTCAAATTGCATAGTCATTTAGTATTCAGACAAGACTGAAAGCAATTAAGAATTCTGGAATTAAGAGTGTTTAAGTTTTAGAATTTTGAAGATTTATAACAAAATTTTTTAAAAGTTCCTTTTTGGGATATATATTTTAAATGACAGTATTGAGATTCAGGATTGCATTAATCCACTTTAAAGGCATCTTTTTCCTAGAAATTTTCAATGTACATATTTCATTTTCTGTTGAATTTATAGATTTCAAACAGTTTCCTAGGTCAGAAACCATCAAGTTTTAATTTTGTCTGTTTGTGATTACTATATGCCTCAGTAATGCTTCCTAGAATTGGCTTACTCTTATCATAGATTTTGGAATAATGTTCATTGGCCCATAATGAGACATGAAGGGTGGGAGTGGCATTGTTTTGTTGTGAAGAGGGGAGTTTTGTCTCCTCTGCCTTTTGACATTGAGCTCTGCTTTAATATGTATTCCGTGCAGGTTCACTTCTTAGCCTGGGAGCTTTGTCTTTGACATTAGCCTTCTAATTCTTTAAAAAAAAATATGAAAATTTTCAGTGTATACAAAAGTATAGAGCATAATATGAGGTATACACGTGTACTAACCACCAGATTTGTTAAAGCTTAATATTTTGTCATTTTTACTCCACTTTCTTTTTAATAAGAAATAAGTCATTACAGATCCAGTAGAAGTTTCTCATGCACACCTTACTATTCTATTTTTGACCCTCTTACCCGGAAGTGACTTCCACCCTGTATTTGATGTTTATTATTTCCATGAATGTTTTTAATAACCTTACTACCCATGTGTGTGTCCATAAAATATATGTGGTATTGTTGTGCAAGGTTTCTAGTGTTACATATATATTATACTGTACTATGGTACTGAGCATTTACTCCACGTTATTTTGAGGTTTATCTTTATTAATACACATAGGTTTAGTTCATTCAGTTTAATTACTGTTGAGTATTGTTTTGTATAAATATACAGAATTTGTCTGTTTTCCTTTTGATGAACATTTGAGTTGCCATATTTTGCTGTTACACTGCTATTAAACAGTTTATATATTCTTGTGTGCATACATCAGAGTTTCTCTAGGACAATTCTTATTCTTGGGATGTAAGCATCAGCGGTGTTTTTTAAAAAGTACAGTTCCTCTCACCCCTACCTACATCATAGAGATTCTGACTGAATTGGCAACTTCAGGTGTATGTGCTGCGTTGCTGAATTCCTCTCAGAAGCAGGTCTAACAAACAGCTTACTGCAGTTGGTATTACCAGAGTTTAAAATTTTTGCTAATTGGATGTGTGTGAAATGGCATCTGATCTTGTTTTAATTTGCTCTTTCATTATTACTAATGAAGTTAAGCCTGATTCGTTTGTTCATTTTTACTTGTTTGGATTTTTCTTTTGAGATTTAATTTTAAATTCGAATAATTTTCTAATTTTTCTGTTTGGTTGTCAGTCTTCTTAATGTGTAGGAATTAATGATCTTTCCTGCATTCTAATCCTTTTTTGGTTATGTATGTGACAATATTTTTTGCAAATTAGTATCTATTGATGCACAGGAATTTTTCGTTTTCATGAAATCAGACTTAACTAGATCTTCTCAAAGTTTGTGCTTTTTTTTAATCTTGTTTAGGAAATACATCCATATTTTGCTGTAAAAATGATTAAGTTATGCTTTTAGTAGGTCTGATTATTTACTCAGTAAGTATGTATTGAGTGCCTATTGCCATATTTCATTGATTTTAAGTCACATTTTCTCTCAAGTTTCTGATATTAAGATGTATTTATAATTGGAAGCATCATATATTTAATTTTTTAATTTACTGTGGAGCCTTGATGATTAACCAGCTTATTTTGAGTCATAAAATCAAGGTCACTGTTAGAAAAAAATGAAGTTTTGAAAAAACATAGTTAAAATCTTTTAAGTTCCTTTAGTTTATTTTGTCCACCAAGAATTTCATTGATCATCTTTTATATGTCAAGTGTTGTTCTAGGGATTGGATATACACAGATGAATAAGACATAATTTCTTGCCTTCAGGGAATTTGTAGTTCAGTGCACTGGCTTCCAAAGAAGGCCATTTCAATGGTGGGATTTGGGAAGAAAGTGGAACTTATTTTTTATCTGTTTATTCAGTTTTTGTCTGTTTTATAACATATACGGTTGTACATATATGCAACTTATTAAAATTTAACATGCATATATTGTAAACATTTGTTAGGATATGTATTTAGATTGGGTGCAAAATCAAAAGAAATTTGTAAACCATCGATTTTATGGATGAGAAATAAATGTAAAGAAATAATTATAATAGTATAACAACAATAAAGGTATGTTAGAGATACTGGAATATATAAAAAATACTAGAGAGGTGAAACTGTTTCAGTTTAACCAGAGTTAACATGGATTAATTTTGAAGGATAGAATCATGGAGGTCAGGAACATTAGAGGCTATTAGTGTACTTAATGTGTGGTAGTATGTGGGACATAGCAAGAAATGAAAATAGATTGTTGAATAGGGGGCCAGGTGACTTGAATAAGGCAGTTTAGCTTAGTCCTGGCTGTAATAGGGCACTCACTATTGAAGGGTGTTAGTTAGGGTAATGATAGGATCACACGTTCATTGTTTTGAAAGACAACTCCAGTGACAGCATGGGTAGTATTTTAAAGTGAGAAAGAATTCAAAACTAGGAAGCCAGTTAGTGAATAGTTATTGAGTTCTTTCTGTTGTCTGTTTTCAATGATTTAAACACTTCCCTTCCTATATAGGCAGCATAGATTTGAAGGTGAACTCGCTTTCAGTTTTTTTCTTATTGTTTTGGTTTTTGTGTATAGTGAAAAATATTTAGGAGAAAATTTAGAATACCTAAGTATTTTTAGACAGTGGTTAGATTATTATTATTTTTTAAAAAATGGACGACTTACTTCTTCTACATTAACTTTTTAGGGGTCTGAATTCATTTAATAGGTCTAATAAATAAGCCTAACATTTTAGGTTTTTCAACCTTGATGTAGGTGACATGGAAAAGATTATACATGGACTTTGTGATTGTTTACTGATCTTTCCTCAGTACTACCTTTTACAAACAGTTGTATGCCTTTGTGTAAAGGGAATGTATATTTCTTCATACCTAGGGCTTACTCTCTTTGTCTTGTTCCTTATTCTTTGCTAAGTATCAAAATTGTCATCCTTCCAATAGAAAAAGTCATCCTTAAGACATATTTAATGTCCGCAGCTTAAGCAAATATTGTCACCTATTTGTAAGCATTAGGTTGTTTAAATGTAGGTTGAGTAATATAGATTAGAGAAGAGGAAGAAAATGAAGAGGTGAGAAGAATTCATGGAAGACTGTCCAGTTGCAAAGTAGAGAAGAGCGGTACTTGATATGAGGTGACGATACTAATCTGGACAGTTATTGTCACCCAGATGAAATGTTAGAAGCTGTATTATTTTATATCATTAAGATAGGGTAAGCCCCTACCTTCAATTTACAGAAAAATTCTATTCACTTTTTACTTTATGATTCAAATCATGTATACCACATATATGTACCATATTGTATATATACTGTATATGGAGAACTTTCTTTATATAACTGAGTATATTATGGAGACTTTGTTTGATATTATTAGTTTTTAGAGTTGAGGATATATTTGTCTAATAATTATCTTTTACTTATTGATGATGGCTGTAAAGCATTAGTGTGTTAAGCAACAAAAACATTATAAGTGACTGTGTTTCTTATTTTGATATGTTATTTGCTTATATTTTCCTGAATTATGTGGATTGTAGTTTTATACAGATTCTACTAATTGATATAATTTTACTAATTCAAATAAAATGATTAGTGAGTATATTAATACTTTAATTCAGATGTGATAACTTCAGATCAGTATATATTAGAGAAGATTTATACCACCCTCCCATATTATGTTATGCATTTATAATTTTAAAATAACCGTGTGTGTGTTTAGGTGTCTTTAATTAATGAAATCAGGACTGGCATGTGTGGTTGTGCAGGCTGTGCATTGGACAACTCCAAAGGATGCTGTTTACATAGACGCTATGTATACTGTGACAGCCTTAATAATTATACTGATAAGATAGTTTCAGTGTTGAAATTTAAATAATTGTCTCATTTAATTCAGGCACAGCCAGTTGGAGATTGTGATTTTAATATTCGTCTGCAGTGTATAGAAAGAGAAATAATAAGTCCTCGACATGAAAAAATGAAGACTGGGCTCATTGACAAAACACAGGAACCATTTAGTGTCAGAAATAAGCCATTTTTTGACATCTATACTTCAAGAAAGGTAAAATTTTCTAATTAGTACTTACAGTGTGTCATAATTCAGCTTGTGAGAGGACTATGAATGACATTTTACTGCCCAGTTGTCTTGATTTTTTTCAGAAATTATTTTATTGAATATAGCACTATTCTGGACAAACATGTGCAATTCCCAAATCTTGTCCAGAGTAAGATTCTCAGTGGTAGAAACTTAAACTGGGTTACTTTCTTGTTTTTCATAATAGTTTTTGATTCATGGTCCGTGTTATGTTTTTTAAAAAGCTGTAAACAATGATCTCGGGAAAAAAAAAAGCTATAAACAGTGAAGAATGGTATAGTGTGAAAATCACCTGTTATGTCTTCTGAAGGTCACCAGTGGTTGGTACATACTCTTATTTAAAAAATTCATTTGCATACACACATATATTGAGAGTTTTATTTCTGTTGTTTTGATGCTTAAAATGCATCATACTGAAATTCTTGGATTGTTGTTTTTTCATTTAACAGTGTGGCTTGGAAATATTTTAGGGCCAGGGCTTAGATATTAATTTTTAACTGCTACATAGTATTTGACAGTAAAGATGAACCATGAAATTATTATGTTTGGAGAAGAATGGCTGTGATAGAATAATATAGGAAGTATAACAACATACGTAATTGCATGTTTTAAACTCCTTTGTCGTATAATCCCACTTGCCTGATGATATAAATTTTTGTTGTATCTTACCTGCTTTTGCTCATATCCACTTAATTTGATATTAACCCTTGGATATAATAGTAGCAGTAATCCCAGCACTGCCCAGTGCCCATCTTTTTAACTGTCAAGATATACAAAGCTATCTTTCTATTTTTATTGATATGTTGCATAACACCTGCTTGTCATGGTTGACATAATTGATCTCTGCTGCTATGATCTTCCCACAGTTCACTGCTTACCTTTTGTGTCTGTTGTGGTAGCAGGGATGTTATTGGGGTATTTACCTCGGGGCCCTGCTCAATCTGTAGGGTAAGAACAAAGTTGACTGACAATTAACGTGGGCCATGGCAGTGGTGAAAATTGGCTAACTGGAGCAATGTACTCTTACAGAAATACTTTTGAAATTATAAATCAGTGTAAAAGTTGGGTAGAAGCCACATGGTTTCAGTTTGCATTCAGTTTAAAAAAAAAAAACTAGCTTGACAGCTTGTGCTGTCGTAATTCAAGTTCAGTATTTAAGAAAATGTGTCTTAGATCATAGATCTCTTGAGTCAGAATCAGTGCTACTTCGAAATATTTGCGGTGGATAACTATTAGAACTGTTCTTTAAGGATATGCAGCAGTTGGGTTGAACAATTTTTCATGAGTTTTTCACTAGAAAAACTTCTTTTTTTCTTTATTCTTAGCTTATATAACCCCTTTAAAAAAATCCTAGGATATTCTCTTTTTAAAGGAATACTAGTTGGAATTTTAACTGTAACTCTCTCCCCCCATTTTCCAGTTATTATTCTTTTGTTCCCAGTTATACAAAAGGAAAGTGCATTTTGTAGCAGACTTGTTCTAAAGGGTAAAACTGTAGTAACACCAGGTACAGGATAGTAGCTACAGTTAACAGATTATTGCTGTAGAGATTCTTACTATTTTTATCACTGCTAATGGGAATGGGTGAACTAGTGATATTATGAATGATAAAGTGTTTGTGAGAGATGTATATATCATTTTTATGAAGAATACTAGTTTTTATTTGGTTTTAAACAAAGTTTACAACTCCAAAGAGTGCATATGTTTTTGCAGAAAATAATAGAATTTCATTTCTGTATATCTATAAAATTGTGGTGATAACTTTGATTTTAGGACTTTATGTAGCTCTGTTAAAAACTTACTCAACTTGTCATTTGAGCCCAGTGAAGAGATAGTGAGTTGTTCAGTTTTTTTTTAATATACATAGTTAGAATATAATATCCAGTACGGTAAAAATAAGTAGCAACTTCTCAAATTATAACTTATTTGTATTTACAGCTAGAAAGCCAGTTAAAAAAGAGTTATAAATTTTCAAAGTCATGTAGCAAAGTTTCTCTGAAAGCTTCCTATTCATTTATCACCTCAGAAGAACAACCATTGCCAATAGCACTAACTATATCCGTCAGAATTTTCCTCTGCATATATAAGCAAATACATTTATTAATATTCTTACCAACCTAATCCAAGAGGTGATTATTAACACACTGTTCTGTGCTTTGAACTTTTTTTACTTAACAATACATTTTGAGTCCCCTTGCCCTATTGGTATGTAGAGATCATCCGCTTTTTTTTTTAAACAAATGTGCAGATTTCCATCTTATCAGTGTACCATAATTTAACTTTTAGCTTAGACATTTGAGTTGTTTTTTGTTGTTTGGTAGATTTTTGTTTATTTGTTCTGCATATGAATATCCAATTGTTTCTGCACCAGTTCTTGAAGAGACTGTCCTTTTCTCATTGATTTGATTTTACATCTTTATGAAAACTGAGTTGTCATGTATGTTTGGGTCTTTTTCTAGTCTCTCTGTTCTATTCCCTTGATTGTGTTTGTCTTTTTACACTAGTACCATACCATCTTGATTACTTTCAGATTAAATCTTCAATGGGATAGGATTATTTTCCAACTCTGTACTACTTTCTTGAAGTTGTTTTGGCTATTCTTGGCCTCTGCATTTTCATATGAATTTTAGAATAAGCTTGTCAGTGTCTACAGAATCCATGCTGGAATTTGGATTGGAATTGGATTGACTATATTTAGGGGGAAGAATTGGTACCCTAACAATGATGAATTTTCGAATTCATCAACCTGGCATTTTTCTCCTTTTAATTTAAAGGTCTTTAATTTCTCTCAGACATTTTTGTAGTTTTAAGGATCAGGTTTTACTCATCTGACTCTTTTCAGTTTATTTCATACTGTTTGATATAAATACTATTTAAAAATTTTCCATTTCTAATTGTTGATAATGTATAGCAATACATTGATTTTTGTATATTGATTTTTTTCTTGTAGTCTTGCTAAACTCACTTATTCTTCTACTAGCTTTTTGTAGATTTCATCAGCTCTTTTTACATAGACAAGCATGTAATCTATAAAAAAGGGGTACTTTTCCTTTTCCTTTGCAATCTGGATACCTTTTATTTTTTTCTGTTGCCTTTTGCACTGGCTAGAGCCTCTTATTTAATGTTGAATGGAAGTAGTGAGAGTGAACAGCCTTATTTGTTCCTTTTCTTTGGAGCAGGAAAAGTTTGTTTTTAACTATTAAGGGTGGTGTTACCTTTAGGACTTTAGCAGATGCCTTTTATACAAGATAAGTTTTTAAATTTGAAAGCTTTTGATTTTAGTATGCTAATTTTATATAGTTCTCACTGTATTTTGATACTCTTTGTAATAACAATTGATTCTCTTGGGTTTTCTAGGTATTAATCTTATTAAGTACAAATAGACATAGTTTTCCTCTTTAGATTTTTCATACATTAATTTTTCTCTTATCTGATTCAATTATGCATGAGTATAATTTTAAATTGTAGTGATAGTTATAGGGATCCTTGTCTTGTTCTTGATTTGAGTGGGAATGCTTCTGGTGATTCTTAAAAGTATATTGCCTTTGAGTCTGGAATCTCTTTTATCAGGTTAAACAAGTGTCTGGTTCTATTTTTACTAAGTTGTTTTGCTTTTAATAAAGAATAGGTATTCGGTGTTGTCAAATGGCTTTTTATCTTCTATCAGTATAATTGTTTTCTTTTTCTGTTAGATTTGTTTATCTTATGAATTATATGGAAATATGTCCTGATGTGAAAAGCCCTACTTAATCTTAATGTATTGTTGTTATTGTTTTTAAAGACTTTATTATAATTTCTTTAGAGCAGTTTTAGGTTCACAACTTTTTTTTTTTTTTTTTTTTTTTTTTTAGTTTCAGGTTTTTGTTTAAATCCCAGTTAGTTAACATACAGTACAGTGTAATTTTAGTTTCAGGTATAGAATTTAGTGATTCATCATACATATGACACCTGTGCTCATCACATGAAGTGTCCTCCTTAGTACCCATCACCTATTTAACCCATCCCTCTGCCCACCTCCCCTCCAGTAAGCCTCATTTTGTTCTCCATAGTTAAGAGGCTGTTTTCTAGTTTACCTCCCCTCCCCCATTCGTTTTCTTTCTTAAATTCCATATACGAGTGAAATCATATGGTATTGTTTTTCTCTGAATTTTGCTTAGCATGATACTCACTAGCTCCATCCATGTCGTTGTGAATGGCAAGATTTCATTCTTTTTTTTTTTTT
>NW_019154147.1:5187076-5198807 GCF_002288905.1 Enhydra lutris kenyoni
CATCCATGTCGTTGTGAATGGCAAGATTTCATTCTTTTTTTTTTTTTAAGATTTTATTTATTTATTTGACAGACAGAGATCATAAGTAGGCAGAGAAGCAGAGAGAGAGAGAGGAGGAAGCAGGCACCCTGTGGAGCAGAGAGCCCGATGTGGGGCTTGATCCCAGGACCCTGGGATCATGACCTGAGCCGAAGGCAGAGGCTTTAACCCACTGAGCCACCCAGGCACCCCAAGATTTCATTCTTTTTAATGGCTGAATAGTACTCCATTGCGTGTGTGTTTGTGTGTATGTGTGTGTATCCATTCATCAATTGTTGGACAGCTGGACTATTTCCATAATTTGGTTATTATTGATATTGCTGCTATAAACATCGGCGTTCATGTATCCTTTTTAAATTTTTAAATTTATTTTATTTATTTATTTTTAAAAGGATTTTATTTATTTGTTTGACAGAGATCGCAGGCAGGCAGAGAGGCAGGCAGAGAGAGAGGGGGAAGCAGGCTTCCTGCTGAGTAGAGAGCCCGATACAGGGCTTGATCCCAGGACCCTGAGATTATGACCTGAGCTGAAGGCAGAGGCTTAACCCACTGAGCCACCCAGGTGCCCCAACATCCTTTTAAACCAGTATTTTGTATCCTTTGTGTAAATACCTAGTAGTGTAATAGTTGGATCCTAGTGTAGTTCTATTTTTAACTTTTAGGAACCCCCACACTATTTTCTAGAGTGGCTGTACCGGTTCCCATTCCCACCAACAATGCAAGAGGGTTTCCCCTTTATCCGCATCCTTGCCAACATTTGTTGTTTTCTGTGTTGTTAATTTTAGCCATTCTGACATGTGTGAGGTGGTATCTCATTGTAGTTTTGATTTGTATTTCTGTGATGATGAGTTATGTTGAACATCTTTTCATGTGTCTGTTAGCCATCTGTGTGTCTTTGGAAAAATGTCTGATCATGTCTTCTGCCCATTTATTTATTTATTTATTTATTATTTTTTAAAAAGATTTTATCCATCTATTTGACAGACAGAGATCACAAGTAGGCAGAGAAGCAGGCAGAGAGAGAGAGGAGGAAGCAGGCTCCCTGCTGAGCAGAGAGCCCGATGCGGAGCTCGATCCCAGGACACTGAGATCAGGACCCGAGCTGAAGGCAAAGGCTTTAACGCACTGGGCCACCCAGGCACCCCATTCTGCCCATTTTTTTAAACTGGATTATTTGTTTTTGAGTTTGATTTGAGTCTGTTAACTTCTTTATGTATTTTGGATACTAACCTTTTATCAGATATGTCATTTAAAAATATCTTCTTCCATTCTGAAGGCTGCCTTTAGTTTTGTTGATTGTTTCCTTCACTGTACACAAGCTTTTTCTCTTGATGAAGTCCCAATAATTCATTTTTGCTTTTGTTTCCCTTGCCTCCAGAGATGTATCTAGTAAGAAGTTGGTATAGCCAATGTCAAAGAGGTTACTGCCTGTGTTTTCCTCCAGGATTTTGATGGTTTACTGTTTCACATTTATGTCTTTTATCCATTTTGAATTTATTTTAGTATATGATTTAAGAAAATGGTCCAGTTTCATTCTTCTTCATGTAGCCATCCAAGTTCCCAACACCATTTGTTGAAGTGACTGTCTTTTTTCCATTGGATATTCTTTACTGCATTGTCAAAGATTAGTTGACCGTGCAGTTATGGGTCCATTTCTGGGTTTTCTGTTCAGTTCCATTGGTCTTTGTGTCTGTTTTTGTGCCATTACCATATTGTCTTTATCACTACAACTTTGTAATATAACTTGAAGTCCAGAGTTGTGATGCCTCCAGTTTTGCTTTTCTTTTTCAAGATTCCTTTGGCTTTAGGGTCTTTTGTGGTTCCATACAAATTTTAGGATTGTTTGTTCTAGCTCTGTAGAAAACGCTGGTGGTATTTTGTTAGGCCTTGCATTAAATGTGTGGATTGCATTGCGTAGTATAGACATTTTAACAATATTTGCTCTTCCAATCCATGAGCATGAAATGCTTTCCCATTTCTTTGTGTCATCTTCAGTTTCTTTCATAAGTGTTCTTCTCAGTTTTCAGAGTACAGGTCTTTAACCTTTTTGGTTAAGTTTATTCCTACATATCTTATGGTTTTTGGTGCAGTAGTAAATGGGGTAGATTCCTTGAGTTCTCTTTCTACTGCTTCATTACTGGTATATAGAAATGCAGTAGATTTCTGTATGTTGATTTGTGTTATGCAACTTTACTGAATTTGTTTATCAGTTCTAACAGTTTTTTGGTATAGTTGTTTGGGTTTTCTACATAGACAACTGTGTCATCTGCAAATAGTGAAAGTTTGACTTCTTCCTTGCTGATGTGGATGCCTTTGATTTCTTTTTGTTGTCTGATTGCTGAAGATAGGATGTCCAGTACTGTGTTAAATAATATTGGGGAGAGTGGACATCCCTGTCTTGTTCCTGACTTTAGAGGGTTTTTCCTCATTGAGGCTGATTATTAGCTTTGGGCCTTTTATATCTGGCCTTTATGATGTTGAGGTATGTTCCTCTTTCCCTACCTTGTTGAGGTTTTCATCAAAAAAGCTTCCCAGACAAAAACTAAAAGAGTTTGTGAAGAAATACTAAAGGGCACTCTTTGAGTAGGAAAGAAAGACCAAAAGCAACATAGAAAGAAACAGAGAAATCTCCAGAAACAATGACAAAACAAGTAATGAAATGGCATTAAATTCAGATCAGTAATTACTGTGAATGTAAATGGACTAAATGCTTCAATCAGAAGACATAGGGTGTCAGAATGGATAAAATAGACCCATTTATATGTTGCCTCTAAGAGACTCATTTTAGACCTAAAGACACCTGTAGATTGAAAATGAAGGGATGGAGAAATATTTACCATGCAAATGGATATCAAAGGAAAGCCCAAGTAGCAATACTTATATCAGACAAACCACATTTTAAACCAAACACTATAACAAGAGATGAAGAAGGGTACTGCATCATAATAAAGGGGTCTATCCAACAAGAAAATCTAACAATTGTAAATATTTTGCCCCCAATTTAGGAGCACCTAAATAATAACAAACATAAAGGAACTCATTGATGAAAATGCAATAATAGTAGGGGACTTGAATACCCCACTTATAGGAATGGACAGATCTAAGCGGAAAATCAACAAGGAAACAATGGCTTTGAAGGACACATTGGACCATATGGACTTACAGATTCAGAACATTTCATCCTGAAGCAGCAGAATACACATTCAGAATACACATTCAACAGCGGAACACACATTTGAGTGCACATGGGATACTCTCCAAAGAGATCACATACTACACTGGGTCACAAATCAGGCCTCAACAAGCACAAAAAGATTGAGATCATACCATGCATATTTTCCAACAACAATGCTATGAAACTTGAAGTCAACCACAAAAAAATTTGAAAGACCACAAATTCATGCAGGCTAAAGAACATCTTACTAAAGAGAAAGTATCCCAGTAAATGAAACCACGAAAGAGAAAGGAGAGATCACAATCAATACCACAGAGATACAACCGATTATAAGAGAATATTATGAACAGTTACATGCCAACGAACTGAACAATCTGGAAGAAATGGTTAAATTCCTAAAACCTTATAAACTACAAAAACTGAAGCAGGAAGAAATAGAAAACTTGAACAGACCAATAACCAACAAAGAAATTGAATCCATAATAAAAAATCTCCCAAAAAACAAAAGTCCAGGGCCAGATAGCTTCCCAGGGGAATTCTACCAAACATTTAAAGAAAGGTTAATACCTATTTTTCCTCAAACCGTTCCAAACAATAGAAATGGAAAGAAAAGTTCCAAACTCTTTCTTTGAGGCCAGCATTTTCTGGATTCCAAAACCAGACAAAGACCCCACTGAAAAGGAGAATTAACAAGCCAATGTCTCTGATGAACATGGATGCAAAAATTCTCATCAAGACACTCACCAAGAATGGATCCAACAGTTCATTAAAAAGATTATTCACCACGACCAAGTAGGATTGATTCCTGGGCTACAGGAGTGGTTCAGCATCTGCAAATCAATCAGTGTGATATACCACATTAATAAAAGAAAGGATAAGAACCATATGATTCTCTCACTAGATGCAGAAAAAGCATTTGACAAAGTATAGCATCCATTCTTTTTTTTTTTTTTTTTAAAGATTTTATTTATTTACTTGAGAGAGAGGGAGAACACACGGGGGAGTGGAAGAGGGAGAAGCAGGCTCTCCGGTGAGCAAAGAGCCCAATGCGGAGCTCCATCCCAGGACCCTGAGATCATGCCTTGAGCTGAAGGCAGAAGCTTAACCGACTGAGCCACCCAGGCACCTCTGTCTGGGAAACTCTGTCTCTCTATTCTGAATGACAGCCTTGCTGGATAGGGTATTCTTGGCTGCATATTTTTCCTATTCAGCTTGTTGAATATATCCTGTTACACTCTGTGGCTTGCCAAGTTTCTGTGGAGAGATCTGCGGTTAAGCAGATCTTCCCTTATTTGTTTTTCCCTGTAAGTTAGGGACTTTGTCTTTCTGCTTTTAGGACCTTTTTTCTTTATATATGCGTTTTGCAGTTTATCTACAATGTATCTTGGTGTTGGCTTGCTTTTGTTGATTTTGATGGGAGTTCCCTATACCTCCTGTTTCCTTCTCTAGATTAGGGAAGTTTTCACCTGTAATTTCCTCTAGTAAATCTTTTGCCCCCTTTTCCCTCCCTTCTTCTTATAATATGAATGTTACTATGTTCTATGGAGTCACTGAGTTTCCTGTCTACATTGATCCAATATTTTTCTTTCCCCCTTTTCAGCTTCATTATTTTCCATAATTTTATATACTGTATCACTTATTTGTTCCTCTGATTCTTCCATCTTTTGGTCATTACATCCAGTGGATTTCAGGTCTTGTTTTATTGCATTTTTCATTCTGGCCTAACTTTTAGGTCTTTTATTTCTGTGGTGAAGGACCCTGGTATCTTTTATGCTTTTCTCAAGCCCAGCTAGTACCCTTATGATTGTTGCTTCAAATTCTGGATCAGGCATATTACTTACATCTGTTTCAATTAGATCCCAGGCTCTGACCTTTTCTTGTTCTTTCTTTTGAGATGAATTCCTCAGTCTTAGCATCTTGTCTAGGTCTGTGTCTTCTTCATTGTGTTAGGAAAGCCTATTATGCTACCTGCCCCTGAGAGTAATGGGTTTGTGAAGAAGAGGACATATACTTTCCAGGGCCTCCTGCCTCAGGAAGGGTCTGTGGTGTGTGCTGTGTCCACTCTGCTGCTGTGTTTTTTGGTGCTCTTTCTCAGGCCAGTCCTGGCAGAGTTCTCCTTGCTTGCATTGTGAAGTGTTTGGACCCCAGCCAGAATGTGGCAGGGTACTAGGTATACCCTTGTCTATTCGTTAAAAGGGACCTGATGCTGTTTCCACTAGAGCTGAAGCTTTGCAGAACTCTATGGTCAGTAAACGTGGTGCCTGCTGGGGTTTGTGCTGGTCTTCTGGGGGAGGGGTCTGCTGCCCTGGTTTTCAGGCACACTTGCCTAAGAAAAGCAACATCCAGCTGGCTGCAGGAGGGCAGGGCTTGGTATAAGCCAATTAGGCCACCAGTGTTGGCTCTGTGCTGCTCACTGAAGTTAGTTTATGCTGAGGGGTCTGGGGAGGTTATGTTGATGCTCACTACGTCCTTCTCAGCATTTGGTATTGTCAGTATTTTAGATTTTGGCCATTCTAATAGGTGTATGGTGGTATCTTATCTTTTTTTTTTTTTTTTTAATTTGCAATTCCCTGACATATGATATAGAGTATCTTTTCATATGCTTATTTTTCATCTCTATATCTTCTTTGATGAAATGTCTGTAAGGTCTGTGATCTGTTTTTTAATTGAGTTGTTCATTTTATTATTAAGAGTCTTTGGATATTTTGGATAAGAGTCCTCATTTGATTGTGTTTTTTCAAATATTTTTTTCCAGTATGTGATTTATCTTCTCATTCTCTTGATATTGTCTTTCGCAGAGCAGAAGTTTATAATTTTAACAGAGTCCTGTTTATCAGTTATTTCTTTCATAGATCATGTCTTTGGTATTATATCTAAAAAGGCATCACCATACTGAAGATTATTTAGGTTTTTCCTAAGTTATTTTCTAGGAGTTTAATAGTTTTGCTTTTTACATTTTGGTCTATGATTTATTTTGAGTTAATTTTTGTGTAGGATGTAAGGTCTGTGTCTAGATTGAGTTTTTGGTGTATGATAATCAGTTGTTCTAGTGCTACCAGCTGTCTTTGCTCCATTGTATTGCCTTTGCTCCTTTGTCATATATCAGTTCACTGTATTTATGGGGGTCTGTTTCTAGGCTCTGTATTTTGTTCTACTGATCTGTTTGTCCATTCATTTGCTAATACTACACTATCTTGATTACTGTAGCTTTGTAGTAAATCTTAGGTAGTATCTGGTCTCCGACTTTGTTTCATTCTTTTTAATATTATGTTGGTTATTCTGGATCTTTTGCCTCTCTATATAAACTTTAGAGTCAGTTTGCCAGTATCCACAAAATAATTTGCTGGCATTTTGATTGGGATTGCCTTAAATCTATAGGTCAAGTTGGGAAGAACTGACATTTTGGCATTATTGCGTCTTCCTATCCATGAATATGGATTATCTCTCCACAATATATTATTTTTAAAAGAGGTACTGCACAGTTTTTTCCCAACATTTTATTTAGGATTTTTGTGTTGGTGTTCATAAATGATCCTGTTCTGTAAATCTTTGGTAACTTTTACTTCAATGTTATACTTGCTTCATAAAAATAATGTAGGGCTTGCTTTCTTGCCTTTTTTTTTTTTTTCTTGCTATGTTCTGGAGTAGTTTTAATATCATTGGAATTGCCTAGTTTTGGTGGGTTTTATGAGATTCTCCTATGAAACTATTTGGGTCCTAGTGTTTTGGGGTTGTTAACAGATATATTGGACTTCCTCTGCTTCTCCTATGAAAATTGGTTTGTTTAGATTTTCTTTCTCTTCTGGAGTCTGTTTTGGTGAATTATCATTCTTTGTAAAAATACCAATTTTAATTAATATTTTAAAATGATTTGTACAGAGTTGAGGAAAGTAATTAATTATAAGACTTTACATTTCTTTTGCTTTTGTGGTTATTTCCTCTCAGGATTTATTAGTTGCATATTTGTTTCTTTGCTTTTTTTCTTAATAATGGTAGCTATTTAAGTTTTTGCCCCTTACAATAAATCAGCTTTCACTTACCGATTTCTGCTTTTTTCCTAAGAAAAATCTACTTTTATTTTATTATCTTGGTTTGTACCTCTCTCTATTTTACTGTACTTAACCGTTTTTTTTTTTTTAAGATTTATTTACTCATTTAGAGAGAGAGAGAGTGTATGTGTGTGGGAGTGGGAGAAGGGGCAGAAGGAGAGGGAGAATCTTAAGCAGAGAGAGAATCTTAAGCAGGTTCCACACCCAGCACAGAGCCCGACATTGTGCTCGATCTCATGACTCATGAAACCTGAGCTGAAACCAAAAGTTAGTTGCTTAACTGATTGAGCCATTCAGGTACCCCGTACTTTATTAACTTTTTGAGTTGGGCCCTGAATTCATTGAATCTCATTCTTTTCTTACAGATACTAGTGCTTAAAATTTCCTCTGGGCCTGCCATAGTCTGATAACTAGAGTATGATATCGGGTAACTTTTGTCACGTTTTTAAGAATTCTGAAATTTTTTTTTTTTTGTTTTGTTTTCATGCTTGTTAAAGAGTTTTGAAATTTGAAGGTGAAACTCTTTTTGTTTTCTGAATTTGTTATTTTAAATTTTGTTGTGTTAAGTTAAAAGAATATTATCTGTATTTTTGTGCCTTTTGGAACTTATAAGGTGTTATTAATTCTTTGGACTGTTTCTTAGACCCTTCAAAAGATGTTATTTTTATAATTTCAGGGTAAAGATTTTGATATATGTCAATCAGATTTACCTTACTAATTATGTTTTTTATTTTAGTCTTTATATTCATATTTGTTTTTGATTCAGTTGATCTTTATGGACCAATCTCTGTTAAAAGGTGAATGAAAGCCTCCTACTACTGGTGTCTGTTTGTTTAAGTATAATGTCTTCTAAAGTTTCTTCATGCATATTCATATATGAATACAGTGCTTTTTGGTGATGATAAATTCACAGATAATTATTTACTCATTTGGATTTATCTTCCTTAGACTTAACAAACTTTTTTTTACTTGTTTAATGTTTTATTTTTGGTCTTGACTTTTAGGATTGTGACTAATATTGTGAGCCTTATTTCTTTTTCTTTGTATTTGCCTTTGTCCATCTTACCATTTAAAAGGGTTTTCAGTTATACTATTTTAGGTATGTGCTTTGTATACAGTGAAGTTTTTTTGTCCTTTGTGATCTACACTGTAGCACTTCTATTATTTAGAATTTTAAGTAGCTTTATTGACATGTAATTGCATATCATATAATTTACTCATTCAAAATGTACAACTTCAATGAATTCAATTTATTGCACAGTTCAGAGTTGTGTGATCACCACCACAATGAACTTGAGAACATTTTCCATTACCTCCAGAAGAAACTCTGTAGTTGTTAGCGCCCATTCCCTAATTCTTCCAAACTTGTAGCCTTTGGCTGGCAAGCTCTACTTTCTGTCTCCAAAGATTTGCCTATTTTGGACATTTCATAGAAACAGAATCATTCAATATGTGGTGTTTTGTGACTGGCGTCTTTTACATAGCCTCATATTTTTAAGGTTCATCCATGTTGTAGCATGAATCAGTATTCCATTCCTTATTATGGCTGAATAATATTTCATTATATGGTAATATTAACATTTTGTTTATTTATTCTTCAGTTAATGGATATTTTTAGTTGTTTTTCCTTTTTGGTTATTGTGAAGAATGCGGCAATAAACATTTCTGTCCAAGTTCTTATGTGGACTTGTATTTAACTCTTTTATTTTTTTAAAGTGATGATTTATTCCATTTACATTTATCCATGTGATAGATATGTTAGGTAGCATTATTTGTTATGTTTTCTATTTTCATAGTTTACCACAACTCTTTCATTCTGCTGTTAAAATGTGTGTGGGTGGATGTATTTCTACTTTCTGGTATTTGGATGGTCTGTATTTTGTTCTAGTGGTTAATTTCATAATTATATCTTTCAATGCTATCTTCAGTTTTGTATTTATTTAAATATCTGTTAAACCCTGTCTATGCATAAAATGTTTTTGCTTTTACTCCCATTTTTCTAGTATTAGTTTTTAATGAATAATAATATTTTTCTACTGTAAAATATACTTTTGTGACTTGATTTGTTAACATTAAATTGCAGACTTGGAGTCCCAACCCATCATTCCTCCCTTTTTTCCTGTCAACTTTTATTTATATTATTTTCATATTATTGAGGTAGTTGATATTTATCTCTTCTTTCCTTCTAATCCCACATTTATTTTATTTTACAGTTAATTATGTTGTACTGCTTTGGTAACAGTACTCCTTCTCCCATTTTTTTTTTTTTAAGATTCTATTTATTTATTTGACAGACAGAGATCACAAGTAGGCAGAGAGGCAGGTAGAGAGAGAGAGAAAGAGAGAGAGGAGGAAGCAGGCTCTCCACTGAGCAGAGAGCCCGATGTGGGGCTCAATCCCAGGACCCTGGGACCATGACCCGAGCTGAAAGCAGAGGCTTTAAACCCACTGAGCCACCCAAGTGCCCTTCCTTCTCCCATTCTTGCTTGGGTGAAGTTTATCTCTTAGTGGTTTTCTCAAGAATATTTCACGAGAACAGTGGTCCTTAGTCCTTGCATGTTTGTTTAGAAGCGTTTGCTTGTTGTAACCTTTATTTTTGAAGGGTCGTTTGGAGGAATATAAAATCCTGGCTCACACTTAACCTTTGAGTGTTCCACTGTCTTGTAATATTTAATGTTGTGAAGCAATAAGATGCCATCTGATTTTTTGTGGGTTTTTCCCTCCACTTTAATTAACTTAATCTTTTTGTTCCTTTGCTTAAAAGATTATTTCTTCATCTTTAAAGTTCACTAATTTCCTAGATATGTCTTGGAGTTGACTGTCCTAGGTCCGTTTTTTCTGGCAGTTATGCCCTTCTTAATATGGAGATACAAGTTTTAAGTTTTCTCCAAGTTTTAAGTTTTCTTAACTTTTATCTTTAAATATTTGTGATGTTGTGTTGATTGGTTTTCCTTAGTGGACGGACATTTTGGCTGTGTTCATATTGTGTCTCCTTTTCCGTCTTACAAGACAGCAGTTCTCAGACCTTTAGTGAGCATCTGAATTATCTGGAGGGCTAGTTAAACAAGCTGTTGTGTTCCATTCCCAGATTTTCTGAGTCTGGTAAGTCTCCAGTGGCATGAGAATTTGCACTGTCTCCCAAATTCTCAAGTGAAGCTGCAGCTGCAGCTCCTTGTCTAGGGACCCTACTTTGAGAACCATTGCTCTAAATCTAAAATTGATGTCCTGACCCTTTTAAATTCTTTTCCCTTTGTTCAGTTTCATTTTATTGTGTCCTTTAAATCTATATTCTCTTGCTCCTTGTTCTGTATTATTAGATATTCTCTCTATTCCTTCATTTCTGTATGATTTTTTTCCCTTGACCTATTTTGAACTATTTGAACTATTTCCTGTGTTTTGTCATTTTATACTCCCTTTTCAGTTGTTTTGCCATCTTTTGCCTTGAATCTTTATATTTTTGCTTTGTTGGTTTTCTTTATAGCAATGAGAGTTTTATTAATTTTTAAGAAATTATGATAAAGTGTTTGGTAAAATTTGTCACCTGTGTATGACAGTTTTTTTTTTTTTTTTTTTTTTTGGTCAAGTTTGCACTGTTAGTATTACATTTCTGCCTCTTTCATTCAGTACTTTTGTACTGATGCTGTGTCAGTTCCCTTAATATTACCCATCTTTAAGGAAATTAGATATGCCTCGATCAGTTATTTGCAGAAGGTTGCATGGGATGAGAGTACAGATTATATTACCCAAAGTTTTACTTTGGCCATACTTGTTCACAGAGTCAAGCTTGTTCTAGGCAGTATGCCTTTTCTGTGTGATTCTTTTTTTTTTTTTTTTGATTTTTTAAATTTTTTATAAACATATATTTTTATCCCCAGGGGTACAGGTCTGTGAATCGCCAGGTTTACACACTTCACAGCACTCATCATAGCACATACCCTCCCCAATGTCCATAATCCCAACCCCCAACCCCCCTCCCCCCATTAACCCTCAGTTTGTTTTGTGAGATTAAGAGTCACTTATGGTTTGTCTCCCTCCCAATCCCATCTTGTTTCATTTACTCTTCTCCTACCCCCTTAACCCCCCATGTTGCATCTCCTCTCCCTCATATCAGGGAGATCATATGATAGTTGTCTTTCTCCGATTGACTTATTTCGCTAAGCATGATACCCTCTAGTTCCATCCACGTCGTCGCAAATGGCAAGATTTCATTTCTTTTGATGGCTGCATAGTATTCCATTGTGTATATATACCACATCTTCTTTATCCATTCGTCTGTTGATGGACATCTAGGTTCTTTCCATAGTTTGGCTATTGTAGACATTGCTGCTATAAACATTCGGGTGCACGTGCCCCTTCGGATCACTACGTTTGTATCTTTAGGGTAAATACCCAGCAGTGCAATTGCTGGGTCATAGGGTAGTTCTATTTTCAACATTTTGAGGAACCTCCATGCTGTTTTCCAGAGTGG
>NW_019154147.1:5198907-5211865 GCF_002288905.1 Enhydra lutris kenyoni
GGTATCTCATTGTGGTTTTGATTTGTATTTCCCTGATGCCGAGTGATATGGAGCACTTTTTCATGTGTCTGTTGGCCATCTGGATGTCTTCTTTGCAGAAATGTCTGTTCATGTCCTCTGCCCATTTCTTGATTGGATTATTTGTTCTTTGGGTGTTGAGTTTGCTAAGTTCTTTATAGATTTTGGACACTAGCCCTTTATCTGATATGTCATTTGCAAATATCTTCTCCCATTCTGTCAGTTGTCTTTTGGTTTTGTTAACTGTTTCCTTTGCTGTGCAAAAGCTTTTGATCTTGATAAAATCCCAATAGTTCATTTTTGCCCTCGCTTCCCTTGCCTTTGGCGATGTTCCTAGGAAGACGTTGCTGCGGCTGAGGTCGAAGAGGTTGCTGCCTGTGTTCTCCTCAAGGATTTTGATGGATTCCTTTCTCACATTGAGGTCCTTCATCCATTTTGAGTCTATTTTCGTGTGTGGTGTAAGGAAATGATCCAATTTCATTTTTCTGCATGTGGCTGTCCAATTTTCCCAACATCATTTGTTGAAGAGGCTGTCTTTTTTCCATTGGATATTCTTTCCTGCTTTGTCGAAGATTAGTTGACCATAGAGTTGAGGGTCTCTTTCTGGGCTCTCTATTCTGTTCCATTGATCTATGTGTCTGTTTTTGTGCCAGTACCATGCTGTCTTGATGATGACAGCTTTGTAATAGAGCTTGAAGTCCGGAATTGTGATGCCACCAACTTTGGCTTTCTTTTTCAATATTGCTTTGGCTCTTCGAGGTCTTTTCTGGTTCCATATAAATTTTAGGATTATTTGTTCCATTTCTTTGAAAAAAATGGATGGTACTTTGATAGGAATTGCATTAAATGTGTAGATTGCTTTAGGTAGCATAGACATTTTCACAATATTTATTCTTCCAATCCAGGAGCATGGAACATTTTTCCATTTCTTTGTGTCTTCCTCAATTTCTTTCATGAGTACTTTATAGTTTTCTGTGTATAGATTCTTAGTCTCTTTGGTTAGGTTTATTCCTAGGTATCTTATAGTTTTGGGTGCAATTGTAAATGGGATTGACTCCTTAATTTCTCTTTCTTCTGTCTTGTTGTTGGTGTAGAGAAATGCCACTGGTTTCTGTGCATTGATTTTATATCCTGACACTTTACTGAATTCCTGTACAAGTTCTAGCAGTTTCGGAGTGGAGTCTTTTGGGTTTTCCACATATAGTATCATATCATCTGCGAAGAGTGATAGTTTGACTTCTTCTTTGCCAATTTGGATGCCTTTAATTTCCTTTTGTTGTCTGATTGCTGAGGCTAGGACTTCTAGTACTATGTTGAATAGCAGTGGTGATAACGGGAATCCCTGCCGTGTTCCCGACCTTAGCGGAAAAGCTTTCAGTTTTTCTCCATTGAGAATGATATTTGCGGTGGGTTTTTCATAGATGGCTTTGATAATATTGAGGTATGTGCCCTCTATCCCTACACTTTGAAGAGTTTTGATCAGGAAGGGATGCTGTACTTTGTCAAATGCTTTTTCAGCATCTATGGAGAGTATCATATGGTTCTTGTTCTTTCTTTTATTAATGTGTTGTATCACATTGATTGATTTGCGGATGTTGAACCAACCTTGCAGCCCTGGAATAAATCCCACTTGGTCATGGTGAATAATCCTTTTAATGTACTGTTGAATCCTATTGGCTAGTATTTTGGCGAGAATTTTTGCATCTGTGTTCATCAAGGATATTGGCCTGTAGTTCTCTTTTTTGATGGGATCCTTGTCTGGTTTTGGGATCAAGGTGATGCTGGCCTCATAAAATGAGTTTGGAAGTTTTCCTTCCATTTCTATTTTTTGGAACAGTTTCAGGAGAATAGGAATTAGTTCTTCTTTAAATGTTTGGTAGAATTCCCCCGGGAAGCCATCTGGCCCTGGGCTTTTGTTTGTTTGGAGATTTTTGATGACTGTTTCAATCTCCTTACTGGTTATGGGTCTGTTCAGGCTTTCTATTTCTTCCTGGTTCAGTTGTGGTAGTTTATATGTCTCTAGGAATGCATCCATTTCTTCCAGATTGTCAAATTTGTTGGCGTAGAGTTGCTCATAGTATGTTCTTATAATTGCCTGTATTTCTTTGGTGTTAGTTGTGATCTCTCCTCTTTCATTCATGATTTTATTTATTTGGGTCCTTTCTCTTTTCTTTTTGATAAGTCTGGCCAGGGGTTTATCGATCTTATTAATTCTTTCAAAGAACCAGCTCCTAGTTTCGTTGATTTGTTCTATTGTTTTTTTGGTTTCTATTTCATTGATTTCTGCTCTGATCTTTATGATTTCTCTTCTCCTGCTGGGTTTAGGCTTTCTTGTTCTTTCTCTAGCTCTTTTAGGTGTAGGGTTAGGTTGTGTACCTGAGACCTTTCTTGTTTCTTGAGAAAGGCTTGTACCGCTATATATTTTCCTCTCAGGACTGCCTTTGTCGTGTCCCACAGATTTTGAACCGTTGTGTTTTCATTATCATTTGTTTCCATGAATTTTTTCAACTCTTCTTTAATTTCCTGGTTGACCCATTCATTCTTTAGAAGGATGCTGTTTAGTCTCCATGTATTTGGGTTCTTTCCAAATTTCCTCTTCTGATTGAGTTCTAGCTTCAGAGCATTGTGGTCTGAAAATATGCAGGGAATGATTCCAATCTTTTGATAACGGTTGAGACCTGATTTAGGACCGAGAATGTGATCTATTCTGGAGAATGTTCCATGTGCACTAGAGAAGAATGTGTATTCTGTTGCTTTGGGATGAAATGTTCTGAATATATCTGTGATGTCCATCTGGTCCAGTGTGTCATTTAAGGCCTTGATTTCCTTGTTGATCTTTTGCTTGGATGATCTGTCCATTTCAGTGAGGGGAGTGTTAAAGTCCCCTACTATTATCGTATTATTGTCGATGTGTTTCTTTGATTTTGTTATTAATTGGTTTATATAGTTGGCTGCTCCCATGTTAGGGGCATAGATATTTAAAATTGTTAGATCTTCTTGTTGTTCAGTTCCTTTGAGTATGATATAGTGTCCTTCCTCATCTCTTATTATAGTCTTTGGCTTAAAATCTAATTGATCTGATATAAGGATTGCCACTCCTGCTTTCTTCTGATGTCCATGAGCATGGTAAATTCTTTTCCACCCCCTCACTTTAAATCTGGAGGTGTCTTCAGGTTTAAGATGAGTTTCTTGTAGGCAACATATAGATGGGTTTTGTTTTTTTATCCATTCTGATACCCTGTGTCTTTTGATTGGGGCATTTAGCCCATTAACATTCAGGTTAAGTATTGAGAGATATGAATTTAGTGCCATTGTATTGCCTGTAAGGTGACTGTTATTGTATATTGTCTCTGTTTCTTTCTGGTCTACTACTTTTAGGGTCTCTCTTTGCTTAGAGGACCCCTTTCAATATTTCCTGTAGAGCTGGTTTGGTATTTGCAAATTCTTTTCAGTTTTTGTTTGTCCTGGAAGCTTTTAATCTCTCCTTCTATTTTCAATGATAGCCTAGCTGGATATAGTATTCTTGGCTGCATGTTTTTCTCGTTTAGTACTCTGAATATATCATGCCAGCTCTTTCTGGCCTGCCAGGTCTCTGTGGATAAGTCTGCTGCCAATCTAATATTTTCACCATTGTACGTTACAGACTTCTTTTCCCGGGCTGCTTTCAGGATCTTCTCTTTGTCACTAAGACTTGTAAATTTTACTATTAGGTGACGGGGTGTGGACCTATTCTTATTGATTTTGAGGGGGGTTCTCTGAACCTCCTGGATTTTGATGCTTGTTCCCTTTGCCATATTGGGGAAATTCTCTCCAATAATTCTCTCCAATATACCTTCTGCTCCCCTCTCTGTTTCCTCTTCTTCTGGAATCCCAATTATTCTAATGTTGTTTCGTCTTATGGTGTCACTTATCTCTCGAATTCTCCCCTCGTGGTCCAGTAGCTGTTTGTCCCTCTTTTGCTCAGCTTCTTTATTCTCTGTCATTTGGTCTTCTATATCGCTAATTCTTTCTTCTGCCTCATTTATCCTAGCAGTGAGAGCCTCCATTTTTGATTGCACCTCATTAATAGCTTTTTTGATTAAAACTTGATTAGATTTTAGTTCTTTTATTTCTCCAGAAAGGGCTTTTATATCTCCCGAGAGGGTTTCTCTAATATCTTCCATGCCTTTTTCGAGCCCGGCTAGAACCTTGAGAAACATCATTCTGAACTCTAGATCTGACATATTTCCAATGTCTGTATTGATTAGGTCCCTAGCCTTTGGTACTGCCTCTTGTTCTTTTTTTTGTGGTGAATTTTTCCGCCTTGTCATTTTGTCCAGATAAGAGTATATGAAGGAGCAAGTGAAATACTAAAAGGGTGGCAACAACCCCAGGAAAATATGCTTTAGCCAAATCAGAAGAGATCCCAAATCGTGAGGGGGGAGAAAGGGGATAAAAAGAAGTTCAGAAAGATGAAAAAAAAAAGAAAAAATAAAAGAAACAATTAAAAAAAGAAAACCAATAAAGAAAAAATATAAAAAGAAAAAAATATATATATATTAGATAAACTAGTTAAAAAACGTTAAAAAAGGAAAGGGTAAAAGTTAAAAAAATTTAGCCGAAGAAGAAAAATAGATTGAAAAAGAAAAAAAATTAAATTAGCTGCGAGGCTAAAGAATCATGGGGAGAAAGCCATCAGTTCCGTGCTTTGCTTTCTCCTCCTTTGGAATTCCGCTGCTCTCCTTGGTATTGAAACAGCACTCCTTGGTAGTTGAACTTGGTCCTGGCTGGGTTTCTTGTTGATCTTCTGGGGGAGGGGCCTGTTGTAGTGATTCTCAAGTGTCTTTGCCCCGGGCGGAGTTGCACCGCCCTTACCAGGGGCCGGGCTGAGTAATCCGCTCGGGTTTGCTTTCGGGAGCTTTTGTTCCCTGAGCGCTTTCCGTAGAGTTCCGGAGGGCGGGAATGAAGATGGCGGCCTCCCGGTCTCCGGCCCGGAGGAGCCAAGAGCCCGGGGCCCCACTCCTCAGTGCACCCTCAGAGAACAGCGCCGATTTACTCCCGTCACCCTGCCTCCGGCCACGTTCTGAGCTGACCGAGCCTGCGACCGGTTCAAGGTAACCCCGAGCTTAGAGCTTACTCCTGGGCTCTGTCTCTGTAGCCGGCTTCCCTGTTCTAATACCTGTAAGCTCTGCGACACTCAGACACCCCTGATCCTTCTGTGACCCTGCGGGACCTGAGGCCACGCTGACCCTGCGTGGGCTTCACCCCGGTTAAGCCTCTGGAGCGATGTCCCTCAGCGGAACAGACTTTTAAAAGTCCCGATTTTGTGCTCCGTTGCTCCGCCACTTGCCGGGAGCCGGCCCCTCCCCCCGCGGTCTATCTTCCCGTCGCTTTGGATTCACTTCTCCGCCAGTCCTACCTTTCCGAAAGTGGTTGATTTTCTGTTTCTAGAGTTGCTGTTCTTCTTCTCTTCGATCTCCCGTTGGATTTGTAGGTGTTTGCAATCTTTAGATAAGCTATCTAGCTGATCTCCCGCTACCTGAAGTAGTCTCAGCCTGCTACTTCTCTGCCATCTTGACTCCTCCCCCCTGTGTGATTCTTTTAAGTAGACCCACCAAATCTGTTGTTCTGAACTCTTCTGGGACACTTTTTATACTGGTTTCTATTATTTCAAACATTGAAATACGCTTTTGCACTTAAGGGCAAACTGTGTACTTTCAAGGAGTGTATTTTGTGTACAATTTCTGGAATCTGCTGCTAGTTCTTCTAGCCACACTCTGAACTTTCCTTTAGACTCCTTTCTCTTGGATTCTAGCTACTTTTTGTAATCTACATTTGTATTTTAGAGTCTGTGGATTAATATTTGCCTCTGAGTTTTGCCAAAAACTTGAGTTCTTTAAAAAAAGTTTCTTTGATAAAATCACACATAAAAATCTTGTTACTGAGATGATTTACAGGAGGAGAAGGAGAGAACTGCATCAGTGTTCATGCTGCAACCTCAGGGCGATAATTTGAAAGCCTTTCATTTGATTAAAGCACTGGGCAGATTTATGGGTTTTGTTAGTGATGACATTAAGTTCTCTTACAAGATTTATTTTTGGCTAAAGAAATGTGAACAGAATCACAGTTCAGGTTTCTTTGTGGAGATATGCCTATGTATCATTGGAATTTGCTACTGTTAAATGAAGGGAATTATAAGCACAAGCAAGTTTTTTAAAAAGTTGAAATTTCCTGAACTGTTCATTAGAACATAGTTATTTGTATTCTGAAATACAAATTCCATTTGTATCTACAAACACAGTAGCTAAGTGATGCGTGATCCTTGTTCTTGTTTGATGGCCTAGCAGTTTTCAGAGTTCCTCTCAGCTGTCACTTTATTGATGATGAGCTCTTCTATCTCCTTCAGTGAAGTTCCCACCATGGTTTTGGGTGTGTTCTAGTTTATATGTCAACAGGCTTCTGTCCTCTTTATATTTCAAAAATTTTTTGTAATCTTCCTCATCATCTAATAGTTATCCTCCACTTGCTTTTTATTGTTCTGAGTTAATTCCATTTTTGTCATTTTATTGGTGTCTCTGACTGGAGGTGGTGAAGTACAGTTAACTGTTAACTGCATTGCTCACTAAAGTACATTTTCAAGGAAGACCTGTGAATATTCAACACATCATTTCCTTGCATCAGTTTTCCTAGCATCACTTCTAAGTGTTCTGCTTCCTTTGGACATACTTAACATTGTCACTTTGGGTATGGATTATCTTTACATAATATATCGATTCCATTCCCCTGCCCCCCATTTCCCTCTCCTGCATTCTGGAAAATGTTGAGATTGGTCTCAAATGAAAATTTAATTTTCCCTAATGTTGGTTTATTTTTCTTAATATGGACTTTTCTTTTACCCTTTTTGCAATATTTACTTTTTGCTTTACCTGTCTTCCTTTTAATCTCATCCTGTTATTTTTTTCTCCTCATCTCCTTCTTTTCTCGTATTTTTATTTCTGTTTTTCTTTTTCTTGAGAGATTTTGTCCTTTAGCATCCTATTGAGGATACAAAATTTTTCTAAAAATTTACTTCTTTTTAATGGAATTATTCAATTGAATTTATGTTTAAAGCTTTAGTTTTCCTGTGATTTTTTATGACGATATTTCTTTCTTTAAATGATGAAAGATTCATTTAGTCCTTGTGTTTGTTAGATGACAAAGGTTGTAGATTGTTCTTGTGTGCACTCTTTAAATTTCAGTTGGCATGCTAATTTACATTTGTGTCACTTGTCTAGCTGGGACTATGCTAGAGTAAAATGGAATATTCCTTTGTCTTCTATTGCATGATCCTCTGAACAGATGGAGTATATAAATATTAGTCTCCAATATGCTCTGCTCTCTGGGAGGCTCCTGTCTTTTTTTTCAACTACCGCACTTTTCTTAATGAGTGAACATGAAACCAATATACATATTCTTCCTTCCCAATTATTTTCTTGGACTTAGTGTTTGTATCAGCAAAGGAAGTGAAGTTCTTTAAGACATTTAGATTGTTTAGAGTAGCAGTTTTCAGACTTTTTGTCCAGGACTCCTTTATACTCATTTTAATTATTGAGGACTTTGGGGAGTTTTTAAAAATTATGTGAATTATATCTAGTGATATTTATCATATTAGAAATTACAACTGAAGATACTTTTTTAAATAAACAGTAAACCTACTATATTAATAGAAATAACATTTTTGTGAAAAATTACTACTTATTCTAAAGCAAAAAAAAAATATACTATGAAGAGTGGCATTGTTTTGCCTTTTTGCAAATTAATGTCTGGCTTCTTTGAAGACAGTTGGATTCAGTTTGTTGTAATGTCATCTGTCATCCAGTCTGAAAAACTACAGGGTGTACTCTTAAAAGAGTGATAGGGAAAAGGGTAAATTATTACTTAACTTTATTATGAAAATAGTTTTGACCTCATGGAACATCTGAAAGAGTCCAAGGGACCCCCTATAGACACCCTTTGAAACCATCTAGAAAAGTTCGGGAAGAAAGAGTTATAGGAGCAGTTTGCTCTATGATGCTGTAGACACACATGGAAGAGCAGCTATAGTTGCCTGGTTTCTGTTTGGTTGGTATAAACCTTGTGTTTATGATCTATAGTAGAATTTATCATCTATTTATCTATTTATCATCTATTTTATCTAATTTATCATCTATTATCAATTTATAGTTGAATTTGAGTGGATCATTTTTGTCGGTCAGGCTTGCTGTCTGCAAGATGTACAAGGTCCATTGATCAACCTTTTCTTTTCTTTTTTTTTTTTTTAAGTTTTATTTATTTATTTGACAGAGAGAGAGAGAGATCCACAAGTAGGCAGAGAGGCAGGCAGAGAGAGAGGGAGAAACAGGCTCTCTGCTCGGCAGGGAGCTCGATGTGGGGCTCGATCCCAGGACCCTGAGACCATGACCTGAGCTGAAGGCAGAGGCCTAACCCTATGAGCCACCCAGGCGCCCCTTGATCAACCTTTTCAATAGAGATCTGTTAGCCTTGAAATTCTGGTGGCATATGAGCTTTTTTCGTCCTGATATGAGGTTTAAATTTTTCATCCTGCATTTTTTCTTAGGTGTTTCAGTAGAGGTTTTGGAAAGTTTGTATCAGAGCTGCTGGACAGACAATATGTTAAACTTCAAAGCTCTTTTGGTATTTGCTTAGTCTGAGAAGCTGCTTTCGTTTACATTTTATTATTATTTTCCTCTTGATTTCAGGGCATAGTGGTTATCTGTTACGTAAACAGGTAGAAAGATCACTCTAAATTTTTAGGCATTTATGAAAAGCAGTAAGATTGACTAATGAATTTTTTTGCCTAATTGCCTATTTATTTTTTTACTAATTGGCAAAAATAATTCATTTTCTTTCTTGTAAACTCCCCATTTTTATTTTAATATGATCAGGCCTGATCTTGGATTATTTCACACCTGTGATGTCTTTTTCTCCTGAAATAGTAAGTTGTCTTTCTTCATTTCCTGCTTGTTTGCCTCTTCTAACTCCCTATTGTTGTCTTTAGGGGTAGTTATATTCCCTGTGGGGTTGTATGTGGTTAAAATGCAGGCAAAGAACATGCAAGAAACTGATCTTGAATGATTTTTGGAAATTGTACTTGATTAAAAACTTAAGCAAGATGCCATCTTTCTCTCTCATCTTATACATTCAAATAAAAAAGAAAAAGACCTAATAATCTCTTGAAAGTTCCTAGCAAAAAATTTATTGCTTTTCTCTGTTTGAAGTCATTTTACTTTCTCATGTCCATTTTGACTGTGTTACTAAGATTCTGTGGAAAACATTTTCACAATGATTTGTTTACTGCTGTTTTGAAAGTAAAATACATGCTGTGTAGGGTGAAAAAGTAATAAATGTGAAGATTTTTCTGATGACACTTGCAAGGATTCAACAGAGATTTATAATTAAAAGTTATTCTTCTACTACATTTAACTTCTCAAGGGATGTACTCATCTAGTTTAATTAGAATTTGTCATTTATTATTTTTTGTACACTTTGCTAGATAGGAAATTGAGATTTTTATTTATACTTGTGTATTTCATTTGACATTCAGATTTATTTTCTAGGTATGACCTGCTTTTATTTTCTTATTCTATCTTTAAATATAAAGTTCTTAATTGTTTGTCTAAGACTAGTAGTTCATAAAGAAAATCTAGCCATATGGTATGTTATTTATATATACAAATGTCTGTGACTTTATTTGTGTTGTATTGTTTGTATTATAGTAAAAGAAAAAGAATCTTTGAGAGTTTGTTATTGCAACTGTGGTTGATGAGAAGAGTCTTTGCTTTAAATGTGAAGGTCTGTTATTCACACATTGAGGTTTTTCACTGACTGTCCTTAGTTTTTTATGTAGTTATAGATACAACAGTGAAACCTTTTTGGCTTAAAGGCAGATGCAAGATAAAATGAGGATAACTTTATGTATTCTCATGATTCTGGTGTTCAGTTATGCATTATTTGGTCTATTAATATGTTGTTTATTATTGAAATTAAATATGGCCTGATGGATCCCTTCAGTTTCATTCATTTACTATTATAGAGGAGGATTTAAGAAAATCACAGTAAGATATAATAAAGAGAATTGCTTTTGTATGGTGAGCTTTGATATTCATTGTCCCAGGAAACATTTTTTGGGGTAGTAAATCTGAAACATGGGTGTTAATTCTCTAAAACATGAAAAAATCATTATTTCTGGTGCCTAATATATTTTAAACATTTTTATGAAAGTTCACCATTCTAAGATGGGGAAATTCCTCTGTATTTCCTCAGTGTAATAGCTTAAAATTTGTCTTACAGTTAACATTCAGGAGATATGTATTAGTAGATTCAGAAGGAAAATTCAGAAGGAAAAAAATAATAAAAAATTATTGGCCTCGAAAATGATTAGGGGGCAGTTCTTTCCTGAAAAATTCTTAGGGATTAATTGTCCCAACCCACTGTGGCTGTGAATCTGCCGCAGATTAACAAAAGCATAGGATTGACATATTGCACAAATGTCTTCAAATTCAACTGAACACTTTTTTTTAAGAGTGTAACACTCATCAGTGTGAGCCAATAACTTGATATTAATGTCTGACCTAGGAGATTTATTAGAATTTTAAAATGAGAGACTGAATTTCAATAATAGCATTTGTCCTTTCCTGAGTTGCATAGAAAACTAAGTGAACGTTCTATTAGTCATTGTTGAAATGATAGAGGGTCCTTGGTTCTAGCACATGAGTCTGAAAGAAACTTTTATAGTCCATCTTAATGTTTTTAATTAAAAAAAGCTCACTACTTGTCACATTGGTGGAAGAATGGATATTTAATAACTTGGGACTTTCTTGAAATCTGCAGTATGTATTTCAGTTCTCCCCCAAGAACTGAAAAGATAATGTATATAAATGGGAATGGACTTTGAGACATGATTGAGAAAATGTAAACTTTCAGAGTGGATAAGGAAAATCAGGGACATATATTTTTTAGTCGGATTGTATTTTCTTGGTCATTGAACACATACCTGTCTAGTCATTTTTATGCTCCAGACAGAGCCAAAGTAAAATATAGAAAACTGATGAATTACCATTGAATGATTGGAATAAAATTTTAAAAGAATTTCAAAATTTCTAGGAAAATTGATTTGTGGGTTTTTATTTTATGTGCTTTTGCAGTATTATTTCGATGAATAGTTTTACTTGGTGAATATGATCTGTGATGATGACTTCACAGAGTTCAGGTGAAGCACTGAAGAACTTGGTTTAATTGTGGAGTCACAGATTAACCACTAATATGTGGTAAAATCCTGTTGTCTAACTAATTGGTTGTGTTTTTGTATTTATTCATAAAAATGCTTTTGGCAGTTGCTTCAGAGAAGCCTTAAATTTATTGGTTTAAGTAGTCTCGCTAATGCTTAAGATTCTGAAGACAAATGCATGAGAAAAATTGTAAATCACAGGTATATTTCTAGTACATATTTGGTTTTGCAGGTTTAAGTTGTTCAACCAAAACTATTTTTCTTGTACCTTGTTTTACCGAAGAAGAGGATTCTAGTTATATGACCATGTCCTTATTTTAGGTACCCTGGATAAGAGAGACCTCTGCCAATTAAACTATGATATGTCATCGATTGATTGTAAGATATGTCCTGTTTTCAGAGGTGTGAAAACACATGGGCTGTGAAATAGGGAAGAATGTATTTTCCTGATAGAGAACAGGGCTCTATATTTTCTCCATTCCAGCTTATAAATTTGGATCAAATAAATAGATTAGGCTGAGATCAGAACATCTGTGGTTTTTTTTGTTTTGTTTTGTCTTGTTTTTTTTTTTTTTTCATTTTGTTTTTCACCAGTGTACTCTTAGTCTTGCCTCAGTTGAACATGTCTGCTGGGTTCTGAGTGGAATTGAGGTTAGGGGGAAACTTAAAGTTTAAATGAACACATGGAATATGGCAACCATAAGTTTGATATGCAGAGAAAATGTTTAAAAACAGTGCTTATAATCAGAGCAATGTTGTCCAGGCATTGTTTTCTGGAAGCAGCAGTGAACTATTACAGGAGGAGACCAGTAGAGAATACTGGGCTTCACCATAGAAGAAACACCAATACCACTGCATGACAAACTGTGGTTTCAGCCACCAAACAAGGGTAAGATTTGCATGTATTCAAATAAAGAACATGAAAAAAGCCCCACTAAAATATGTTAAACATATGTATACATACATACATACATAACACACACACACGCACACACACACGCTCACACACACACACACACACACACACACACACAAATACACTGCATTTTTAAAAAAAACTTTATTTTTTTCAGTGTTCCAAGATTCATTATTTATGTATCACACCCAGTGCTCCATGCAATATATCCCCTCCTTAATACCTACGACCAGCCTCACCCAACCCCCCATTCCCCTCCAACACCCTCAGTTTGCTTCTCAGAGCCCACAATCTCTCATGGTTCATCTCCCCCTCTGATTTTCCCCAACTCCCTTCTCCTCTCCTTCTCCCAGTGTTCTCCCTGTTATTCCTTATGCTCCACAAGTAAGTGAAGCCATATGGTAATTGACTTGACTTATTTCTCTCTCTGCTTGACTTATTTCACTCAGCATAATCTCTTCCAGTCCTGTCCAAGTTGATACAAAAGTTGGGTATTCATCCTTTCTGATGGAGGCATAATACTCCATTGTATATATGGACCATGTCTTCTTTATCCATTCATCTGCTGAAGGGCATATTGGTTCTTTCCACAGTTTGGTGACTGTGGCCATTGCTACTATGAACATTGGGGTACAGAAGGCCCTTCTTTTCACTATATCTGTATCTTTGGGATAAATACCAATAGTGCAATTGCAGGGTCATAGGGAAGCTCTATTTTTAATTTCTTGAGGAATCTCCACACTGTTTTCCAAAGTGGCTGCACCAACTTGCATTCCCAC